>NC_057354.1:50001809-50309731 GCF_016509475.1 Prionailurus bengalensis | reverse complement strand
TGAGCCACCCAGGCGCCCCATTCCTGACATTTTTTATGTCATTCACTTTTTTTTCCCATGTACCTAATTATTTACAAATGGTATTATATCACATATGCTTTTGTCATGGCCACAGAGCATCCTGTTATGTGGGTCTACCATATCTTATTTATCCATTTTCCTTTTGCTGGATATTTCACAAGTTTTTAAAGAGTGGAGTGGTATGGTCAAATAAGTATTTTTTAAAAACTACCCCAAAAGTTTGTGGAGTGTTACATTAGCTAGATTCATCTTACTGTTTTCCCCTAAGTAACAGCTCCCCTTCCTCCATTTCCTTTCCCTCCATTTCTTTCCTTAAAGTTTTGGGATGAGAACGAAAGTCCAGACTGTCTAGAGGGGCTGGAGGACAAGCCCCCAGTGTTCTCTTCTTATTATTTTTTTTTTAATTTTTTTTTAACAGTTATTCATTTTTGAGGGACAGAGAGAGAGACAGAGCATGAGCAGGGAAGGGGCAGAGAGAGGGAGACACAGAACCTGAAACAGGCTCCAGGCTCTGCGCTGTCAGCACAGAGCCCGACGTGGGGCTCGAACCCACAAACTGCAAGATCCTGACCTGAGCCGAAGTTGGACACTCAACCGACTGAGCCACCCAGGCGTCCCTCAGTGTTCTCTTCTTAATTATTAATGTTGCCAAGCCCTCTGCTGAAGTACAAGTTTTGCTCATCTTCAGCCTAGAGAGACTTGGTTTGAGAGATCCTGCTAAGTGGTTGTTTTAGTGATAAAACTAAGATTTGGCACTTTTTTCTGCTGATAGAACTGGTTCTTTAAAAAGAGTAAGGCAGAAACAGGTGAAAAAAAATGCCTCCTACCTTGTCCTCTGATTGCTTTGGGATTCACTGTCCCCAGGTTTTATGTTGCCTGAGTCCTGCACTAGAGGCTTACTTTTGTGCGCATTTGGTTATCCAAGGCATTTGATGGCTGCTGTGGTGTGGAAGGCGGCTGAAAGGCAGAGGGCATCAGAGAGGTGTACTCCCAGAAAGCATTCGCTAGCTCACTCCAGAGGGTCCAGGGACCTGCTTGCTTCCCTTGTCACCTTCCCCAGCCCTGAGTGGGGCATCCACCACCAGACCCAGGGTAGGGCAGGATTTAAAGCAGGGCCCCTACCCTTACAAGATCTGCAGCTTAGCTGAGGTTCAGTGACCCCTTCTGTCAAGCAGGAACAATGGAGTATCAGACAGTGTGGCCAAGTGCTGTGGGCTGGAAGGTTCCAAGGAAGAAAGGCCATGTTGCTTGGGAGATGTCCCTGGAGAGACGGGGGTCAGTATGGGCCTAGGCGGTGCCCCTTGGGACCCAACATGACATATTCCTTGTGTACCATGCAGACACCTGGAGCAGGGATACCGGGAAAGGCTGAGCCTCCTGCGGTCTGAGGTGGAGAGGGAACGTGAGCTGCTCTGGGAGCAGACCTGCAGGCAGACAGCTGTGCTGGAGAAGGACCTGGAGCGTCTGCGGGGCGAGGAGGCCAACCTACGTGGGAAGCTGACTCTGGCGCTGAAGGTAGGTGGGGAGCTTTGTCTCCCTAGGACATCCTGCATGGAAAGACATGAGGTTGCCTGAGGGTCCATCCTCCCACATCCCACATTTTCCTGGTCAGGGACTGAATACCTCCTAGTGACCTTATTACATTTCTGTGGGAGGGAAATGCCTGCGATTTCCAACTAAGGAACATTTGCTGCAGCCACAAAGATAGGACATTTCTCAGCCAAAGCAAGAAGGGTCCTGGCTTTTCCACAAGACGCATTACTCCTTCCTTCTCTCTGGTTGTGGGGGCACCAGGACAGGTTGAGACCTGTGGGGCTCTTACTCTCTGCTCTGGTTCAGGAGGATGATGGTCATGGAGGGTCAGTGGCGGCGGCCAACTTTGCTGCACACCCTGGAAACCAGAGCATCTGTGGGGTCAGCCAAAGACCAAAACCTAAAGCCCACTCTTTGGGAGTCCTGGGTGTGTGGTCTGAAGCAGAGGGAGTTTTCTGGGCTTTGGTGAGTGTCCTGTGATCCACAGCCACCCAGCATTTGATTCCATCCAGTGAGGTGTTCCCTGGTCCATCCTCTGCTCCTGCCTTCCTCTTCTTTTCCTAACTCAGAGCCTGCAGATTCTTTCCACATCTGCCTGGTCTCTGTCTGCCTGGGGGAGAAGCTGGGCCCTTGCCCACACCGTGTCCTTACTGCTCTTCTCCATGATTTTCCATGTCTGTGGGCTCTGCCTTCCTCCCCTGCTGGACATCTGAACTATAAGTGTGTAGTTTCAAATCCCTCATTCAGAAAACAGCTCAGAAAGGATTGCCCCCAGCCTCTTGTGTTACTCATAGCCTTCTTGAGCACTGGGGATGGGAGAAGTAAGAGCAGTGAAGAAAGCGACGAGCACTGGTGAGGGGTTCTGTGGGGTTGGTTCCCCAGCACAGCCTCCTCTCCTGCAAGCAGTGAGCAGCAGACACCTGCATTTGCAGGTTTCTTCCCTGATTGGGAGTGCTGCTGGGAATAAGTTTTTGATCCAGAGGGGAGATAAGCTGCTGACAGCTCTGTCCTCCACTCCCAAAGCCCGGTGAACTGCTGGTTTTTGTCTTGTAGGAAAACAGTCGATTACAGAAGGAGATTATTGAAGTGGTGGAAAAGCTTTCGGAATCAGAGAAGCTGGTCTTGAAATTGCAGAATGACCTGGAATTTGTGTTGAAGGATAAGGCAAGTCCTTTTGCTGATTCTGAGTCTCTGGTTACTGGGTAAAAAGTGTCAGGGACTTGAATCCATAGGTGACTGAATTCTGTTTTTTCTTACTTAAATTCCAGAATGGAGAGAAAAATCAGCAGATTGACCTTCCTTCTGTTTTCTTCCTCTTCATTGCAGTGCAGGGGTACTAATCTTTTAGTGACAGAGCCAGGGCTCACCAGCACCATGTGTACAGACCCCAGTGATAGGTTCTCAGTGGTGGGGGGCACAGAAGAGAGCTCCATGCCCACCATGAGGCCCTCCATCTGGCCCTGCCCATCACTTTGGGAGAAGGAGGGGAGTGGAGGTGCTGCATGGAGAGGTCCAGTCAGGGGGCATCCCAGGCAGCTGAGGTAGGAATGCACCCCAGACTCCAGTTAAGAGTATGACCACCTTCCATAAATTCAGAGCATCCTTCTGCCTTGAGATATTTTAAATGAAGGGAGGGAGGAGGAGGAGGGATGGAAGGCTGTACCTAGAGATGCTGAGCCTAGTGGGAGGAACATGATGGGGTGACAGCACACAATCTACCTGGTCTGAGGTCCTATCATTTTTCTGTGTGGGTCTGACTTTCAGCTGGAGCCACAGAGTACAGAGCTCCTGGCCCAGGAGGAGCGGTTTATAGAGGTCCTAAAGGAGTACGAGCTCAAGTGCCGGGTATGTGCCCCACCTGGCCCCCTTTGCTATCCCAAGCCATCACATTTACTTTGTCTTGCACTGTGACATTGCTTTTGTCTTTGGTGCATGGGGTCTTCATGCACCCCTGCCCTGAACCATCCAGCCCACTTTACAGCAAGGGCAATGGTGCTGGGGAAGGTTCTGAGAGCTTGGCCCTCCAGAGATCTGGTGCCAGAAGGCTGCGCAGCCTTCTCCTGGCTGTGCTTGCTAAGAGTGGGGTGTTAGAGCCCATGAGATGGGTGGATGGTGCAAGTTATCAGGGTCTGACTGGTTCACACCTGGGTGGTAGTGTGTAGGCCTCATACTTCACCCTCCTGCCTGGGAGTGGCCTGTCATTCATAGTGGCCCACATTCCTGACCTCCACATGAAGGATAGTCCAGTATGGGTCAGCAGGAGCATCCGTGTATGAGCAGAGCAAGTGGAGCCTGTGATCTCAGCCTGTGTTCTACTAATGGATCCTCCCAAGTTTCATGTTCTTCAAGGAGAGGTGACCCAACTTGCCTGTGTGGTGCCCATGCTGAGCCCCCCACAGGCTGGCCAAGGCTGATAGACTGGCACCAGTTCTGAAGCCCCCCTCAGTGTTTCCAGGCACCATGCAGGTAGCCAAACCTACCAAGGGCCATCCATTAGTTAGAGACACCGCAGAGCAAGGCATAGGTGGTGAACAATAGGTCAGTGGTGCTGAAACGTATCACACCCCTGTTACACTCTTAAAATGATCCAGGACCCCAACAGATAAAACATTATTGTTTGTTATTAAGGGTCTATGATCAATTCACTTCTTAATGATCTCCCTCCAAATTAAAGTCAGAATTGACTTTGTTCCTGCTGTACATTGCTTTGGCAACACCAGAGGATAAAGGTGAGCCCATGCTGTTCTGGAGTGTGACGTGACCCACTGTTTCCTGCCCTGTGCTCTTTTCCTCTGCTCCAAACCCCGATGCCAGGGTACCCTCCTGAAATCCTGTGTTTGTCAGCTGTGTCACCCTCCTCCTGAACCTCCTGGTGTCATGTGTTAGGGTCTGTTGTGCAGGTGGGATTGCAGTCACATGTTGTGTTTCCTCCCTCCCTTTAAGCTTGTTGCCTGGACTTAGAGCCTGTAACTAATCATCAGTTAACACGTTACTTTAGTCCACTGAATCTTTCAAACACCCATAAATCCATCTTTCTTTCATGGGACTCTGTTACTAATTTCACTTTTGGTTCTTAAAATTTGACTTCTTGAAACATCAGAAATATTGAACATATTAGTGTTAATCTATTCAGATATTTGCTTTTTTCCATTTTTAAAAATATTTTTGATTGTTTCACAGTAACATTTAGAGCATTAAGAAAACTTTTCATTGGAAAATAATTTCTAATACATGAAGTTACAAAAGTGAAAACAGTGGCAGGGACACCTGGATACCTTTTGCCCATATTCACCTGTTGTTTACATTTTACTCCATGTGCTCGTTGCATGTTTGCTCACTTGTGTGCTGTGTATGGATGTGAATATGTATACACAGTTATTTTCTGAACATCTCAGGGTGAGTGCATCACGGGGCCACTCCACCCCTCTACACTCAGTACACATTTCGGAAGAACAGGCTTAGTCCTGCTTCCTTGCAGTGGTGTGCATGTGCACAGAGTTGATTGTTCAGTGTTCAGGAGTTTTGCCAGCTTCTTGCTAAACCTTGGATAGCTTGAAATCAGCTCTTGTGAGAGTTATTTACACCACAGAAATGTGCAAAAGCCAGAAATCTGGGCTTTTCTTCCGGAAGACCCAGCTTCCCATTCCACCTAACTGTGACACACTTATTAACTTCATGATTCCCACAGATACAATACCTTAACCTGCTGGTTGTATTTCAGTTTTGTTAGTTAACCTACAGGATCCATTGTAGGGTCAGATGTTGCCTTTAGTTGTCTGTGTAAGGTTCCTTCAGTCTGAAACATTATGTCTTAGGCTGTTCGGGCTGCTACAACAAAAACGTCATAGATGGGGAAATTATAAACCAGATTTAGTTCCCACAGTTCTGGAGGTGGTGTTACTGAACTCAAGTGGGCCTGCTCCTTTGGTGAGATGCAGACAGAGACTACGCCAGTGGAGCTGCCTCACAAGCTTGCTTTATTTGTAGGAATAGGGAGATAATGGGGAGTAATTAAAACAGCCAAACAAGGGAAAGCAGCAGGCTCCTTTTACTAGGGCTCGGGATCAATATTCACAGAGGGATTTTCACATTATAATGAGGCTGAGGTAACTGTCCATCACTTTTTTTTTTTAATATAATTTATTGACAAATTGGTTGCCATACAACACCCAGTGCTCATCCCAACAAGTGCCCTCCTCCATGCCCATCACACACCTCTCTCCCACCCCCTCAGTTTGTTCTCAGTATACAAGAGTCTCTTATGGTTTGCCTCCCACCCTCTCTGTAACTTTTATTTTCCCTTTCCCCTCCCCCATGGTCTTCTGTTAAGTTTCTCAAGATGCACTTATGAGTGAAAACATGGTATCTATCTTTCTCTGACTGACTTATTTCACTTTGCATGATATCTTCTAGTTCCATCCATGTTGCTGCAAATGGCCAGATTTCATTCTTTCTCATTGCCAAGTAGTATTCCATTGTATATATAAACTACATCTTCTTTATCCATTCGTCAGTTGATGGACATTTAGGCTCTTTCCATAATTTGGCTATTGTTGAAAGTGCTGCTGTCTGCACTCTGGCCTCCTCAAGTTTTGTTTTTTGTTTTTGGTTTTTTGTTTTTGTTTTTTTTTTTCTGATTGATTGATTGACTGATTGTGAGGATGAGCCCGGGAAGGGCAGAGACGGAGAGACAGAATCCCAACCAGGCTGTACACTGTTAGTGCTGAGCCCGACATGGGGCTTGATCTCATAAACCGTGAGTTCATGACCTGAGCTGAAATCAAGTGGGATACATAACTGACTGGGCCACCCAGGCACCCCAGTGTTTCTTTTTCTAGCAGTTTGTTAGTTTGTTTTTAAAATTTTTTTAAAGTTCATTTTGAGAGAGATGGAGACCTCAGGCGCCAGTGGGAGGGAGAGGGGCAGAGAGAGAAGGAGGCAGAGAATTCCAAGCAGGCTCTGTGCTGTCAGCCAGCACAGAGCCCGATGCGGGCTTGAACCCACAAAACTGTGAGATCATGACCTGAGCCGAAAACAAGAGTCAGACACTCAGTCAGTTAAGCATCTGACTTTGGCTCAGGTCATGATTGCACGGTTTGTGAGTTTGAGCCCCTCATGTGGGGCTCTGTGCTGACAGCTTGGAGCCTGAAGCCTGCTTCAGATTCTGTGTCTCCCTCTCTCTCTGTCTCTCTCTCTCAAAAATAAGCATTAAAAAAATAAAAAATAAAATAAAGTAAAATAAAATAAAATAAAATAAAATAAAAGGTGAGATTGACAGCTAGGCAGAATAGGAATTTAGTTCCTAAAAGGTAAGACAGGCAGAAGCTTCTACTAGAAATTCCCTTAGCTCGGAGTCAGGCTTGTGGTTTGGTATTGGGTGAGAGCTCTCTTCCTGGTACAGATGGAAAGGCTGCCTCCAAGGGATTTCTCTGGGATGTCGAACAACAGGGCACTAATCCCTCATGACCCAAGGGTTCTAGTAGACCTCATGATCCTATCACCTCCCAAAGTTCCGGCCTCCAAAACCATCACCTTGGGTGTTAAATCCTAACAGTCTCCAGCACATTCCCACAGCCTTTTCTTTGTCTCTGACATGGACATATTTTTTTTAATGTTTATTTATTTTTGAGACAGAGAGAGACAGAGCATGAACAGGGGAGGTGCAGAGAGAGAGGGAGACAAAGAATCTGAAACAGGCTCCAGGCTCTGAGCTGTCAGCACAGAGCCCGACGCAGGGCTCGAACTCACGGACCGTGAGATCATGACCTGAGCCGAAGTCAGACGCTTAACCGACCCAGGCACCCCAGACATGGATATTTTTAAAGAGAGATTTTTAAGCATTCTTATTTCGTGTTGTTCTGATATTTCTTTTGTATTAAATTAAGATTATGTGTTCTCAGCCAGTCAGCATAGGTGATGTTAAGGTGTTGCCTAATTTCCCCATTGTATAGTTACTGGTTTTTTTTCTCCCATGCAACTAATAAGCAATCAGTAGGGAGACACTTAAAAATGACATAAACTTCCTGTTCTTCATCAAAATTTTCCCTGGATTTAATATCCAATTGGATAGTATCCAGTCTTTACCATGATGGCTGCAAAATAATGATTTCCCAAGCCCAGCACCCATTCTGCATCTATCAGTTGGCCCTTGGTGTTCTCCTATAAGCCATAGGCGTCCTGTTCCTCTGCTCTTTGCTACTGGAGGGTCACTGCCTCTGGCTAATGGTGTTTTATTTTTATTTATTTTTAATTTTTTATGTTTTATTTTATATTAGAGAGACAGAGAGCACGAGCAGGAGAGGGGCAGGGAGATGGAGACAGAATTCAAAGCAGGCTCCAAGCTGTCAGCACAGAGCCTGATGCGGGGCTCGAACTCATGAGCAGTGAGATCATAACCTGAGCCGAAGTTGGGACACTTAACCAACTAAGCCACCCAGGAGCCCCCCTGGCTAATGGTGTTTTTAGAGTCAGTCTCCAGAGGTAGAGGCAACTTTCAACCTTCCCCGCGGTGTGTCACCCAACCTTTCCAAAGTCACTGCTCTGCGTTTCCCTGTACTTTGTAACCAGGATATTTGTTAGCAGTGAGACTGTGCTTTCCCTTGTTGCCAAATCCTCTCCCTATTTAACTGTCATTTTAGCTTTTTGTTATGTCTTTCTCAATCTTAATTTTGTTGGCGAGGCTGCCTTTGATTAAAGGGGAGTGTGAATGTTAATCAGTGTTCTCTGTGATTTCATGTTTCTGCTGTTGCTTTGGGTGGACACTATAATGGAGGAGTGTGTCCTTGGTCAGACACCCCAAATGCAGATTTTCCCTTCCCTCATTTCCACACTGTTACAGATGGAATGCTTGTGTTTCCTCAAATTCTTATGTTGTAGCTTGTGCTCCCAGTGTGACAATGTTAGGAGGTAGGGCCTTTGGGGACGATTAGGTCATAAGGGTGGAGCCCAGTGAAAGGTATTAGTGATTTGTATAAGGGACCCCAGAGAACTCCCCCATCTGTTCCACCATGGGACAGGAAAAGACCACCAACTACCAACAAGGAAGCCCTCACCAGACACTATATCTGTCAGCACCTTGATCATGGACTTCTAGTCTCAGAACTATGAGAACTAAATTTCTGTTACTTATGAACCCTGTCTGTGGAAATTTGTTATAGAAGCCTGAATGGATTGAGACACACAACAACCCCTAACAGATGCCCCCACCATTGCCCATCTTAGGTAGTTCTTTATCTGCCCCCTCCTTCCCCCACTTATATATATGCATACTCAGGCCCAGCTTGTAGTCCCAGCCAACCTGCTGGCACCATCTTCCTCTCTGGCACTTTCCAGTGCTGCTATTGAAATCCCACCCTCCCCTTGGACCCTTCATGCTGCCATATCAGGGCAATGACCTTGTTGCCTTTCCTGGCTGGTGCAATAACGCCCTATAACTGTCTTTGGCACCCATAGGCACACCCAGTAAATGTGAGTCCATGTGAAAATAAACAGGCACCTGGTTCCTCAGCCCCACCAGACACCCACTGTATAGAGCTGAAGCCCATGGCTGGTGCCTAGGATGGCACATGTCACCCTCATCAGTTAGAACTGAGCACATTCCCTGCTCTGTCTTGAGAGCAAAGAAGTCTATGGCTAGCATAGCACCTAAGAGAACCTGTTTTCTGGTACTGCTGAATTTATGGGATGTGTGTATATTCTCAGAATACTCAATACAAGGTACACATGTAATTTAAAGTTTTTCTGTAGGCATACTGAAACATATAAAAAGAAATAATTTTAGTAACATTTAATCCATTATATCCACACAATTATCATTTCAACATATAATCAATATAAGCAATTTTTTAAGTTTATTTATTTTGACAGAGACAGAGCACAAGTGGGGGGAGGGGCAGAGAGAGGGGGAGAGGAGAGAATCCCAAGCAGGCTCCACAGTCAGTGCAGAGCAAGATGTGGAGCTTGAACTCATGAAACTGTGATATCATGACCTGAGCCAAAATCAAGAGTTGGACACTTAACCGAAAGAGCCACCTAGGCGCCCCAATATAAGCACATTTTTAATGAGATATTTTACATCCTGTTTTTGGAATCCAGTCTTTGAAATTCAGTGTGGATTTTAGGCTACAGCCATGATGGTTCAGACTGACCATACCTGAGCTGCTTGGTGGCCTGTGTGGTGAGCACTGCCATCTTAGATATGCCAAAGCTAGAGCAGCAATGATCACAGGCTGTGTCAGCAACCAGGCTGTGTACATGCTCTGCTCTGCAGACTTGCCCCAAAGCTCTAATTTGCTAGCCCTGCCCTTTTCCCCCCAGAGTTGCTCTTTCCGTCGGGAAACTCTTATATTTGCCCAGGAGCTTCTGAATGAGGTACAATGACCCTTTGTGAAGGGTCTTACAGCATCTATGCAGAACCTGTCCCTTCTCCTGCTGCCTAGAATTGCCAATAAGAGGATTCTTCTCCAGGGGAGATGGAGTTACAGACCAGGCGATGGCCGATAAGACCAGTTTTATGAAGATTAGGTTTATTCAGTGAGAGCTGCTTGGAGAGGAAACTCAAATAGCATTCAAAAACCAGAGAGGAACAAAACTAAAAGGCAACCAACAGAATGGGAAAAGATATTTGCAAATGACATATCGGACAAAGGGCTAGTATCCAAAATCTATAAAGAACACACCAAACTCCGTACCCAAAAAACAAATAATCCAGTGAAGAAATGGGCAGAAAACATGAATAGACACTTCTCTAAAGAAGACATCCAGATGGCCAACAGGCACATGAAAAGATGCTCAACGTTGCTCCTCCTCAGGGAAATACAAATCAAAACCACACTCAGATACTACCTCACACCAGTCGGAGTTGCTAAAATGAACAAATCAGGAGACTACAGATGTTCGTGAGGATATGGAGAAGCAGGAACCCTCTTGCACTGTTGGTGGGAATGCAAACTGGTGCAGCCGCTCTGGAAAACAGTGTGGAGGTTCCTCAAAAAACTAAAACTAGATCTACCCTATGACCCAGCAATAGCACTGCTGGGAATTACCCAAGAGATACAGGAGTGCTGATGCATAGGGGCACTTGTACCCCAGTGTTTATAGCAACACTCTCAACAATTGCCAAATTATGGAAAGATCCTAAATGTCCATCAACTGATGAATGGATAAAGAAGCTGTGGTTTATATACACAATGGAATACTACATAGCAATGAGAAAGAATGAAATATGGCCTTTTGTAGCAACATGGGTGGAACTGGAGAGTGTTATGCTAAATGAAATAAGTCATACAGGGAAAGACAGATACCATGTTTTCACTCCTATGTGGATTCTGAGAAACTTAACAGAAGACCATGGGGGAGGGGAAGGGGAAAAAAAAAGAGGTTAGAGAGGGAGGGAGCCAAAACATAAGAGACTTTAAAAACTGAGAACAAACTGAGGGTTGATGGGGGGTGGGAGGTAGGGGAGGGTGGGTGATGGGTATTGAGGAGGGCACCTGTTGGGATGAGCACTGGGTGTTGTATGGAAACCAATTTGACAATAAATTTAATATTAAAAAAATAAAATAAAAATAAAATAAAATTAAATTAAATTAAAATTTTTAAAAAAAGACAAGACAGAGAGGGATGTGTGGAGCCTTGTGAGAGGTATGCCATGGGCTGGGCCCTGAATCCTCTCCATGTGGCCTTGGATGCACTTTTGGGAGTGTCCCAAAAGAAGAAGATGGCTGAAAGCTGCATCCTTGGAAGACACAGCATCACTTGTGCTATCCTCCAGGTTAGTCAGTCACAGGCCCACCGGGGTTCCAGGGAAGGAGGACTTAGATCCAGAGTCATGAGTGGATGTGGTAACACATGCAGCTGTGGGACCATCTAGGAAGGCAGCTATAAACTCTACCCTTTCTAGCCCTTTAAAAGTCAGATGACAGGGTGTGTTTATTGAGATGTGTTTCATTCAACTGTGGACAAAATTATGCTGGTTATAAATGAGACCCTTCCTCTGAAGCTTTCATGACCCCTCCTCCTCAAATCCCCTCACATCCACCTATGTGCATGCTCACCCACCATCCTTTGTGTTTGACACAGTCATTTTTCTTTGTGGCCCTTGGTCTGAAACACCTGGTATTCTCTTTTCTCAGTAGCTGTAGAAAGAACCCTTGGAAATTCAACAATAGGAAAGGAAAGAATTCCAGGACACATCCCAGATAGTGCTGTCTCACACCCACATCACAACATCATTATGGTCTTAAACCACTAGAGTTTCAAATATTAATGGTTCTCTGTATTTTCTACATTCCTCCTCAATTTCCACTTCAGCCTTTTTTTTTTCTTAGCCCCTCCCGTGTATCCAGTGGTTGAAAGTGGTGCAGAGCATAAGAAAGTCAGGAAGTGGCCCTGAAAGTGGTGCAGAGCATAAGAAAGTCAGGAAGAGCTTTCGTTAGGCTCACCTGTCATTAGGAAGCTAGAATACAGTTTAAGTGTTGTGTGCTGGAAGTCAGGGCCTGACACCTGGCTGCTCCCTGGGCGGGCCAGCTCCATACTGCTGTGCTCCTCACCACTCCTCAGGTGGCCATATTGGCTGCAAGGGGTGTCTGGCTCTGCTCTGTAGGACCTGCAGGACCACAACGACGAGCTGCAAACTGCACTGGAAGGTCTGCGGGCACAGCTGCCTCCGAGTTGGCATGGCTGTCCCCGTGCACAGCCAGAGGAACGGCTGCTCTCTGGACATGGCCCAACAGGTAGGAGCCCAGTCCTGGGAGGTAAGGGATTGTGTGCTCCTGCTGTGGGAGAGCAGGGGCTGGTGGCAATGGATATCTGTCTGCCCCCACTGCATGAGCTGCCCCCTGATCCAGGGGCACTCTATAGGAGGGGGGGCCAGCTCCACAGCATGTCAGGCTTCCAGAGGGTCATGAGCCCCTTTTGGACCAGCACATTTGGGAGAATGGCCTATAACCCAAGGCCAGGGACAATATCCAGAGCCTCAAGGGAAGAAGAGGGTGAAGGTTTTACCATTTAGGTAGAGATGGTGAAGTTATGATGACCTTGTAGTGACCTCAGGACAGGCATGACCTAGTAAGCCCCTTGGGTCGTGGGGAGGATCCATAGAGATGTCCCAGGGTGATCGTTCAGCATGGTTGGACACAGTCATTTAGGGAAGGGAAGGGAGGAGAGGAGAGGCTGGGGGTCATACAGAGCATGAGGTCTGGTCTTAGGTCTGTAACAGCTCTCAGGGAAAGTGCTAGATTGTGTGAAATGCATCAGGGACTTCCGATATTCACAGAGGCCTCACATGGACCATGGCAGAATAGGGCTGATGTTTACTGCCTGGAATGTGTGGAAAGGGTCAAGGTGGGGTGGGGCCTTGGTACCTTGGTACCCATGCACAGAGCTGATGTTGAAGGTGTGACTTGAAAAAGATCAAGTCTTCCTGCTCCCCAACTCTTCAGCCTGTGAGGTTTGGGACAAGCTCCAAACACCAGGAGACCTTAGTTCCCTGTGTTTAACTTGTTGCCTCCTACTAGAGACCAGAATGGGTGGGGTGGGGGTTCAGATGCCCCAGCTGTCCCTGAGGTTTCCGTGGTTCCTCTGGAGGACAGGGTGGGTTTGGTTGGTTGCCGCCTTTCCTTACAGTTGTGTGCAGTCGGCAGCATGCAAGTTCACATGGTGCCCATGGCTCCATGCATGCTGCTGCTGGTGGGAGTACACAAGGGGACCGCCAGGACTTCCCTACCTCTGGCCACTTGGCTGCCTCCACTGACTGTGTATCAAGGCAGAGTCAGCCCCTCAGAGAGCATCTTGTTCTCATCTGCAATCCTGAGAGCACTCAGAGCTACCATATTGTCCTAAAGCTGTTTACTTCATAAAACAGAAAAAAAAGTTTGTACCTAAGAGAGCCAACATGGGACCCTCCAAGAGGAACTGAGTGGGGCTTTCTGTGCATGTGGGTCCAGCTTCCTCGCCCCTTTAGGCCTTCTTTAGTGGAGTCTAATGGCTCCAAGTCCATGACTTGTAGTCTACAGCCCTCAGCTGGGAGGTGTTGGGGTATGGCCAGCACACTGGACATTATCACATCCTCAGGTAAGTGTTACATGTGGCTAGGTGGGCAGCCTGACCACAAGGAGGAACTTGTCCCTGGAAAGGAGCCCGGGATACAGAGAGCATGGAACCTTTGTCAAGAGCCACCAACTTGTAACCCAGGGAGCAGCAGAGCTAGTGTCTTGTACCTTGGGTGGCCCTTGTCCAGAAGACCTTGGGTTGTGGCACTGAAAGGCAGCCTCTGGCTTTATGTCATCACTGATCTGCCCACCAAAACCCTTTCTCTTTCCCTTTGCCCCCCCCCACCCCCCTCATCTGATCACAGTTTCCATCAGTCCCTTCAAAGGAGGGGGGGGGTCTGTCTGCTGCCACAGGGGAGTCTTGGGGGAAGGGCTGTGTGGATCACGGTGGCTGTCCCATTAGTGCTTCCAGCTGGAGCCACTCCAGCCTGGTGTTCCTTCACCCAGGCCTGCTCAGCCAAAACCATGTGGCAGCTCTAGCTGTCAAGGGAGAGGCTGCTTTCTTTCCTAAGGTGCTTGTCCTGACTTCTCTCAACCACATGGTTCTCAGTCTGTCACTTGTTTTCATGGAAAATAGTTAAGGGGTGTGTCATTTCCCTTCACTTTCCCAGCCCCAGACCCAACACAGATGAAACCTGAGCAGTAGCCAAAACCCACATTCTGAGTCAGCTCTTTGGTGTGCCTCTCAACACACACAGCATTGGGAATGCCTGGTGCCCCAGGGGGTGCTGGTGGTGCTTGTGGTTCTATGGGTGCCTCACAAAATGAGCTGCAAGGACATCTGACATTGTTGGTCTGTGAGAAAAGTCATCTGGAACAAGCAGTCGCTTATGTCCTCTTTCCTGTGATCTGTCAGAAGCTTTGCTCCATGAGTATTTACCATGCCTAATGTATTTGTTGAAACTCCATATTATTATCATATAAAAGTAAGTAACATAGAGTCTCCAAGAAAACGGAGGAGCTAAGATAAAAAGATTGAAGAAATAGGCTCATAATGCCTCATCATAAAGCATTGACTGCTCCAGAAGTTAGTCTGTGCCTTGTCTGTCTTCCCAGTTCCTCAGGGTACCTGGCATCATCCGGGAACAGAATTCAGGGGGTAGTAAAAGTACCATGTATGCCATCTTTTAGGGAATCCAAGGGCCTGATGGTTCGTGCAGGGAGCCTCCTGGTTATATCTTTGAGGAACGAGTGTTAGGTCAAAAAGACCTGATTTCTGAAGAGCTCCTACTTTGAGAGCTCAAGATAACATTGCTTGTGGAAACCTTTGAGGGTCAGCTGTCTCCACCAGCACTGTGTTCCTTTTGCAGAAGGTGCCCATGGAAGGTTGTGCTTGGTGGGGGGCATGGTGGAGGAAGGCTGGGCTGAATACTCAGTGCTGTCCAGATGTCAGATTGGAAGGCTAGGAATAGACCCATGGCATCCTTGGCAGGTCATAAATGGAAATGTCTTCTCGTTTGCAGGCATCACTTCATTTGTGGGTGATTGCATTCCAGTGAGTTTAGAAACCGAGATAATGATGGAGCAGGTGAAGGAACACTACCAAGACCTCAAGATCCAGCTGGAGACCAAGGTCAGGGGGAATGAGGATGGCCACAGGGACACAGAGAGGCTTCCTGCTGCATGCTAGAAAGCTTCGCTTGGCAGTGCACGTTTCCGCATGCACACGTGTGCCCTAGACTCTGGGCCCCATAGTAAGCCTGCTACGGGGGACAAAAGATTATGGGGAAACGTTTTAAAATAAAATGTACATTCTGCCTCACACCCTCTTTGGAAGTAGGCAAGAGATAAGGAAAGACCAATTAAGGGAGGGAATGAGGTTATGTGTACCCGAATTCACAAGGGTTGCACAAGGCCAGACCTTCCTGCTCACTCTGCTGAAGGGGAAGAACACCTCCTGGCTGTATTCTAAGCAGAAACAACCCTGGGATTGCCCCTTGTGGGGTACTCTGTGACCTTGTGGCCAGGACCCTGGCTGAGTCTGTCTTCTTAGATAAACTTCTCTCCTGCTCCGTTAGCAGATTGTAGTGGGTTTTGTTAAGGGACAGGATCCATGACTTGTTTTCATGATTTGTTGTCAGAGTTAAGAGTAGCAGCAAGGTGGGATTACATGTCTTGCGCTTGTGCCCTGGGCTCCCTGGATGCATTTGCTGGAAACTCCTGCCTCAAGGATGTTCAGAGTCACCTGCTGGTCTCATGAAGGTTCCCCAGTTCTCTCAGTTGTTTCACTCTCTGCCCTCCTTGGAGGCCTGACCAAGCACCTGGTCTGGTATGGTCCCAGCCTCTGTTCCCCACCTGCTGGACCTGCCCCCTGGGGCCCTTGTGAAGGTTATGCAAGACAACAGAAGCCCACAGCCACACTGCACCCTGGGGGAGGCTTGACTGTCGTTAGCATAGCTGTTACCCTCACAAGCCTGTGCACTTTGTCGGGTCTCAGCCACCAGTTCTTTGGATGTTGTGCCTGGAAGTCCGTTATTTCTGTTTCACATTGTAAGGTAAGTCATTCTCAGGAACTCTTTATCTTTGCTGCTCACGTTTCTCTTCTCAGGTAAATTCCTATGAAAGGGAAATGGAGGTGATGAGAAGGGACTTTGCAAAGGAGAGGGAGGAAATGCAGCAGGCCTTCAGGCTTGAGGTCCGTGTGTTGGAGTGCAGGAGGGCCGACCTGGAGGTGCTGCTCATGAAGTCTCAGGAGCTCATCCGAGGCCTGCAGGACCAGCTCCAGCAGGCTTCCCACAGCCCCTTGACAGAGAGGGCAGTGTTGGGACAGTGCTGTGCACAGGCGCTATCTGGCCCAGCCCAGCGGCTGGCCCAGGAACAGGACCCACTGAAGCAGGAGCAGCGCCAGAGGCATCGGAAGGAGCTTCAGCGAGTCAGGTTGGGTGCCGTGTCCTTTCAGGATCTCACATCTAGGGTTTCTTGCCAAGAACCCAAATTTGAAATTGCATTAGGCAAACTGCTCAGAATCACAGTGCCTGCTAACGGGGTGCTTTTCCTCAGGGCAGGTGGGTGAGCATTGAAAGAATAGGATCATAAGGATTGTTCCTTTGCATTAAAAAGGTGTTAACTAGAGTAGAGGAGTTAAAATTCCTTGTAGAATTCTGCCTTAGACTCGCTGATAGCAAAGGTTCTTAAATGTTCTTCATTTAATATCTCATTCTAATTTTCCAGGATGTTGTATTATATAACACATGAGGAGATGGATAAAAGGTATAAAAGCCCTAAAACCATGGGAAAGACGAGTAATTTGGGTTAGTGAGGTTCTTGAAAAGGTCAAAATATATGAGCAAAGAGGAGGAAAGTTTTATTTGGAAAACGAATATGGCATTTTGTATCCAACGGTATCATAGTTATGTGAAAAATACCCATATGTCCATATGGGTCTGACTTAATAGAGTGAATGACTAGTTATTTCAGCCATGGTGCTGGTTAGTCAGCCCCTCTGTGACTTGTGGGGAGTCTTGGACCCGCCCAGCTCAGGCGGGGATGACCACGCCCATACGTTGACCCAGGGCTGATCTGACTACTCACAGTGGAGGGGCCCACCGTACTTCCGCTCCTCATGGAGAGGCTGTGTAGGGCTCAGTGGAGTTCCAGTGGTGGAGCTGAGTACACATGGCATCAGTCACCCCCTGATTGCAGGATGTTTGCCACCTGTATATGGAAACACGCCCTCCAGTCTGGGTGGGGTACACTTTCCCCTTCTTTGGCTTGATGATTGGGGGTAGCTCAAATACATGAGATGTGCTGTGAAAGACCAGACTGCCCTCCAAGTCTGTGGGTGTTCCCTCCTCCTTGCACTCCAGATGACACAGTGGAGGGGCCCCAGGCCCTTAAGGCCTGACAGGAACTGTCCCTCTCCTAGAGGACCATAAAGGTCATTTTTAAGCCATGTACTTCTTCTGAGCTTTAAGTTATTTTCTCTTAAACCCCAGAGCTGTGTGATAAGAGTCTTGACCCAAGTCCTTCTAGACCCCACCAGCAACAGGGGGGGGTCGGTGCAGGGTAGCGCCTCCCACCATCCTGTGCTGTCCATCTGGAGGACCTTCTTGCTCATGGCCCCTCCTCTGGCTGGAGCTGGAGCCACATACAACCATATGTCCTGTCCTCAGGCCAGCACCAGCCAGGAGCAGAGAACACGCCCTTAGTGCCCCCACCTCAGCTGGGACCCCATTCTCCTGGGGCTGTCCTGGTTCCAGCAACTTACCAAATCTTCAAGGGTAGTTTTGACTGTGGGCAAGATTCACACGGCTCACTAAAGCTTTAGACCACTAAAGTTCTATCTTTAGAACTTCCTGTGATAGGGGACACGTCCTGTGTCTGCTCTGTCCATGATGGCAGCTATGAGCCACATGTGGTTACTGAGTCCTGGACATGTGGCCTGCATGACTCAGGTACTGAATTTTATCCTATTTAATTATAATCAACTTACACTAAAAGTCATCTGTGTGAGTGGCTTCATGTCAGCTTCTATATGTAGAACCCAACCCCACTGAAGAGATCCTCCAATAGACCCTCTAAGGAGGGTCCCAGGGCATGGATGGAGCTCTGGGGTGCATGGGAGATGAAGGGACAGAACAGGTCAGGCAAAGAGGAGGTTTGCAGTCAGGACAAGAAGAGCCTTTGAGGAGGCCTTTCCAACCCTGGGGGGAAGGGCTGGGCCTGGAGCTACACCCACAGTGCCTGTGATGTGCTCTGTTTCTGTAGGAAAGAGGCAGAAGTTGAGTTGAACCACAAGCTCTCAAGGACGGAATCCTTACAGCAGACTGCCCACTGTAAGGACTTAGCGCTGCAGCCTCAGCAGGAGAAGGAAGAGCAGAAACACCTGCTGCAAGTCCATGAGGTGATAGAGCAGCATGATCTGGAGAAGGAGTGGAGGGAGGGCAAAGGGAAGGAGATCCTCCCACTCTGTGGAAGGCAACAGCTAAAGCTGCAGGAGCTGACAGGTGAGGAGCAGATGCAACCGTGCAGGTCCTCTGCCCTGGAGAAGGAAAGACTGGAGCTTGCCTGTAGGAAGCAAATGGGAAAGCTTATGCAGGAAGAAGACATGCTGCAGGCCTGCTTGAAGGATGGGCCAGCAGTGGCAGGTGGTGACCAAGAAGGTATGGGTGGCCCCATGCCCCTCTGTGCAGGCAGGAGGGAGCAGTCACTGGTGTGGCAGGAACCTGGTGCTGGGCATGGCCATGGGCAAGCCAGGCACAGGGATGTGCCAGGCCGGTACTTGTGCCATATGGACCCCAGGCAGAGCCCAGCCCTAGACCCTGCCTTGGCCTGCAGAGGGTCCTTGGAGAACCTTGGCCTCAGAGAGGATGGTCAGGGTGTACTTGACCCTGAGGAGGTAGCTTCTGCCCCCCCAGGGAGGTGGTTACAGGTGCATCAACGTGGGGTGGACAAGAAAGCAGTCCTAGAGGAGCTGGTACCTCCTGCCATTGGCCCATCTGGTCTGAATCAGCCTGAAGCCCAGGAGCTGCTCTGGAAAACAGAGGGAGATGCCTCACCAGCTCAGCCCCCAACATCAGGCAGAGGAGAGACTGAGAGGCAGCCAGCCATTCTTGAGCGAGCTGGGAACCTGAGTGGGGGGCTGGCCCCCATGGGGAGCCAAGGGCAGGCCTTGGAGGAACAGGCCTGGTGTGGGAACAGCACCCTGGAGCAAGGGCTGCAGCACAGCAGTGACAAGGCCAAGGAGGGCACCTTGTTCTCCCACCTGCACCTTGTTGACCCCCAGGGAGCCAGGCAGGAACAGCTTGAGGTCCTGCGGGAGGAAGAGGCCAACATGGCTCTGGAGCAAGAGAAGGATGGCATGAAAACCAAACTGCTACAGCTGGAGTATGTCGTTTGGGCTCTTGAGAAAGAAGCAGATGCAAGAGAGAACAACAGGTTTGGTTTCTAAACATTCTTAGAATGCCTAGCTACACCTTCTAACCTCTACCACTGCCCCCCCCCCCCCCACATGGGTTTCATGACAGCTGCTGATGGGGGTTATGTAACTCTTGTGCCTGTGCAGCGGTCATAAGCCCATCCCTGACCCTGGGCATCCCACAGGTCACCAGATAACCAACGAGTGGGCGGGGGCAGAGCTGGGTCATTCTGGGCAGCTAAGCTGACTGGTGTCCCCTGGTCTTCCTTAGGAAGTTCTTGCTGATCTCGCAAAGACAAAGACAGACTGTGTTTAGAGCCCCACTTCAATTCTGGGTCACCTGAGCCCTCTTCCTGCTGACTTTGAGCAGGACCTACTACTTTGCCCCACCAGCACATGTGCCAGGCACTGTCCTTGAACTGCAAGTTCCTGTGCTTTCTAAGTAGAGCAGCAGAGGAGGCCAGCAGCCATCCAGGCAGCCCCGGCACCTTCTGGGAGGCTGGGGTGGGGCGTGAGTGCTCAGGGGGTTTCAAGATGCTGCTGCAGTTGATTCCTCTCCAGGGGAAGCCTCAAGGTGGGATGGTGTCCTGGAGACGTTGGTCTGTGTGCAAAGTGCAGAGAACACCCAGGTGTGCATCCAGGCCCTCCTCCTTCCCAGGATCCCTGGGGGACTCAGGCTGACACATGATCTTTCTCAGAAGCCTAGAATTCTAGAAACTAAGCTTTTCCAGATGCGGCAGCACATGGTCTTAGATGCTTTTCTGGCTCCTTAGGAGACTGATGGCTGCCCTGGGAGAGGTTATAGGTACTTGCATGCCAGGCACAGCCACGTGATATGGTCAGTGCTCTGTGTGAAGTGTCATTTAGTCCCATTAACCCCTACACAGCACACCTGTGAGGGGTCCACTTCCTGTGGAAATGGAGGCTCTGTCAAGTATTGTGTCACTTGTCCAAGTAGGTGACTTGGGTCTGTCTTGGAATGTGGTCACAAGTGTGTGTGAGACCTGCATTCCAGCTCAGGCACCAGCTTCTGGGTCTGGATGACTATGGTGGGGTAGCTTCCTTGGGAAAAAAAAAAGGAGAGTTGGGGTTTATGTTAAACCAAACAGAATAAATGTCAGTGCACCACCCAGCTGACAAAAAATTATGAGCATAGCTATAAGTCCCTAGGCACCATTGCTAAGCCTCCTCTCTCCTCTCAGAGATAGCTGTCCTGAAGGGGCTGTTTATCAGTTTATAGACATTGCTTGATGTGCAGCCTCTTAGGTGGGTGTCTCTGAGCCATGTAGCACCTTGTTTGTGGTGGCCTGACTTCTAAATTTCCTTATCCATCAAGTTGCCATGGTGCCATGTCTCCAGTGGGCCACAGAGCACAAAATGAGTGTAGAACATGGACTTACTATCCCAACTTCTCCATAGCAAGCCCCCCACAGGGGCTGGTCTCCGGCCCTATGGACACACTGTGGGGGCCTGTTCTGTGCATGAGTCCATGGTAGGCTCCAGGCACACCCAGGGCCTTGGGCACAGAAGCAGCCAAGAGCCTTGAATCTCACTGTGCCGTTCCTCTCGGACACCTCCCCGTGGACAGATGCGTGTGCCCACACCTGTGCTGTCCAGATTCCCCAGCCCAGTGCCAAGTGGTCTGCTGCTCACTGGCCTGAGTCAGAAGGCTGCCCTTGTCCTCTCTCTGCTCTTCCTGGTCTGCACTCCCACCTGTTGACCCTATAACTATAGTCACAGCTGTAGTCTCAGCAGGGTCTTTTGACAGTGTTTATGGGGCATCTTCTGTGTGGCAGTGCAGCTAGGGATTGCAGCAAAGAGCAGAACAGATGTTTACAGCTTTCAGCCCATGAGGGAGGCACCATGCTTCCTGCATGTCCAAGTGTCAGGAAGAAATGTGTTACCATGTTTCAAGGATGAGGAAACTTAGAGGCCATGCTGCTGAAACCATGTACATTTTCCAGGGACATGTGCACATATGCTGAAAGCCTAGGTGAATGTATAGAAATGACCAAACACAATTCAAGTGATAGTTTTCTGGGAGGTTGGGGGGTCAGGTCTGGGAAGGCAGGGGAGGCGCTGGGGCAGAAGCAGGCTTGGCCCAGGTTACAAGGCTTTGGGGAACGAGAAGATAACTGTGCAGAGGGGGGAATGTAGATGGGAGCCAGCTCTCGTGGGCAGGGGAAGGGTTTTCAGGGGGCAGGCTGCTGGGGCTCTGAGCCAGGCAGCTGTGGAAAGGTGCTCTCAGGTAGCCAGGAAGACTGAGAAGAGCATATTGCAGGGACTGTGGGGTGGGTGTAAAGGCAATGCGGAGGCCGGCAGAGGGCAGGGGGAGGTGGATATTACAGCTGTCCAGGCAAGAGGTGACAGTGGCTGGGGACCAGAGTGATGGCATCAGAGGTGTAGGAAGTTGACTGGCAGGGGTGTGGAGGCCAAGTTGATGGGATATACACAAGGTGTTGGAAATGGGTCACAGAGCAATCAGAGGACTCCCCAGAAATGCCACTGACCAAGAAGTGGGGAGGGCAGGATTCAGTTACACATGAGGAGCCTGTGGTGTCTTTCGCAGAGTGTGGTGGGTGGAGAATTGAGGAAGGATCCCACAGAAGAAGGGGAAACCAAGGGGCTGCATTTTTAGGGGAAGAATCCTGGAAGGAGAGAGGAACACCTGTCTCTGAAGCCTTTGAGAGGCCGGTTCACACAAAACCAGCCTGAAGGAATCTACCAGGCTCAGCAACATGCAGGTGCTTGCTGAGCTCATTGGCATCCCTCCAACCCCAATGCTGGGTCCCCAGTCCCAGCTCCTGCTCTGTGAGGGGAGGTCTGGCCCCAACACCAGCCAGGAGACCCTTGGCCACAACTCCCAGTGTATTGGCCTTGTGGCCACTTGTAAGTAAACACATGCGACCACCTTCCAAACCCACAGCAGTTGTAGGCTCACAGGTTGGGCAGAACTCAGACTTACAGGATCTTGAAGGCCATGGTGAAGATTTGGGCCTTTATCATAAAAGAAAGCAAAGTGCAGAGAGATACATGACCAGATTTGGATTGTGAAAGAATTTCTGCCAGTATTTTAGAGAATAGCAGGAGTAACCTGAATATCCACAGGGTTAAATTTATCCACAGTCACCTCTCCTATTGCTATTTTGCTCTACACACACACAAATCTACACATACCCTTTTAAAATATTTTCTGAATCATTGGAGATAATTGCAGACATTATGACTCTTTACTGCTAAATGTTTCAACATGTTGTTCTGTAAGAATAAGGACATTCTCCTGCATATCCACAGGATCATTATCACATATGGGAAATTTAGCATGAATATGCTGCTATTTTTAATTTGCACTCTACATCCAGATTTCACCAGTTGTTTTGGTATGTTCTTTCTAGATTGTTCACTCACCCTATATCTAATCAAGGATCAGGCCATGCATTTAGTTAATCATATGTCTTTAATATCCTTTTTTAAAAAGTTTACTTATTGAGAGAGAGAGAGAGAGAGAGAGAGAGAGAGAGCGAGAGAGCGAGAGAGCGAGCATGCATGCTCGAGCATGGGGCTTGATCCCATGAACTGTGAGATCATGACCTGAGCCGAAATCAAAAATTGGTTGCTCAACTGACTGAGCCACCCAGGTGCCCCATATCCTTTAATCTAAGAGTGTATCCATCTTTTTTTATTAATTTTTTTGTCAGTGGATGTTGACTTTTTTTTTATCATGGTAAAATATACCTAATGTAAAATTAACCATTTTAATTGCTTTTAAGTATATAATTTGGTGGCATCATGTATACACAATGTGCAGTCTTCACCACTGACTACTTCCAAAACTTTTTCATCATTCCAAACAGAAACTCTGTACCTATTAAACAATAATTATTGCTAGTATTTTATGAGGATTTTAGCATCAATATTGGTAAAGGATATTGGTCTCTAGTTTTCCTGTACTGTCTTTATCTGGCTTTGATATCATAGTAATGCTGGCCCTGTGGAATGAATTAGGAAGTGTCCCCTCCTCCTCAAATTTTGGAAGAGTTTGAGAAGTATTAGCATTTCTTCTTTAAATGTGTGGTAGAACTCACCAGGGAATCCTGGTAGCTCCTGGGCATTTCTTTGTTACAAGTCGTTTGATTAACTAACTCAATCTCCTAACTAGTCATAGGTCCAATTAGATTTTTTATTTCTTCATGAGTCAGTTTTGGCATATTGTGTGTTTCTAGGAATTTGGACATTGATGTTTTTGAAAAATCAAGACCAGGTGTTTTGCAGAATTCCTCCATTTGGATGCCTGATTTTCCCCTTGGTTAGATTCCTTCTTATATCTCATGCCTTCTTTATAGGATCTTTTTCTTTCTAATGTGTAGTCTTTAGAAGTTCCCTTAGTGAAACTCTGTTGGAGTAAATTCCCTCAGTTTCTGTTTATCTGAAAATGTCTCAAAATTTCCCTCTTTTTTGAAAGATAGTGTTCCTAGGAACACAAATCTAGATTTAAGGGCTGTTCTCTGCCCTTTGAACATATTCAGTATCTTCAAGATTCCACTGTTGACATTAAGTAGTCTACTCTGTTTAGTTATTGCTGTATATGTGTATTAATTTTCTATGGCTGCTGTAACAAATTACCACAAAGTTAGTGGCTTAAAACAACACAATTTATTATTTTATAGTTTTGGAGCTTAGAAGGAAATGGGTATGACTGGACCAAAATTAAGATGTTGGCAGGGTTGCCTTCCTGTAGTTATAGAAGATAATTGCTCTTCTTGCCTTTTCTAGCTTCTGTGGGCTGTTTGCATTCCTTGTTTTTGGCCCCCTTCCATCTCTAAAGACAGTGATGTCTGGTCAGGTCTGCCTTACATCACATCATTCTGATACCCACTATCCTGCCCCTTCCCTCCACGTTTAAGGACCCTGTGATTACATTGGGCCCATCTGGAGGATTCAAGATTTATAGCTGTAGCTCATTCATATGGTTCATTGCTGTGGAGTGTTATGTGAATATACTACAATTTACTCATTCACTTGTTGATAGGCAATTTGAGTAGTGTTTAGTTTGGGTTTTGGTAATCACAAATAGCACTGCTAAGAAAGTTCTTGTCCATGTCTTTTGGAACATTTATGTTGGAGTGTACCTAAGAATGGAATTGTCAGGTGATAGGGCATAGGTGTGGTTTTCTTTCTACCTACTGTATTTAGAAAAGCATTGTGCCCATTGAATTTGTGTCTTATGAAAAACTTCCAGCCATTATTTATTTATTCTTTTTTTTAATATGAAATGTATTGTCAAATTGGTTTCCATACAACACCAAGTGCTCATCCCAACAGGTGCCCTCCTCAATACTCCTCACCCACCCCCACCCACCCCCCGTCAACCCTCAGTTTATTATTCTTTAAGTAGACTTCACATCCAGCATGGAGCTCATTGTGGGGTTTGAACTTATCCTGAGATCAAGACCTGAGCTGAGATCAAGAGTCAGACACAACCAACTGAGGCATCTAGGCGCCCCTTCCAGCCATTATTTTTAAAACATGGATTTTCCTCTTGCTCTACGATTAGATGTATGATGTTAGAGCTTTTCACTTTCCCTCCATTTCTTCCCTTCCATATCTTCTTTTCTCACTTGTCTCATTCTGGGTGGTTTTTTTCCCCCATTTCTGTGTTCCAGATCAGTAATTCTTCCTTCAGCTCTATCTAAATCTGCCGTTTAACCCATTCAATGAGGTTTTAGTTTGACATTGCCTTTTTTTTTTTCATTTCCAAAAATCCTATTTTGTCCTGCTTGGTCTGATCATTTTTGATAGGTTTTTGTTGCTTATTTATTTTTTTATTTCCATCTTTTATTTGCATAAACATTTTATATTTATCTCTAGTTTGTGTCTGGTAATTCCAATATCTGAGGTTCCTATGGGATCTAATTCTGTTGTTTTGCTTCTGCTGCCTCTCAGAGGCAGCTTTTTTCCATGTATGTTGTGGTGATCTTTGTAAGCTAATGTTTACATGATGTTAATCACTGGGAATCTCAGGAGCCATAGTAGGGTGCTTTCTGCAGAAAGGGTAGATACTGCATTTGCTGAGAATTGAGAGCCTCCCAATCCAGGGCCACTTTAACCTCCTTTTAGGGCACTGGCTTAATGCAGGAGTCCATGCTGCTGATGGCAGTGCTGACATAGGCATTGGCCTCAGGGTAACTCTATCTTTGTGTTGCTTAATACTCAAAGCTGGGGTTTCAGCTTCCAGGTTTTTATTTTGTTAGAGGGCCCTTGGAGGTTTCCATTACCATCTGTGAGGACAATCACCCATTATATGATCAGCCTCACACTTCTCTAATTGCTTGGTGTGGTGAGGTGGATAGGATAGGACACCATCAGCTTATCTGAGGTCCAGGAAGCTTTAAGTGGGAACTGCCCCCCTTCCGCCCGCCCCTCCCCCCCCCCATCTGCACTGAATCAATTTTTTTCCCATTCTGGAGTCAGAATGGTACTTTCCAAACACAGACCTCATTTGTTTCACTCCCCTGCTTAAAACCTTTTACTGCTTTAAAAATTCCAATAATTAACCTTTCCTTATTTTTCCCTTTAGTTTCTCATGAGATAAAATGAAGTCATATTTATGCTTATTAAGAAGACATTTATGCTTGGTATTATAAGCATATTACATAAAATGAACATGACAAGATCACATGGCTTTGAGTATTTTTCGCTTAAAACAATTAGAAGCTAATGCCAGATAAGGACCAATGGGGGAAATAAATGTCAACCAGACCAGTATCTACTAAGAATAAATTTCTTTCTTTTTTTTTAAATGTTTATTTATGTTTTGAGAGAGAGAGAGAGAACAAGTGGGGTAGGAATAGAGAAAGAGGGAGACGCACAATCCGAAGCAGACTCCAGGCTCCGAGCTGTCAGCACAGAGCCCAGTTTGGGGTTAGGACCCACAAATTGCGAGATCATGACCTGAGTTAAAACCAGACGCTCAACTGACTGAGCCACCCAGGCGCCCCTGAAGAATAAATTTCTTGTCCAGCAAATATGGGTTTTAAGCTGTCTCTTTCATGATCTTTACTGGTAAATTGCTCATCTACCATACGTCACTAGTGTTACATTAGTGGAGACCTCTAAGTTATAAGAGAGCAAAAGTGGCTCCAGGCAGACATGGTTCATGTGGTAACTGTTCATGCTTGCTTCTTTCCATTGAGGCCTCTACCTTGTGTCAGGTATGATGCCCACTAATGTGGACATCTTCCCAGTTTCTCCTCCCTAGTGTTGACTTCAGAGTGTACAATGAGGGGAGCTCTCACTAAAAAGGAAAATGTGTTTTGGTCTTCTGATTCCTTATGTTCCTGATCTCTATGTCAGAGTTCCTTGGTGGGAGATGAATATCCTTTGCTGTAACCTGAGGACACACAGCCAGCGTTGTGCATTCATACCAACTGTGAGCATACTCCTATTGCAGTTAGTGGTTGTAAGATGCAGTAACAGATTCCCTATAAACATAAACAGAACCAAGGTGCTGAATGCATTAGTGAGTTGTTGATTGTGTGACTGTTTTAGAAGGTAAGAAAGCTTTATTTTCTGTAGCTTATTGCTTAGGAGATGCAAACCATAGCATGTTAGCTGTGCATAGAAAAAATAACAGTGTGCCCTGTGCCATCATCCAGGGATGATGCAAGATCACCATGACTTCCAGCTGCAAGACCAGACTCATGTGGACTGCATGTGGCCAGCTCCTGGAGTCCCCAGCTTCTTTTTTTCAATTTTTCTGGCAGAATCGAGTTGGATAGGCTTTCTGAAGAAAATACATTGTTGAAAAATGAGCTGGGAAGGATTCAGCAAGAGCTTGAAGCTGCAGAAAAGACAAATGATGCACAGAGGTAAGGGCCCTGGCTCAGTCATTATAACTGGACTCCAGTCTGCAACATGCTTTGCTTTTTGTGCAATGGGCTTAGAAGGTACTGCTGTGGAAAGTGGGAAGTGTTAACACACCAACCCTGAGTTCCAGAAAACCACAAAGGCGAGCCATGCTGACCTCTGACCAGCCCTGATAGGCGTGGGAGGGCTCAGATCCCTTTCCAGATGTTGGCAGCCACATTCATTCCTGGGCTCCTAAGTATGAGGTAGAACATGTGCACACTGCGGCACAGTCAGCACCACGGTGGACAGCTCCAGCTTGGGCCACTTCTCTCTGAAGTCTGTATAAGCACTTTCCATCCCATGGAGCTGCTCCATATCACGCCTCAGGGTGCGGGTGGGGGACAGTGAGTATTTCTTTAGCAATAAGAGATGCTTCTTGGGCCATTTTGGAATCTGTTTTTTCATGTTTTGATAATGATTTTAGTTGGGCTTCTCCATGGTTTGTGGATTTCAGTGGGTTAGAATAAGGGGTAGAGGTGGGGAAGGGGAGCAGGAACTGAGGCAGGAGAGACTGTGTTTGTGGAGGGGAGAAAGCACAGAGTACCCATCTGTGGCTTTCTGCTTTCACTACTGTAGTCTTATCCAAGGACAGTTTGTTTGACTTTTTTTTTTTTTCATCTCTGAAGTTCAACATGATTAAAATATGGCATCCCCAGAGCAGATGGTCAACAACTGGTTGGTATTATGTTACAGGATTTCAGAAATCTAAAAGTTTTTTTTTTCAACGTTTATTTATTTTGGGGGGGGGGACAGAGAGAGACAGAGCATGAACGGGGGAGGGGCAGAGAGAGAGGGAGACACAGAATCGGAAACAGGCCCCAGGCTCTGACCCATCAGCCCAGAGCCCGACGTGGGGCTCGAACTCACGGACCGCGAGATTGTGACCTGGCTGAAGTCGGACGCTTAACCGACTGTGCCACCGAGGCGCCCCTAAAAGTTTTTTTCCCCTCTAGAAACTGTTGTTTCTCTAATCTGCTGCCAGGGCCCATTTCCCAACAGACCCCAGCAGATATAAGGCTGTTTTGTTTTGGTCCTATTTATGCTGCTTAGTGTGACTCGTCACATGTTTTCTAAAGAGATATTACTATGTGTGGCTGAAGAATGTCATGGAGGGTGTTTGTTCTTACGGTATTGGCAGTGTTCCTCTGGTTCCGAGGGTTGGGGTCCCTACTGGATGGGCAGCGGCAGTAGTGTAGAACAGTGACAGAGCAGGTGTGAGTGTCTGTTTTGTGGCTGCGAACCCAATGATGGGAAAAAGAAACTGGCTGGTCAGTGACATTGTTAATTTTGCTTCTCCAATAGGAAGGAAATTGAGATTTTAAAGAGAGACAAGGAAAAGGCCTGCTCTGAAATGGAGGAACTCAACAAACAGGTCAGGTATCGACTCCTGCATGACGCTTAACACCACTCTCCTTTTTTCATTATTTTGAGATCATTTCAAACTTACAGAAAGGAAGGACAGAACTTTTTTCTGAAAGATCTGAGAGTGATTTGCCAAGCCATCCGTCCCTTCCCTGACTCAAAGGATATGAACAGGGATGCAAAAGTGCTGTCTGAGCCTCCACCCCCTTGAGCTTTGCCAGCTGTCCTCTCACCTTCACAGGTGAGAGGTGAGAGGTGGCTCCTTCAGTTGGTTTTTAGGACCAGGGTGCTTTTGAAGATTATAAACAGTTATTTTGTAGGAAGTAACTCTGTTTGGTTTGTCTGATGTTTTCTTGTGATTAGATTTAGATTAGGTCTCTTTGTCCCATAATTTGTCCCATTACTAGTGATGTTGGCTTTGATTCCTGGTTAGGTGGTGTTGGCCAAGCTTCTCCACAGTAAGGTTACTTTTCCCTTTGTTATGGTGAGTATTGTATGGTAGATACTTTAATATTATGTAAATACCCCATTCCCCATCGAATTCTTACCCTTTATTTTAGCATCCTTTATTTCTTGCTGTGATGGTGGCCAGTTGGTAACTAATTCCACCATTCCTTTTATGTTTATTGGTATTTCAAATGTGTAAGGAAGAGCTTTCTTTTCACTTATTTATTCATTACATTATCCTATTACTATCCTAGGTTCCTGCTTTTTCTCAATGGGTTATAATACATTACTATCAGTATTTATTTTCGTGCTCAAATTGTCTCAGATTTGGCCAATGAGAGCCCCTTCGCAGTGGTTTCTGGTCCTCCAGATGAACCCTGATCATTTTTTGAGCACTTCTTTACTTTCTGGTACCCCCAGATATTCCAAGTTCATCTAATACTTCCCCTGCCTGAGCCCTATAATCAGCTACTCCCCCAAGGAGCTTCTGGTGACTGTTAGTGTAGAATAGTGTTTGGAGACCAAGACCTGGGCACCAGGAGTGCCCACTGCTCCTGGGGTGTCACTACTTCCAGGCATAGTTAGTGGATAGTTATGGAGTGTGTATGTACTTAGAGTTTCATCAATGAATGTGCATGTAGTTTCATGAATATTTATTTATTTCTGTCTCTCTATTGAAAATCATGAATTCAAACCCATATATGCAGTTCCCACCTAATATCTTAGGGATGATCCTAGTTTCTCCCTTTCTATATTTGTAACTCATATCTCCAACAGTGAGAATCCTGGTTTCTATCCTCAGAAGATGTACTTACTGTTGATTAGTCTCCTTTATCCCATGCATAAATGCCCTTCCCGTTTTGTTTCAGCACTGACCCCACACTAGTCCTCTCTCTGCCCTCTTACACGGATGCTTTCATATTTGGTCTCCTTTAGTGGTTTTTGGGTGGATTATTAAGGAGGAAGCACACAAGCTGGGATGTGTCATTCTTGTTTTTCTTTATTCTTTTTTAAATTGGTATTGTTATTAATGATTATAGACTCACGTAGTTATAAGAAATATAGAGAAATCCTTTAAACACTTTGACCAGTTTCCCCCAACGGTAACATTTATTTAAATTTCACTTAGTTAACATACAGTGTAATATTAGTTTCAGGTGTACAATATAGTGATTCATCACTTACATACAACACCTAGTGCTCATCATGATAAGGGCACTCATTAGTCCCCATCACTTATTTCACCCATTCCCCCGCCCACCTCCATTCTGGTAACCATCAGTTCTCTATAGTTAAGAGTCTGTTTCTTAGTTTGCTTCTCTCTTTTTTTCTCTATGCTCCTTTGTTTTGTTACTTAAATTTTTTTTTAATATTTAACTTATTTTTGAGAGAGACAGAATGCGAGCAGGGAAGGGTCCGAGAGAGAGGGAGATACAAAATCCAAAGCAGGCTCCAGGCTATGGGCTGGAGCCCAACACGGGGCTTGAACCCACAAACTGTGAAATCATGACCTGAGCCAAAGTCGGACAATTAACCAACTGAGCCACCCAGGTGCCCCTCCTTTGGTTTGTTTCTTAAATTCCACATACGAGTGAAACTATATGGTATTTGTCTTTCTGTGATTTATTTCACTTAGCATTATACTCTCTAGCTCCATTGTGTCATTGCAAATGGAAAGATTTTATTCTTTTTTATGGCTGAATAATATTCCAGTGTGTGTGTGTGTGTGTGTGTGTGTGTGTGTGCGTGTGTGTGTGTGTATACTTACAAACATACACTCCACATCTTTTTTATCCACTCATCAGTCAGTGGACACTTGAGCTATTTCCATAATGTGGCTATTGTAGATAATGCTCCCATAAACATTGGAGTGTATATATGCCATTGAAATAGTATTTTTAGTATATATACTGTTGAATTAGTATTCTGTGGATAAATACCTAGTAGCGTGGCTGCTGGATTACAGGGGAGTTCTATTTCTAAGTTTTTGAGGAACCTCCATGCTGTTTTCCAGAGTGGCTTCACCAGTTTGCATTCCCACCAACAGTACAAGAGTGTTCCCCTTTCTCCACATCCTCGCCAGTGCCTGTTGTTTCTTGTATTGTTGATTTTACCCATTCTGACAGGTGTGAGGTGATATATCATTGTAGCTTTGATTTGTATTTCTCTGGTAATGAGTGATGTTAATCATCTTTTCCTGTGTCTGTTGACCATCTGAATGTCTTCTTTGGAAAAATGTCTATTCATGTGTTCTTCCCATTTTTTTTTTTTTAAACATAGGGAAAGATGATCAACGTTTATTTATTATTTTTGGGACAGAGAGAGACAGAGCATGAACGGGGGAGGGGCAGAGAGAGAGGGAGACACAGAATCGGAAACAGGCTCCAGGCTCTGAGCCATCAGCCCAGAGCCTGACGCGGGGCTCGAACTCACGGACCGCGAGATCGTGACCTGGCTGAAGTCGGATGCTTAACCGACTGCGCCACCCAGGCGCCCCATGTTCTTCCCATTTTTAAATTGGATTGTTTTTTGGCTGTTGAGTTTGATAAGTTCTTTATATATTTTGGATACTAACCTTTTATCAGATATGTCATTTGCAAATATCTTCTCCCATTCCATAGGCTGCCTTTTAGTTTTGTTGATTGTTTCCTTCATTCTATAGAAGCTTTTTATTTTGATGAAGTCCCGATAGTTTATTTTTGCTTTTGTGTCCCTTGCCTCAGGAGGCATATGTAGAAAGAAGTTGCTATGGCTGATCTCAGAGACATTACTGCCTGTGCTCTCTTCTAGGATCTTTCTGGTTTCAGGTCTTACATTGAGGTCTTTAATCCATTTTAAGTATAATTTGGTGCATGGTGAAAGAAAGTAGTCCAGTTTCATTCTTCTGCATGTCTCTGTCCAGTTTTCCTAGCACCATTTGTTGAAGAGACTGTCTCTTTCCCAATGGATATTCTTTCCTGCTTTGTCAAAGATTAAATGACCATACAGTTGTGGATTCATTTCTGGGTTTTCTATTCTATTCTATTCTATTGATGATTGTGTCTATTTTTGTGACAGTTCCATACTGTTTTGATTACTACAGCTTTGTAATATAGCTTGAAGTCCAGAATTGTGATGTCTCCAGCTTTGCTTTTCTTTTTCAGGATTGCTTTGGCTATCTGGTGCCTTTTGTGGTTCCATACAAATTGTAGGGTTTCTTGTTCTAGTTCTGTGAAAAATACTGTTGGTATTTGGAAAGGGATTCTATTAAATGTGTAGATTGCTTTTAGTAGTATAGATATATACTATATATACTATAAATATATATAGATATATCTGGTAGCATAGATATAATGTATAGATATATATTTTAGCAATATTTGTCCTTACCCATGCATATGGAAGTCTTTCCACGTTTTTGTGTCATTTTCAGTTTCTTTCATCAGTGTTTTATAGTCTTTCAGCTCTTTGGTTAGGTTTATTCCTAGGTATCTTATTGTCTTTGTGTAATAATAAATGGGACTGATTCCTTAATTTCTCTTTCTGCTCCTTCATTATGTCTAAAATGCAGCAGATTTCTGTGCATTGATTTTGCATCCTGCAACTTTACTGAATTCTTTTATCAGTTCTAGCAGTTTTTTTGTGGAGTCTTTTGGGTTTTCTCTATATAGTATCATATCATCTGCAAATGGTGAAAATTTCACCTCTTCCTTGCCAGTTTGGACGCTTTTTATTTCTTTTTGTTGTCTGATTTCTATGGCTAGGACTTCTAGTACCATCTTGAATAAAAGTGGTGAGAGTGGACATTCCTGTCTTGTTCCTGATCAGAGAGGAAAAGTTCTCAGTTTTCAAATGCCATTGAGGATGATTCTAGCTCTGGATTTTGCATATATGACCTTTTTCATGTTGAGGTATGTTTCCTCTAAACCTACTGTGTTGAGAGTTTTTATCATGAATGGGTGTTGTACTTTATCAAATGCTTTTTCCTCATCTATTGAAATGATCATATGGTTCTTACCTTTTCTTTTATTAATGCAATGTGCCACATTGATTGATTTGCAAATATTGAACCAGGCCTGCAACCCAGGAATAAATCCCACTTGATCATGGTGAATTATTCTTTTAATGTATTGTTGGATTTGTTTTGCTAGTATTTTATTGAGAATTTTTACAGTCATGTTCATCAGAGAAACAGGCCTGTAGTTCTCTTTTTTAGTGGAGTCTTTGGTTTTGGTATCAGGGTAATGATAGAATGAATTTGGCAGTTTTCCTCCCTTTTCTAGTTTTTTGAATAGTTTGATAAGAATAGGTATTAACTGTTCTTTAAATGTTTGGTAGAATTGGGGCACCTGGGTGGCCAGTGGGTTAAGTGTCTGACTCTTGGTTTAGGCTCAGGTCATGACGTTGCAGTTCCTGAGTTCAAGCTCCGTATCAGGCTCTGGACTGACAGCAGAACCTGTTTGGGATTCTCTCTGTCTCCCTCTCTCTCTGCCTCTCCCCTGCTCATGTGCTCACTTTCTCTCTCTCTCTCTCTCCCTCTCTCTCTCCCTCTCCCTCTCCCTCTCTCTCAAAATAAAGAAATAAATTAAAAAAAATATTTGGTAGAATTTGCCTGTGAAGCCATCTGATCCTAGAGTTTTGTTGGGATATTTTTGATTACTGATTCAATTTCCTTGCTGGTTATCAGTCTGTTTAAATTTTTTCTTTTTTCAGTTTTAGTAGGCTATATGTTTCTAGGAATTTATCCATTTCTTCCAGGTTGTCCAGTTTGTTGGCATATAATTTTTCATAGTTTGTATTTCTGTGGTGTTGGTTATTTCTCCTCTCCCATTTGTGATTTTATATATTTGGGTCCTTTCTCTTTTATTTTTTGATTAGTCTGGCTGGGGGATTATTAATTTTATTAACTTTTCAAAGAACTACCTCCTGGTTTCATTGATCAGTTCTGCTTTTTGTTTTGTTTTGGTTTTTAGTTTCTATATAATTTGTATCTGTTCTAATCTTTATTATTTCCTTCCTTCTACTGGTTTTGGGGTTTTTTTGTTTTTCTTTTTCTTGCTCCTTTAGGTATAAGGGTAGGTTGTTTATTTGAGATTTTTCTTGCTTCTTGAGATAGACCTGTATTCCTATAAACTTCCCTTTTATGACTGCTTTTGCTGCATCCCAAAGGTTTTGAATCTTCCACTGGTAACATTTTACAAAATTATAGTATAATATATATATTAGTCTGCTAAGGCTGCCATAACAAAATACCACAGACTGAGTGGCTTACACAACAGAAATATATTTCCTTACAATTCTCAAGGTTAGAGGTCCAAGATCAAGGGGTTGGTGGGTTAATTTCATGAAGCCTCTCTTGTAAAATTTTTTTTAACGTTTATTTATTTTTGAGACAGAGAGAGACAGAGCATGAACGGGGGAGGGTCAGAGAGAGAGAGGGAGACAAGAATCTGAAACAGGCTCCAGGCTCTGAGCTGTCAGCACAGAGCCCGACGCGGGGCTTGAACTCATGAACTGCGAGATCATGACCTGAGCTGAAGTTGGACGCTTAACCGACTGAGCCACCCAGGCGCCCCTGAAGCCTCTCTTGTAGATGGCTGTCTTCTTCCTGTGTCCTCATGTGGTCTTCCCTCTTACATGTTGGTATCCAAATCTCTTCTTAATAGGACACTATCAGATTAGAGCGCGTTCATAGCATCTCTTTTTCCCTTAATCACCTCTTTAAAGACCCTGTCTCTAAATAAAGTCACATTCTGAGGTATTGAGAGTATGAACTTCAACATATAATTTTGGGTGGACAGGAATTAGCCTATAACAAATATTATAAACAGTCTATTGATGTTGATGCAATACATGGGTGATATTCAGATTTCCCCAGTTTTACTTGTGTACTCATGTGCATGTGTGTGTGTGTCACTGTGTATGTATGTGTGTATTGGTGTATGTATGTGTATATGTGTGGTGTATGTGTGCATGTGTATGCATGCATGTGTGTATGTGTATGTCTGTAGGGGGGTGTGTTTATGTCTGTGTGGGGGGGAGGTGTGTGTATTGAGTTCCATATGATTTTATTGCCTCTGTGGATTCATGTATCCACCACCACAGTCAAGATACTAAACAGTTTCAACTCCTCAAGGATCCTTCATGTTGTTCTTTTATAACCACACCTACCTCCTCCCTTCCTCCAGCCTCTAACCCCTACAATCACTCATCAGTCCTTGATTTCTAAAACTATCACTTCAAAATGTTGTTTAAAAAGAATCACACAGAATGTAACCTTTGGGAATGACTTTTCTTGCACATCATACTTCCCTGGAGATTCAGGGAAGTGATGCCTGTACAGTAGTACGCTTCTTTTTATTGCTGAATATTAGTCCATTGGGTTGATATCCCACAATTTAACACTCACATTTTCTTTTTTTAATTTTTTTAATGTTTATTCACTTTTTTTCTATTATGAAATTTATTGTCAAATTGGTTTCCATACAACACCCAGTGCTCACTTAACAGGTGCCCTCCTCAGCCCCATCACCCACCCCCCATAAACCCTCAGTTTATCCTCAGTTTTTACGAGTCTCTTATGTTTTGGCTCCCTCCCTCTCTAACCATTTTTTTTCTTCCCCTCCCCCATGGTCTTCTGTTAAGTTTCTCAGGATCCACATAGGAGTGAAAAGATATGGAATCTGTCCTTCTCTGTATGACTTATTTCACTTAGCATAACACTCTCCAGTTCCATCCATGTTGCTACAAAAGGCCAGATTTCATTCTTTCTCATTGCCACGTAGTATTCCACTGTGTATATAAACCACAATTTCTTTATCCATTCATCAGTTGATGGACATTTAGGCTCTTTCCATAATTTGGCTATTGTTGAGAGTGCTGCTATAAACATTGGGGTACAAGTGCCCCTATGCATCAGTACTCCTGTACCCCTTGGGTAAATTCCTAGCAGTACTACTGCTGGGTCATAAAAAGTCTGTTTTTAATTTTTTCAGGAACCTCCACACTGTTTTCCAGAGCGGCTGCACCAGTTTGCATTCCCACCAACAGTGCAAGAGGGTTCCCGTTTCTCTACATCCTCTCCAGCATCTATTGTCTCTTTTGTTTATTTAACCTCTCTGACTGGCATGAGGTGATATCTGAGTGTGGTTTTGATTTGTATTTCCCTGATGAGGAGCAACGTTGAGCATCTTTTCATGTGCCTGTTGGCCATCTGGATGTCTTCTTTAGAGAAGTGTCTATTCATGTTTTCTGCCCATTTCTTCACTGGGTTATTTGTTTTTCGGGTGTGGAGTTTGGTGAGCTCTTTATAGATTTTGGATACTAGCCCTTTGTCCTATATGTCATTCGCAAATATCTTTTCCCATTCTGTTGCTTGCCTTTTAGTTTTGTTGATTGTTTCCTTTGCAGTGCAGAATCTTTTTATCTTCATGAGGTCCCAATAGTTCATTTTTGCTTTTAATTCCCTTGCCTTTGGGAATGTGTCAAGTAAGAAATTGCTACGGCTGAGGTCAGAGAGGTCTTTTCCTGCTTTCTCCTCTAGAGTTTTGATGGTTTCCTGTCTCACATTCAGGTCCTTTATTCATTTTGAGTTTGTCTTTGTGAATGGTGTAAGAAAGTGGTCTAGTTTCATCCTTCGGCATGTTGCTGTCCAGTTCTCCCAGCACCATTTGTTAAAGAGACTGTCTATTTTCCATTGGATATTCTTTCCTGCTTTGTCAAAGATTAGTTCGCCATACCTTTGTGGGTCTAGTTCTGGGGTTTCTATTCTATTCCTTTGGTCTATGTGTCTTTTTTGTGCCAATACCATGCTGTCTTGATGATTACAGCTTTGTAGTAGAGGCTAATGTCTGGGATTGTGATGCCTCCTGCTTTGGTCTTCTTCTTCAAAATTCCTTTGGCTATTCGGGGCCTTTTGTGGTTCCATGCAAATTTTAGGATTGCTTGTTCTAGTTTCGAGAAGAATGCTGGTGCAATTTTGATTGGGATTGCATTGAATGTGTAGATAGCTTTGGGTAGTATTGACATTTTGACAATATTTATTCTTCCAATCCATGAGCACAGAATGTTTTTCCATTTCTTTATGTCTTCTTGAATTTCCTTCATAAGCTTTCTATAGTTTTCAGCATACAGATCTTTTACATCTTTAGTTAGGTTTATTCCTAAGTATGTTATGATACTTGGTGCAGTTGTGAATGGGATCAGTTTCTTTATTTGTCTTTCTGTTGCTTCATTATTAGTGTATAAGAATGCAACTGATTTCTGTACATTGATTTTGTATCCTGCCACTTTGCTGAATTCCTGTATCAGTTCTAGCAGACTTTTGGTGGAATCTATCGGGTTTTCCATGTTTAGTATCATGTCATCTGCAAAAAGTGAAAGCTTGACTTCATCTTTGCCAATTTTGATGCCTTTGATTTCCTTTTGTTGTCTGATTGCTGATTCTAGAACTTCCAACACTATGTTAAACAACAGCGGTGAGAGTGGACATCCCTGTCGTGTTCCTGATCTCAGGGAGAAACCTCTCAGTTTTTCCCCAATGAGGATGATATTAGCTGTGGGCTTTTCATAAATGGCTTTTATGATCTTTAACTATGTTCCTTCTATCCAGACTTTCTCGATGGTTTTTATTAAGAAAGAATGCTGAATTTTGTCAAAGGCCTTTTCTGCATCGATTGACAGGATCATATGGTTCTTTTCTTTTATTAATGTGATGTATCACGTTGATTGATTTGCAAATGTTGAACCAGCCCTGCAACCCAGGAATGAATCCCACTTGATCATGGTGAATAATTCTTTTTATATGCTGTTGAATTCGATTTGCTAGTATCTGATTGAGAATTTTTGCATCCATATTCATCAGGGATATTGGCCTGTAGTTCTCTTTTTTTACTGGGTCTCTGTCTGGTTTAGGAAGTAAGTAATACTGGCTTCATAGAACGAGTCTGGAAGTTTTCCTTCCCTTTCTATTTTTTGGAATAGCTTGAGAAGGATAGGTATTATCTCTGCTTTAAATGTCTGGTAGAATTCCCCTGGGAAGCCATCTGGTCCTGGACTCTTATTTGTTGGGAGATTTTTGATGACTGATTCAATTTCTTCGCTGGTTATGGGTCTGTTCAAGGTTTCTATTTCCTCCTGATTGAGTTTTGGAAGCGTGTGGGTGTTTAGGAATTTGTCCATTTCTTCCAGGTTGTCCAGTTTGTTGGCATATAATTTTTCATAGTATTCCCTGATAATTGTTTGTATCTCTGAGGGATTGGTTGTAATAATTCCATTTTCAATCATGATTTTATCTATTTGGGTCATCTCCCTTTTCTTTTTGAGAAGCCTGGCTAGAGGTTTATCAATTCTGTTTATTTTTTCAAAAAACCAACTCTTGGTTTCATTGATCTGCTCTACAGTTTTTTTAGATTCTATATTGTTTATTTCTGCTCTGATCTTTATTATTTCTCTTGTTCTGTTGGATTTGGGGTGTCTTTGCTGTTCTGCTTCTATTTCCTTTAGGGGTGCTGTTAGATTTTGTATTTGGGATTCTTGTTTCTTGAGATAGGCCTGGATTGCAATGTATTTTCCTCTCAGGACTGCCTTCGCTGCATCCCAAAGAGGTTGGATTGTTGTATTTTCCTTTTCATTTGTTTCCATATATTTTTTAATGTCTTCTCTAATTGCCTGGTTGACCCATTCATTCTTTAGTAGGGTGTTCTTTAACCTCCATGCTTTTGGAGGTTTTCCAGACTTTTTCTTGTGGTTGATTTCAAGCTTTATTGCATTGTGATTTGAAAGTATGCATGGTATGATCTCAATTCTTGTATACTTATGAAGGGCGGTTTTGTGACCCAGTATGTGATCTATCTTGGAGAATGTTCCATGTGCACTCGAGAAGAAAGCGTATTCTGTTGCTTTGGGATGCAGAGTTCTAAATATGTCTATCAAGTCCATCTGATCCAGTGTATCATTCAGGGTCTTTGTTTCTTTATTGATCCTGTGTCTAGATGATCTATCCAATGATGTAAGTGGAGTATTAAAGTCCCCTGCAATTACCACATTCTTATCTATAAGGTTATTTATGTTTGTGAGTAATTGTTTTATACATTTGGGGGCTTCCGTATTTGGTGCATAGACATTTATAATTGTTAGCTCTTCCTGATGGATAGACCCTGTAATGATTATATAATGCCCTTCTTCATCTCTTATTTCAGCCTTTAATTTGAAATCTAGTTTGTCTGATATAAGTGTGGCTACTCCAGCTGTTTTTTGACTTCCAGTAGCATGATAGACAGTTCTCCATCCCCTCACTTTCAATCTGAAGGTGTCCTCAGGTCTAAAATGAGTCTCTTGTAGACAGCAAATAGATGGATCTTGTTTTTTTATCCATTCTGATACCCTGCGTCTTTTGGTTGGTGCATTTAGTCCATTTACATTCGGTGTTATTATAGAAAGATATGGGTTTAGAGTCATTGTGATGTCTGTAAGTTTCATGCTTGTAGTGATGTCTCTGGTACTTTGTGGTCCTTGCAACATTTCACTCACACAGTCCCCCTTAGGATCTCCTGTAGGGCTGGTTTAGTGGTGATGAGTTACTTCAGTTTTTGTTTGTTTGGGAAGACGTTTATCTCTCCTTCTATTCTAAATGACAGACTTGCTGGATAAAGGATTCTCGGCTGCATATTTTTTCTGTTCATCACGTTGAAGATTTCCTGCCATTCCTTTCTGGCCTGCCAAGTTTCAATAGACAGATCCGTCGAGTCTTATTGGTCTCCTTTTATATGTTAGGGCATGTTTATTCCTAGCTGCTTTCAGAATTCTCTCTTTATCCTTGTATTTTGCCAGTTTCACTATGATATGTCATGCAGAAGATCAATTCAAGTTACGTCTAAAAGGAGTTCTCTGTGCCTCTTGGATTTCAATGCCTTTTTCCTTCCCCAGTTCAGGGAAGTTCTCAGCTATGATTTCTTCAAGTACACCTCTAGCACCTTTCCCTCTCTCTTCCTCCTCTGGAATCCCAACTATGCGTACATTATTTCGTTTAATTATGTCAGTTAGTTCTCTAATTTTCCCCTCATACTCCTGGATTTTTTTATCTCTCTTTTTCTCAGCTTCTTCTTTTTCCATAATTTTATCTTCTAATTCACCTATTCTCTCCTCTGCCACCTCAATCCAAGCTGTGGTCACCTCCATTTTATTTTGCAGCTCGTTTATGGCATTTTTTAGCTCCTTCTGACTGTGTACTAGTCCCTTGATCTCTGTAGTAATAGATTCTCTGCTGTCCTGTACACTTTTCAAGCCCAGCAATTAATTTTATGACTCTTATTTTAAATTCATTTTCTGCTATATTGCTTAAATCATTTTTGATCAGTTCGTTAGCTGTTGCTTCTTCCTGGAGTTTCTTTTGAGGAGAATTCCTCCGTTTCGTCATTTTAGATAGTCCCCGGAGTGGCGGGAACTGCAGGGCTCCTCCTCTGTGCTGTCTGGAGTAACCTGTATTGGTGGACGGGCGTAGTCAGACCTGATGTCTGCCCCCAGCCCACCGATGGGGCCACAGTCAGACTGGTGTGTACCTTATCTTCCCCTCTCCCAGGGGCAGGACTCACTGTGGAGTGGTGTGGCCTCTGTCTGGACTACTTGCACGCTGCCAGTCTTGTGGTACTGCTTCTATGGGATCTGGCGTATTAGCCAGGTTGGATCCGCAAGGTGCACAGGGGTGGGAGGGGCAGACTCCGCTCGCTTTGCCTTTGGTGGTCCGCTTCAGGAGTGGCCCTGCGGCACCGGGAGGGAGGCAGACCCATTGGAGGGATGGATCCACAGAAGCACAGTGTTGGGTGTTTGTGCAGTGCAAGCAAGTTTCGTGACGGAAACTGGTTCCCTTTGGGATTTTGGCTGGGGGATGGGTAGGGAGACAGCGCTTCCCAGCACCTTTGTTTCCTGCCAAGCTGAGCCCTGTCCTCCGGGGCTTAACAACTCTCCCTCCCACTCTCTGAGCAGAGCTTTTGACTTATAACATTCCAGATGTTAAGTCCCATTGGCTGTCAGAACACACTCCATCTGGCCCCTCCGCTTTTGCAAGCCAGTCGGAGGCTCTGCCTTGCTGGGTGGGCTGGCTGCCCCTCCACCGCCCTGGCTCCCTCCTGCCAGTCCATGTAGTGCGCACTGCCTCTCCGCCCTTCCTATCCTCTTCCGTGGGTTGCTCGTCTATGCTTGGCCCTGGAGAGTCCATTCTGCTAGTCTTCTGGTGGTTATCAGGGTAAATTAGGCAGATGTGGGTGAAATCTAGGTGATCAGCAGGACGCGGTGAACCCAGCGCCCTCCTACCCCACCCTCTTCTCCCCAGTGTTTGTTCATTTTTGAGAGAGAGAGACAGAGCACAAGTTGGGGAGGGGCAGAGAGAGAAGGAGACACAGAATCTAAATCAGGCTCCAGGCTCTGAGCTGTCAGCACAGAGCCTGACACAAGGTTTGAACTCATTAACCATGAGATTGTGACCTGAGCCAAAGTCTGATGCTTAACTGACTAAGCCACCCAGGCACCCCAACACTCACCTTTGAATCCTTTTTTTTTTAATGTTTATTTATTTTTGAGAGAGAGGGAGACAGAACAGAAGCAGGGGAGGGGCAGAGAGAGACGGACACACAGAATCTGAAGCAGGCTCCAGGCTCTGAGCTGTCAGCACAGAACCCGATGTGGGGCTCGAACTCAGAAACTGTGAGATCATGACCTGAGCCAAAGTCAGATGCTCAACCAACTGAGCCACCCAGCCGCCTTTTATCACTCCCCTTTTATTTTTTTTTATTTCTTCTATTTTTTTCAATATATGAAGTTTTTGTCTATTGGTTTCCATACAACACCCAGTGCTCATCCCAAAAGGTGCCCTCCTCAATACCCATCACCCACCCCCCCCTCCCTCCCACCCCCCATCAACCCTCAGTTTGTTTTCAGTTTTTAAGAGTCTCTTATGCTTTGGCTCTCTCCCACTCTAACCTCCTTTTTTGTTTTTTTCCCCTTCCCCTCCCCCATGGGTTTCTGTTAAGTTTCTCAGGATCCACATAAGAGTGAAAACATATGGTATCTGTCTTTCTCTGTATGGCTTATTTCACTTAGCATAACACTCCGGTTCCATCCATGTTGCTACAAAGGGCCATATTTCATTCTTTCTCATTCCACGTAGTACTCCATTGTATCACACCCCTTTTAAAGGATAGCTGGGATGATTCCAGTTTTGGCCTATCACAAATAAAGTTGCTCTGAACATTCCTATAGGTTTTTTTTTTATGAACATAAGTTTTCATTTCACCAAAAGTGCAAATGGTAGTTACATGTTTAGTTTTGTAAGAAAAGGCCCAACTGTTATCCAGAGTGGCTGTAACAGTTTACATTCTCACCCAGCGATCTATTTTCTTCACATCCTTGCCAGCATTAGGTGTTGGCACTATTACTTTAGCCACTCTGAGAGGTGGTGTGTGCTGAGACAGAAAGGCTGGATGGGCTGGGGTTGGTTAAGCTCTGATAAAGTAGTTTCTCTTGGGCAGGAGGGGAACAGAACGCTCCAAGTATCCCTCAGAATGGCCACTGCGTTAGTGTCTTCAGCTCCTGTAACAAAATGCCATAGGCTGGAGCACTTAAACAACAATAATTTATTGTCTCATAGTTATGGAGGCCAGAAGTCCAGGACAAGTCCGGACTGATTTGGTTGCTGGTGAGAGCCCTAATTCCTGACTTACAGACAGTTGCCTTCTCACTGTGTCCTCACATGGCCGTTCTTCTGCATGGGCACTAAGAGGGAGAGAGACAGGGCTCTACTTCTTCTTAAAAGGTCACAGTCTTGTCAGATTAGGTCCTGACCCATATGAGCTTATTTAACCTTAATCACCTCCTGAAAGTCTTAACTCCAAATATAGTCACATTGGGGGTTTAGGAGCCTTGACACACGAATTTGGAGGGAACACACAGTTCAGTCCATCGCCATTACTTTGTTCCCACTTGCTAGAAGCCTGAGGGGATTTTCTCTGTTGTTGAGGGCAAGACTCTGGTATGTCTCAGGAAAGTTTAGGGCTCCCCTGAGACCATGACTTTTTAACTCTCACGCCAGCCAGGCGTGGCCTCCAGTGTTCATCCTTATGGGTCCCCTTTCCCTTCCTGTATCAGGCTCCAGTCTCTGTTCCTGGTAAGCTGTGAGCACTTAGCCTGTCTTTCCAGTTATTAGGGCATTGGTTTGCCCTATGACTGCAATTCTCTGATGGATTCTAAGAGGAGTTGTTGATTTCAATTTGCTCAGCCATTTTCTTATTGGGGAGATAGAGCTCTTTACCTGTCAGGCCAGAGACTGGAGCTAGTATTATGTTTCTATTTTTTTTATTGTTATTGATTGAGTGGTTGACTGATTATTTATTTATTTATTTATTTTAAACATAATTTATTCTCAAGTTAGCTAACATACAGTGTATACAGTGTGCTCTTGGTTTTGGGGGTAGATTCCGATGATTCATCGCTTACATGCAACACCCAGTGCTCATGCCAGCAAGTGCCCTCCTCAATGCCCTTCTCCCATTCCCCCTCCCCCCATCAGCCCTCAGTTTGTTCTCTGTATTTAGGAGTCTCTTATGGCTTGCCTCCCTCTCTGTTTGAAACTATTTTTCCCCTTCCCTTCCCCCATGGTCTTCTGGTAAGTTTGTCAAGTTCCACATATGAGTGAAAACATGATATCTGTCTTTCTCTGACTTATTTTACTTAGCATAATACCCTCAAGTTCCATCCATGTTGTTACAAATGGCAGGATTTCATTCTTTCTCATTGCCAAGTAGTGTTCCATTGTGTATATATAAACCACATCTTCTTTATCCTTCCATCAGTTGATGGCATTTGGCTGTTTCCATAATTTGGCTATTGTTGACAGCGCTGCTGTAAATATTGGAGTACATGTGTTCCTATGAATCAGCACTCCTGTATCATTTGGATAAATTCCTAGTAGTGCTATTACTGGGTCCTAGGGTAATACTATTTTTAAATTAAAAAACCCATTTTTTAACGTTTATTTACTTTTGGGGTGGGGGAGAGAGAGAGAAAGAGAATGAGAATGAGAACAAGTGGGGAAGGGGCAGAGAGAGATGGAGACACAGAAACCGAAGCAGGCTGCAGGCTCTGAGCTGTCATCACAGAGCCTGACGCAGTACTCGAACTCACAGGGCATGAGTCATGACCTCAGCTGAAATCAGATGCTCAACCGACTGAACCACCCAGGTGCCCCTCTATTTTTAATTTTTTGAGGATAAGAATTGACCGAGAATTAAATCAGAAAATGCAAAACTGCTAGGTGCCTTGGAACTGGTGGCTGCACTGATCAGGAGGAGGGCCTGTGTGGTTGGTCAGTGTCAATCTTGCCCCTGTAGATACACAGGTACCAGGCACAGAAGGGCGTGGTTTGGTGTAGGCGGCTTCCCTGAAGCCCCACCTTTTTGGTGATTGGGAGAAAAATGGCGATACCCCAGTCTCTCCTCTCTAGACCAGGTGTCGCAAACCACTATTCAGGCCATCCTCACTGTGCTGAGTGGGTGCGAGTGGGTGGGTTTTGTCCACTCCAGAGTCTCCCATGCCTCCCAGGTGCTTGGCTGGGATTCAAACCCCAATGTCTTAAACGATCCCACTCTGCCCACACGCCCTGGTTCCAGGGAAGTGCCACTCTGCTCAGCCAGCCAACAAAAGATCTCTGGCTGGCAGGTGCAAGTAAGGTCTTCTGTCCTTGGAATGACTCTTTGCCTTTTTCCCCCAGCACTCAAGGTAGCAGATTGGTTTCTCTGACTGCAGACTATGCCTCTGAGCTAGTTACCAAGCCCAAGGCTGGTTCCCCTTCTCCCCAGGCACACGAACAGGGAAGCTGGCTCCAATCCAGAGAAGCTGGCTCCAATCAAGCTGCTATTAGAAATTGGATACTACCACCCTCCCAAAGTTGGGAGGTACCTAATGGAAAACTGGGCAAATACTACCTGTTTGTCAGGAATAAGCCATGGACCACTGCATTCTGGAATGATAGTCAACAGTTTTGAGATTGGAAAAGCTCTTAAGATCAGAGGAAAAATTTTCTGTGGAGAGCTACATTAAAGATCTGGGTTTTGGGTTTTGTGCACATTATCTACTACTAAAACAAATATTTATTCACTTAAGTATGGGCAAATGGAGATTGTGGGGCACCATAAGAAGAAAATAAAATCTATGGGAATTTAAGGAAAAAATAAAATTGCTTATATAAAAATTAGAACTAGCAAAAGATAGATTTGCAATGTATTTAAAAGGTTGGCTAATGATTATTACATAGAGATTATATGAGAGAAATAAAGTCTTCACAAAGACAAAAAAAAAGAAAGAAAGAAATTGGATCTTTCTCTGTTTTTTTCCAGTCCCCAGCCCATGGTTTTTCTCTTGTCAAAATACAATCCCACACTTCCACAGCCTTTCTTTCTCTTCCTTTTATTTCTCCACAGGAGGGGATTCCTCCCCTCTGTTCTTATGCCGCCCGTTTTATCTCTCCTGGTTCGTAATCATGCACCTGTGGCCCACCAAGTTGTCCCTGTGGGTCCCTGGAGATGTATCTGTTACTCTGCAGCCTGGACTCTTAGAATTCCAAGTCCTCTGGCCTCAACACTGCTGTGTTTGAGGGAAGAGGGAACTTCGGGTCCCCCTACTTCTCCACCGTATTGACTGGCAGCTCTGATTGATTTTTATTTAAATTCTAGTAAGTTTACATACAATACAATATTGGTTTCAGGATTTTATTGTGTTTTTAATTTGGGTTTGTGTATGTTCACTGTATGTTCACAGAAATTCAATGGGTTTTCATCTGTCGGTCTTGCCTCCTGCCACCTTGCTGAACTCACTCATTAGTTCTGGAGGGGTGGGTTGCCATGTTTGGCTTCTCAAGCCTGTGCCATCCTTGAGTTAAGTGCCACACCTCCTCTCTCTTGGTGCCACCTCTACCCATGTGTGGTCACCGAATGTTCTGCTATGGGGACTGCCTGAGACTACTGGTGGGTTGTCTGGGCTCCCAGCTTTGGGTGTTTGTTTCTGTGATGAGTGTGTGGTGACCTTGCTTTGGGTCTTCTCCATTAGGTGGCCAATTCCTGGAGTTATGTAAGATGAAAACTTCCGACTGTACTTGCTTGCAGACCAGCTTCTTGTGAAATGACCCACCTGGGGCTTTCCTGGGGCCCCCTTCCTCTTTTGGGCTTATTCCTAGGACACACTTATAAATGGATTATAGGTATCCATTTGTTTTCTTTCCCTCAACTTTTTAGTATGAAAAACTGTAATGGCACAGAAAATTTGGCATAATATATACTGATCACCCACATACCACAACCTTAATTTGACAAGGTTTTTTTTTTTTAATGCTTATTTATTATTTTGAGAGAGAGAGAGAGAGAGAGAGAGAGAGAATGAGAACAAGGGAGGGGCAGAGAGAGAGGGAGACACAGAATCCAAAGCAGGCTCCAGGCTCTGAGTTGTTAACACAGAGCCCGATGTGGGGCTGGAACTCAGGGACCGAGAGATCATGACCCGAGCCAAAGTCTGATGCTTAACCTACTAAGCCATACAGGTGCCCCCTTAATTTGGCAGTTTTTAACTTTGTGCTTTATTATTTGTTTATACCTTTCTTTGTATCTCTCTGTACTATGTGTATGTGTGTGTGTTTTCAAACCTTTTGAAAGTAAGTGACAGATACAGTGATACTCTGCTCCTAAATATTTCGCAGGCATCTTGTAAAAATGAATGCATCTTCTGCCTAACCACAGTACTGCTGTAACACCTGAGACACTTAATTGTGATTACTTAATGCTGTCCAATATTCAGACCATATTTACATCTTTCTATAATTATTCCAAAATGTCTTAGATGGTAAATTTTTTGGAACTAGGATCCAGCTGAGGATGATGCGTTGAACTGTCAATGCTGTTCTGGTGGCAGAAAACAGCCACTTTATTGTGCTCACAGAACCTGTGGGTCAGGGGTTCCAGACAGGGTACAGGGCAGATGGCCTGCCTCTTCTCCATGTCACTGGTATGGGAAGATTGGACAGCTGGGGTGACCCAAAGGCCAGGGCTGGAACCATCTGGGGGCTCCTCTCCATGGGCCTGGGAGGGAGTGTCACAAAGAGGCATTCAGGTAGCGAGTGGTCCAGCAGGACCACAAGGCAGGCACAAGGCTTCTCATCTCAGAAATCTCTCCATATCACCTCCACCCAGACCCCCCCAAGGCACAGGGAGGGACATAGGCTCATCTGGGAGGGTGAGTGTCCAGGTCACACTACAGAAGGGGATGTGGGATGAGAGATGCCATTGAGGCTGTCTTTGGAAAATATGGTCTGCTTGCTGCAATGTGTCTTTAGTCTTTTTAACCTGGAATAGCTGATTCACCCCCAAGGCTGTCTGTTTGAAGAGATCTGGCAGTTGTCTTGTAGGCCATCCCCCATTCTGGATCTGTCCAGCTGTTTCCTGATAGTGTCATTCAGTCTGCTTATCTTCCCTTGTGTATCTTATAAACTGGAAACTAGGCCTAAAGGCATAATCACATCCAGAGTAAGCATATTTAGCACAGACATCCACTTATTTTAAAATTTGATCAGGATATGACTGCTTTTGTCTTCTGCAATAAAACTAAGGTGAATACAAGTTGGAATTAAGGTGATGGCTCAGTCAGTTAAGCATCCAACTCTTGATTTTGGCTCAGGTCATGATCTCATGGTTCATGAATTTGAGCCCCATGTCAGGCTCCATGCTGACAGCACATAGCCTGCCTGGCATTCTCTCTCCCTCTTTCTCTGCCCCTCCCCTGCTCATGCTCTGTTCCCCCACCCCCCAGAATAAATAAACTAACTTTGGGGAAAAGAAAGAATTAAGGAGGTGATGGACACAGACACCAAGAGACAGTGGGCGCCCCACTGTCTCAGTGGGATGCCCTGAGGGGGACATAGTGGCACCTGAGTGGAGTTTTGGTCACAGGCATCTCCTGAGCTTAGTCACAGAGAGCATCAGGCAGTCCCCAAATGAGGAACTGTTGAAGGGGAAAGGTGAGGAGGTAACTGTATCTGTCAGAATTTTCAGTGTTAATATATGACAGGCTATGGAAACATCTCACATTCAGGGAGGCTAAAACAGCCTGACAGATAAAGGCGTTGCCTAAGCTGGACCAGAAGGGGTGCTCCAAGGGTCATAACTGGGCCAGTTGACAAGACTAGGATGCAGGTGGTGTGATTCTTGTCCTGAAGCCAGAGCTGCATGGCAGCCATGTGAGAACACGCTCACCTCCTTAGGAAACATGTAACACAGGGTCATGGCTCAGAAAACCGTCTCGTGTGTGTGTGTGTGTGTGTACACACATGTGTGCACATATGTGCAGAGAGTACCAGCCAGCCACAAAGCACACGGGGAAATGTTGCCAGCTGGTAAGTCTGGGTGAAGGGCACATGGATGTTCTCTGTAATAGCTTTGCATCTGTTATATGAGTTTGAAATTATTTCCAAAGACTAAATATTAAAAGTAACCAAAAAAATTAGCTGAAGGAAGATTCTGTTTCTGGCTGCTAAAAAAATCAAGGCTGAAGTAATGTAACAGTGCATGTTAACTCTACTGGAATTAGAGTTTAAAAAATCATAAAAACATACCATTATGAAAAAAAATCAACGCTATCCTCAGAGAATAAGATGAATGCCAATATTGAAAAATAACTTTAATTTTCACAATAAAATGTAATAAACACAAGAGATTTCCATACCAGACACAACAACCATGAACTTACGATGTGTTGAAAACACCTCTTTACCCTCAGTTTTGAGGTCTTAAGCACAGGATGAGGTAATAGTCTGTTTACAGAGAACAGAAGGAGCAATCATCACGAGAAAAATGTGTAAACTCACTAAGCTTAAATAATCCAAATCAGAACAACTTCAAGTAAGGTTCCATCATCTGCTTCTCAAATCTTCAAAAACATAGAAATGAAATGGTTGTTAGCACAGCCCTGGGGAGAGTGGTGTGTGTGCATTGCCAGTAGTGCTGAAAACAGGTTCAGAGAACCCCACTCTGCCAACACTTGGAGCCACTGACAGTCGGCCTCGAGAATGGACTGCTGTGGAAAAAAAGCAAATAAGCAGAAATGTGATTTATATGAAGGTATTCACAACATATAGTTTAAAGTAACTGGCATTTCCATGGGGAGAGACTGTAGGGGCAGTGTTCTAGTTGCTGTTCCAGCTCATGGGGCATTCACTTAGCCACCCAGTGGGCATCTGTTGTGCATCCACCATCTGTTGGGCAGTAGATACTGGATAAAAGCAGAATATACAATTTAATCACCACCTGCACCCTGCTGAAAGATATGTTTAGGTGTTTAATGACAAAAGATCAGATCATGACCTGAGCCTACTTTGAGGAGATTCATATACTTCAAATTTAACAAGGTGTTTTCTTTCAGACTACTTAAAATAATAATTGGACATAACCATGAAAGAAATAAGAAAAATATGGAAGATCTTCAGAGCAGTGGTTTGGATGTTCATGATGTAGCCACCTCTGGCAGTTGAGATATTCTCATTTCCTCAAGGGAGTAGAGCACGTTTTCGCATCCTTAGTACTGTGGCCATTTGGGGTGGGATCAGTCCTGCGCTGGAGGATGCTGAGTGCCTCCACCATGAGATGCCTTAGCCGTCCCCTTCCCAGTTCTGATAACCAGCAGTATCTCCAGACATTGCCAGATGTTCCTTGGGGAACAAAATGGGTCCTGATTGGGAACCACTGGAATGATATGAATTAAGCTCCTGGTTTAAAAAAAGTAACTTTGGCATCTGTATTTTAACCCGTTATGCTCCAGAGTCAGAAATGCAAGGATGAAGTGTCCCAGCTCAATCACAAGATCCTTCAGCTAGGAGAGGAGGCCTCTGTCCACCAGGCCCAAGACGAGAAGAATCTCATCAACATTCAGCTGTTAACACAGAGACTGGAGGAGGCCGGGCACCAGGAGGAGCTGCAGGTGAGTGGTCTAAAAACATCAGCAACAGCCTTAAAATGCCTGGAGGTAGGCTCACCCCTCAGGTAAAGAGGGGAACTTAACAAGTATGTGCTCTGGAAAATTTGTAGGCTTCAGCAGCCTTGCAAATTCCCAATATCTAAAAAAAAGTAGCAGAAAGGGATTAAATCCTGATGCTAAGAGAATAAATTGGTAGACCTCTTTGGAGGACATTTGGGCAAAATATGTGTCAAGTGCCTCAAGAATGTCAGTATGCTCTGACTTTATAATTCTACTTATGGGAATTTTATCTGAGCATCGTGGGCAGACTTAGCTGGAAGTGTTTTCATTGCTGTGGTATTTATAATAGCAAAACAGAATTGGAATCAGCTTGAATCATCAATAATACTGAATGAGTCAGTAAATTATGGTACAGTCATTAAAAATCATGTTTTCCAATAATATTTAATGTTATGGGGAAATGCTCAAAATATAATAAGGAAAGCACAGCATATAATGCTGTACCAGTGTTATTGATAGAAACACATGTGTGGAAGAAGGGCTGAGATCACAGCACAATGTTGGGATCATGGTGGTTTAAATTTTGTCATTTTTGCTTTTCTATGAATTTCTGAAGTTTCTGCATTAAACATGTATCAGACTGATGGCGTGCCTGGGTGGCTCAGTTAGTTAAGTGTCTGACTCTGGATTTTGGCTCAGGTCATGATCTCATAGTTCATGAGATGGAGCCCCCGTTGGGTTCCCATGCTGATAGCATGGGACCTGCTTGGGATATTCTCTCTCTCTCTCTCTCTCTCTCTCTCTCTCTCTCTCTCTCTTCACCTCCCTCCCTCCCCCGTCTCCCTCCCCCACTTCCTGCTTGCTCACACACTCTTTCTCTCAAAATAAATAAACTTAAAAGAAATAAATAAATATGCATCAGACTGCTGAGATATTCTTGTACTTGTGAAATTATTTTTTTTAAACAGAGTGAGCTAATCCAAAAACTTGAACTTGAACTTGAACACATGAATCAGGAATGTCAGAGCCTGAGACTGTCACAGTCACAGCTGAGAGAGACCCTTGAAGAAAGTCAAAATCAGGTGGGTGTGCATGATGGCCAATGGCTGGGTCTCAGCTGGGAGGAAAGTCAACACAGTTTAGCACTGACAGAGCCTTGTCAGGACTGGTCTGGCCAGAGAGGTTGTTGGGCTGCCCTGAGGTTACACAGCTGGTGGGCACTTACCAGGCCTGAGACTGAAGTTGAGCCTAGTACAGGGTTGGTTGACCCTGAGCAGTCCATGGGCAGAGCTTCTGTTTATGCACAAGGGAAGGAGGCTGACAAGCAGTGCTTTTGGCTGCACCATCTGCAGAACAGAAGAACAAAGGAGAGCTGTGGGTAGCCTCTGAGGAGGGGGGAGTGTCGTCAGATCCAAGGACATGAGGTGGAGTAGTCCCTTGGGTTAGCAAGCTCAGTGTGCCCGTCTTGCCCTCACACAGGCTTATGTGTGCACAGAAGCCCTGAAATTGCATACACATGTGGGTGTTGAGCTCCTGCCTCCCACTTTCTCTCCTGCTCCAGCATTTACTAGTGCACCAGGCTCTAAAGCTACAGAGGTAGGAAAGTGGAGAGCTTGCAGTTTGGGACAAGCAGATGTGAGCAGGACAGGCCAAGCAGGGATGTCAGGATGCCCTGACAGCATGGTGTGCAGAGACATGAGAGAGGGGGAGCTGGTTCTTCCTGGGGGAGCAGGATGAGAGAATGGCAGGTGTGTGATGGCCTAATGTGGACTCAGATGTGCGTTGCGCTTAGAGGGCTGGGGGCTGTAGATAGAAAAGAGGAGTCATGGGAGAAGCCTCCCAAGCAGTGTGGAAGAGGTTTCTAACTCACTGGCCTGTGGCCCAGGGCCCTCACTTGAATGTGGCACTGGCATGCCTCCCTCCTCTGAGCAACTTCACAGACTCCCTGACTGGCCCCAGATGCCACAGCTGGACTTGGCTGTGGGGTCCCCCTACATACCCAGGGCTTTATGATGTCCTATTGGGACTCATGTGGGCTTTCAGCCATCCTGCTGCAAACAAGCGCTCTCCCAGAGATGCCTCTGAGTATTGGGGGGTTCCCTTCTCTGTTTTTAAGTCTGAAAGGAACCTTGAGAAATTGCCTTGACCAGCTTGAGCCCTTTGAGTCCAGGAGTCAGCATTCAGCCATTGTCATGGGCAGAAGGGACCTTACTTAAGCAGTTCTCCTGTGATGTGAGATGTTTCCCCCTTGTAATTTAGAAGAGGAACCCCCAAAACCACATTGACGGGAGTTCACATGAGGGAAATAAGAGAAGCCTGTGGGTATTTAAGGATCTTCTAGAGGAGCCATGGTAGAGTGGGCGCGGGACCACTGGGGAGGAGCCAGTGTTGTCACTGGCACAGTTGTGGGTGATTTTAAGGAGGAGCGCCCTGGAGGTCAAAGAGAGCAGGTTGGACAAGTATGAGCAGGGGGGCAGCTTGGGTGGGGCCATGAGAGGTCCTGGCAGAGGGACTTTGCACAGCTCAGAAGGTATGGTGCACGGGAGCACAATGCTGTAAGCATCACATGCCCTTGGGAATGACCATCTTGGTTCTGTGTTGCAGTACGTCAAACCAACCTCAAACTTGGTAGCTTCTAGCACTGTTCATCATTATCCTTCATGGTCTGTGGGCTCGCCAGCGCAGCTGGGCTGTTTTCACTTGAGATCTCAGGGGGCCATTGCAATCAAATGAGGTTAGGACTAGCATCATCTGAAGGCACAGCTGGATCAGATGTTTGAGAGACCTCAGGTCACAGGGCTGGCATGTGGTGTTGGCTGGTGGCTGGGGGCCCACTGGTGCTCTCAGCTGGAGCACCCACACCTGGCCTCTTGGTGGCATGAGGCTGTCTGAGCATAGCAGTGAAGTTCTGAGAGGATAGGTGACCAAGCACCCTTAGAGGAGCAGATAGAAGCTGCCAGGCTTCTTAAGACTGTGTCAGGGCATTCCAGAACATCACTCCCCTGACATTTTGTTGGTCCAGCTTGGATTCAAAGGGAGGGCACAGAACCCACCTGTCCATCAGGGGAGGACACAGTCCTCACCTCTCAATGCAAGGAGAGCACAGCTCCCATCCCTCAGGGGGCAGGAACAGCAGCCTGTGAGCTCAGGTGGGAGTAGCCGATGGCTGAGGTGGCTCACTGCCATGCCCCTGATCCCAGAACACAATGGCCCTCTTTTCCTGGCATGGGCTGCCCCAGTGGTCTCTGGGGACATCTTTCCCTTGTCAAGTGATAGTTGGGCAGGGGTCTCCAGAGTTGGCCCAGGCTCTAGCCAGTCTCAGTTCTGCAGGGAGGGAGATGAGGAGGGCTTGGGAGGAATTCAGCTGAGACGGTGTTATGGGCTGTTTGCCTTGCTCAGAGAGCCACAGGGTAGGGCCACAGACACAGACCTCACACTGGGCCACACAGTGGCCTCCTCCCAGGAGCTTGCACCAGGCATCTGTGTTCAGAGCAGAGAGATAGCTGTAGCAGTTAGCAGCAAGGGGCATGGGAACAGTGTGTTCTAAGGAAGAGGGCATCAGGGTGTTAGGGAGTGCTGTCAGAGAGCAGGAACAGCTTTGGAGTGGGTGGGCATTCTGACATGGAGTCACAAGGGCCTGGGCTGGGGCTCAACTTCCATCTGGGGTGTCTGCAGGATGACTGAAGCATGAAAGTCGGGAGGGGGCTACATTTGTGGGGGGTGTGTTTTAGAACTGGTTCTCCTCTCTCCCTTCTCTGTCCCTCTTTCTCAAGGTTCCCAGACCCAGTTCCAGCGTGCAATTATCAGACACCAACAGGGTGTCTGAGAATTCAACTCCATTCTTGTACTATCTGCCTGGAGACAGCATCAGACCCCACAGGTTAAGGGTTAAGGGTGTAGTCCTACAACACTACTTCCTACCCCATCTCAGAAGCCAGTCATACCCCCCAGGCTATTAGCTGTGTTTCTGACCAGCCAGCTACAGATTGGATGTTTCAACCTCCTCCTCCTGAGGTTTGACTAATTTGCTAGAGTGGCTCACAGAACTCAGGGAAACACTTAACATTTAGCAGTTCATTAAAGGATATGTTAAAGGAAACAAATCAATAGCCAGAGGAAGAGATACATAGGGTGAGGTCCCAAATATCTGTCCTCAGGGAGCTTGAGCCCCAGCCTGGGGGCGCATGGAAGTGTTCCTCCTCAAGCATAGACGCTCTCCAAAACAGGGACCAAACAGCTGGCTCTTGGGTTTTTATGGAGGTTTCATTATATAGTCATGACTAAGTCATTGGCCACTGGCTGACTCAACCTTCAGCCCCTCTCCCCTCCTGGGAGGTTAGGGGATAGGACTGAAAATTCCAATCCTTGATCACGTGGTTGACCCTCCTGGCAGCCAGCCCCTCCCCTTGGGTGCACTTCAAAAATCACCTTCATTAATAATGAGACATCTATTTCACGTCTGTGGCTCTGAAGCATTTTTAGAATCTGTGGATGAAGACCAGATATCTCTGAAAAATATATTTTGGTCATCTGATTTTAGAAGTCATTATATTTCACTCCTCCAAAAGAGCATAGTAGCTGTCCTGGAAACTGTGTGCAGGTGTGTTTCTCTGGGATGACTCCTGTCCTAAGAACAGCCACACATGATGGTGATGACATGGCCCCCTAAGACAGCCCCTCAGAGATGCATGGGGATACAACGACCTGAGGCCTAAAGCCTCATTGTTGCCCTTGAGTAGCCATAGCTGGCATCCTCCCTGTCTCTAATCACATGGTCACCTCAGACCTATCCTAAGTGTGACTCTTGATGGAGGTACCTCCCTCTCCCATCTATGGGGCCTCAGAGGTGTGTGAGGGCTGACATACCAAGTTCTTGTAGGGTGCCAAGGAAATTCTGTATATTCTTGGTGAAGCCTCTAGAATCAAAGTGATTTAAATGGTGTTTAATAAAAGGATTGGCCAAGTTACCCACAACTCCAGTGAAATCTTGCCATCCACTGTGGTTGGGGAGCCAGGGGCTGGGGTAGTTCTGCACCTGCTGCCAGGGTCCCTTTGGCCTTCATCATATGCTCCATTGCTCTCTGTGGCCCTGGTCTCAGCTGCCTAAGGAGTATGAGCTCTCTGCCTAAAGGAAAATCACCATGCAAGGCCTGCATGGATTATAATTGTTAAACAGACTCCATGAAGTTTGCTGAAATGTAAACTGGACAGAGTATGGCATGATTCTCCCATGGGTGCAGCAGGAAACCTCAGTGTCACCACTTTGAGGCTACAGACCTGAGTCTTCTTGACTCTCTCTGTGTAGAAACTCTGGCTAAACCAGAGTTTGGCTGTCAGAATACAAATGAATAGGTTCTTTATGAACCTTACATGTAGCTGCAGATGCATGGACCAAGGAATAAGGATGCCTTGTGTGCCCTTCCATTTGTAGGGTATCTGTAAGCATGGAGTTTTGCATGTCTAGTAATGACCCCATAGCTCTCAGCAATCACACCAGCACTATCATGGCTTTCTCCCCGGTGCAGCTGCATGGAGCCAACCTGAGGCTAAGGCTGGCACAGTCCCAGCACTCGGAGGAGGTCCACCAGCTGCAGGAACAGATGCAGTGGTTGGTGCCTCAGGACCACATGACTGAGCTGCAGCAGCTACTGGAAGAGGAGCGGCAGGCCACTCAGCAGCTCCGTGATGAGTGCATTCTCCAGAAGGAGAAGGGGAGGCGGCTGGAAACACAGTGGGTGAGTGGAGACAAGGGCCCTGAGGCCCAGCTGATGGTGCCAGGGGTGGCGAGATTGGATCACTGATCACTCAGCCAAAAACTGCCATCCCAATTCGTAGAAGTTTGGTTATACCACAGCTGCAGGCCCCTGATTTTCACTGTGAACAATGTGGGATTCTAACAGGGGCCAAAGATGGATCAGGGAGGGATGGCAAACCTCTTGGAGAAGGCATCTCCCACCCCCTCAGAGTGATAAGCCAGCTGACCCAAAAGGCCTCTTCAACATGGGGGCAACAGGTCCACCCAGACAGGTTGTCTTTGGGGCTGCACATGTCTGTGGTAGGCCACATGGCTAAATGTTAGGGACCACACACTCAAAACTGCTTACAGGGCCAGAAATGTGGTGATACAGAGGCCATGAGGGAAGCTGTGGGTAGTGGTCCCACCCATGTAGTCCTGTGGAATCACAGGCCCTGTGTGCCAATTCTCCTGATTTCAAAGGAAAGCCAGAAACTAGATTTTTACAGAAACATTCCCAGTTTCCAAATGATGCATCTAATTTAAAAAGAATCTGAAACCATTTTGCAGACTGAAAAAAATCTACCCACAGGCACACAAAGACTGCAGAAGTTATTTATTTGGGTGCACACTGATCTAGGTAGGAGAGATACAGAAACAGACACACATGGCAAAAGCCTGTGCCCTCCTGGAGCCTATATTCTGGTGTGGTGGGGAGACAAATGAAAACATGAGTCATGAGGATAGCATGTCAGATGGTGATGAGTTGATGAGTGCTCTGGAGTGGGATGGTGGCCAGAGAAGGCCTCACCAACGTGTTACTTGAGCCAAGATGTGCTGGAGTTGAGAGAACAAGCCATTCACTTATCTGGAGAGAGTGCTACACTTGGGGACCCTGGCTGTGCATCAGGCACTGCATTAGGCATCTAGAGACATAGAAACAGAGTTGTTGCCTTAAAGAGCAGGATAATGTGGCTCAGGGCATGGACTGCAGAGATTGGAATCCAGGCTTCACCATCTCCTAGCTGAGTGACTTTGGCCAGTTACTTAACTTCTCTGCTTCAGCTTCCTCATCTGTAAAAGTTGGGTGCCAGTGGTTCCCACTAAAAGCATCAGTGTGAGGCATCAGAATTGGCACTTTTAAAATGCTTGAATAGTTTGGCATGTGTGTACCCTACTTAAGTGTTTAATTTAAAAGGCTGGGGGGGGGGGCACCTGGGTGGCTCCGTCAGTTATGCGTCTGACTTCAGCTCAGGTCATGATCTCATGGTTTGTGAGTTTGAGCCCTGCATCAGGCTCTGTGCTGACAGCTCAGCCTGGAGCCTGCTTCAAATCCTGTTTCTCCCTCACCCTCTGTCCTTCACCCATTCACATTCTGTCTCTCTCTCTGAAAAATAAATAAACATTTAAAAATAATAATAATGGCACAAAAACAGACACATAGACCAATGGAATAGAATAGAAACCCCAGAACTAGACCCACAAACGTATGGCCAACTCATCTTTGACAAAGCAGGAAAGAACATCCAATGGAAAAAAGACAGCCTCTTTAACAAATGGTGCTGAGAGAACTGGACAGCAACATGCAGAAGGTTGAAACTAGACCACTTTCTCACACCATTCACAAAAATAAACTCAACATGGATAAAGGACCTAAATGTGAGACAGGAAACCATCAAAACCTTAGAGGAGAAAGCAGGAAAAGACCTCTCTGACCTCAGCCGTAGCAATCTCTTACTCGACACATCCCCAAAGGCAAGGGAATTAAAAGCAAAAGTGAATTACTGGGACCTTATGAAGATAAAAAGCTTCTGCACAGCCAAGGAAACAACCAACAAAACTAAAAGGCAACCAACGGAATGGGAAAAGATATTTGCAAATGACATATCGGACAAAGGGCTAGTATCTAAAATCTATAAAGAGCTCACCAAACTCCACACCCGAAAAACAAATAACCCAGTGAAGAAATGGGCAGAAAACATGAATAGACACTTCTCTAAAGAAGACATCCGGATGGCCAACAGGCACATGAAAAGATGTTCAGCGTCGCTCCTTATCAGGGAAATACAAATCAAAACCACACTCAGGTATCACCTCACGCCAGTCAGAGTGGCCAAAATGAACAAATCAGGAGACTATAGATGCTGGAGAGGATGTGGAGAAACGGGAACCCTCTTGCACTGTTGGTGGGAATGCAAATTGGTGCAGCCGCTCTGGAAAACGGTGTGGAGGTTCCTCAGAAAATTAAAAATAGACCTACCCTATGACCCAGCAATAGCACTGCTAGGAATTTATCCAAGGGATACAGGAGTACTGATGCATAGGGGCACTTGTACCCCAAAGTTCATAGCAGCACTCTCAACAATAGCCAAATTATGGAAAGAGCCTAAATGTCCATCAACTGATGAATGGATAAAGAAATTGTGGTTTATATACACAATGGAATATTACGTGGCAATGAGAAAAAATGAAATATGGCCTTTTGTAGCAACGTGGATGGAACTGGAAAGTGTGATGCTAAGTGAAATAAGCCATACAGAGAAAGACAGATACCATATGGTTTCACTCTTATGTGGATCCTGAGAAACTTAACAGGAACCCATGGGGGAGGGGAAGGAAAAAAAAAAAAGAGGTTAGAATGGGAGAGAGCCAAAGCATAAGAGACTGTTAAAAACTGAGAACAAACTGAGGGTTGATGGGGGGTGGGAGGGAGGGGAGGGTGGGTGATGGGTATTGAGGAGGGCACCTTTTGGGATGAGCACTGGGTGTTGTATGGAAACCAATTGGTCAATAAATTTCATACATATAAAAAAATAATAATAATAAATAATAATAATAATAAAAGGCTGAGAAAACACCTACATCCTGAAATGCCACAGTGTAGTTCATTGGGAAATGGGGTGGGAGGGTGTGGAGATAGGAACCTGAGGACAAGAGGGGTGCTTCCATGAGGAAAAAATTGGAGCAAGACTCAAAAGGTCGGTAAGATCTGATGTTTGTGAAGCATAAATCCTAATGAAGAATAACCTATCCGCATTGTGCAAAAATGTTAAGCAGGAAATAAGTTCACCCGTGATAGAATATTGACAAAACAGAAATTTAATCAGAAATCCTTTAAAAATACTCAGTAACACATTTGGGGAAACTCACTTTGGAGTAATTTATGATTAAATGCCCAGGAAAACAGTCTGCTAATTCTTGAACTACAAAGAGCAGTGTCAGCTTTGTGACCTGTGGCAGAACATTGTGTGTCTGTTACTCTGTGCAGATGAAAGGCTCTCCCTTTGCTCTCAGATATGTACATTTTAGCTAATTTCCACTCTGAAGTAAATAAGCCTGAGATGATTCTTTTAGAAATGTAAATTATTGGTCTGTAACCTTTTGTGACAGGAAGAACATGAAAAGGAGCTGAAAGACAGTGAGGAGCGGGTGGAAGAGGTGGGAAGGGCTCTGAAGAACGTGGACATGCTCCTCCAAGAGAAAGTAGCTGAGCTGAAAGAGCAGGTCAGTGATGGATGTCTGTCATTGCCACATGCACTTTCTGAACTTTCTCCTTCCATGGGTGTTCAAGTAGCTAATTCAGGGAGAGACTGTCCTCACAGAACACAGAGAGCCCCCATGTTCATTTGGAACCACTGAACCTAGGGCTCCATCTAAACTTTGAGAAACTGAATGTACAAATTTTTTTCAGAAGATTAACAGCTAAAATCAATCAATAGAAAAATTGATTTTGTTAAATATATTCCCTACACTGTATTTGTATATTGTGTTTGTTTTGGGAATTGTTTTAAGGTACATTTGAGAGGTGTTCACATAATCTCAGAAAGGATGTTCATTTATTCATTTATTCAGTCACTGGGCAGATACTTACTGAGCACCTGTCATGTATCATGGCATTCATTGTTCTAGGAAGACTCTAAGATGGGCCCTCCTGGGCCTTACGTTCTGGCAGTGGAGACAATAACAAGATATATGACCTCAGGTGATGAGAAATGCTCACTCTCAAGAAGAGATGGATGGCACGTGGTGGGGATGGTTGGGGACCACTCTGAACAGATGGCATGGGAGCAGACACCAATGACAGCCATGGAAGTCTGGTTCTGAGCCCCCCCTTCCCCCCCAGTGGAGGCCAGGTTGGCTTTTTGGAAGAGAGGTGCTCATGTGGTGGGACTGTCCTATGCAGTGCTGGGCTGAATGCCTGTAGCACCTCCAGTCAATGGGAGTGTCATAAAAGGGCACCCATGTGTTTCCCTGTGTGCTAGGGGACATGCTAGACCCCGAGCAGGAGGGGCATCCAAGCAGAGGAGCAGTTCAGGTATATGTCCTTAGATGGGACCAAGTGGAGTACATCAGCAGACTGCCAGGGAGGTGGCTGTAGCTGCTATGAGCTGATGGGTGGGTGCGGGTGGGCAGGACCCCCCTCAACGTTAGGAGTTTGGATTTTATTTTACTTTTTTTTTAATGTTTATTCTTAGAGAGAGAGATACATAGAATGAGTGGGGGAGGGGCAGAGAGAGAGGGAGACACAGAATCCTTAGTAGGCTCCAGGCTTTGAGCTATCAGCACAGAGCCTGACACAGGGCTGAAACACACGAACCATGAGATCATGACCTGAGCTGAAGTTGGATGCTTAACCGACGAAGCCACCCAGGTGCCCTGGGATTTTATTTTATTTCTGATGGCAGTTAGAAGCCATCTGAAGATTTTAAGCAAGAGCATGATATGATCTATATTTTTAAATAAATCACTCTGGGGGAAAAGAAAATATTTGGGCTTCAATAGGCTGCAAAGACCACAGTTGAATTCAGCCAGCAAGGTCAATCAGTAAGAACTGGTGGCTGGGCAGCCAGCATGGAGGGTGCTGGGAGGGGGAGGCAAGGCTAGAACGAAGCAGGAGACAGAGAAAAGGCTCAGCCAAACACCAGCTACTCCAGAATAGTTCTGTTCAGAGCTAGAAGAAATTAAGTATGAGAGTCTGCAGAAATATTTTCATTATAGTAGTCAAGTCTGTTTAGAGGGCTCCTGAACTGAGCCCAAACAGGATGAAATGTCCAGGCCACCTCTTCTTCCCTGGGAGGTGGGAGGTCCCATTGGGAGTCACACCTCCCTCCCTGACCATGCTCCTGGCTTTGCAGCTCCCTCTCTGCCATCCACTGACTCTCCAAGTGTTACAGACACTTGGCGACCCCCCTTGCCCTACGGTAGTTCTCTTACACAAAGCCACAGTTTGCTTCCTCTTGCCTGGCAGATCCTCAGTCTTGGTTAAATCCTGTTTCTCCTGCACACCTGCCCCTGTGCGGTGAGGTCCTGTCCACAGCCCTACACCCACCCCACCCCACCCCACCCCATCCCACTCCACCCCACCCCACCCCACTCCACCCCACCCCACCTCAGAACTAGCTTATGCTCTAGCCAAGTGAACCAGCCACCTGTGACTGTGCATGTGCCACAATGCCCAGACCCTCCCTTCTCCCAGGCCCTCACTGCCACCTGAATCCAAAGGTAAAGGAGCCCTGGCCCTGCCTCTGCCCCTTTTTACCAAAGTACCTGCAGAGGGTTATCTGGACACCCTCATCTGCCTTCCCGTGTGTTCACTAATGTCACTGGCTGAAGTCCAAAATGTTGGTGTTGTGGTGGATGCCCCCACAGTGTCTGCAAGTGAACCCGCCAGCTCAGCCTCAGAAGGGATGTAGAACCCAGCCTCTTCTCACTCCCACTCTCATCCTCTGTGCCCTACAGTGTCCTTGTTTCCTCCTGGGCTATGTTCTCAGTGCAGGAGTGGCAGCAGTGCTTTCCCAACATGGTTGAGGTGCTGGCCCTTCTACTCGGAGCCCTCCAGGCCTCTCACAGCCCTAAGAGTACCAGGCAGAGTTCCTACAGAGGCCTCCAAGGCTCTGCAGGATCTAGTTGCCCCCAGCCCTCGGTGGCACCCAGCCAGCGTGTCAGCTGTAACTTCCTTTCAGTGGGCTTCTCACTGCCATGCCCCCCCAGCCCCAGGTCTCTGGCCATTCCAGCCATCCCCAGCCTGGCCAGGCTCTGGACCTTTGCACCTGCTCCTCCCTTTGCCTGGAATGTTCACATCCAGACAGGCTCAGTGCTCCTTGCCCTGCTTTGTTCAGATCTCTGTTCAAATGTCAATGGACAGAGAAGCTTTCCCTATTCACCCCAACCGAAATAGGAACTCCCTCAGCTATCTGTCGCCTCCTGGTGAAACCAGTAACCTGAGTGTTAATAGGACTAGTAAGTGCAGCTGTAACTTTTCACCAAGATCTTTTTTGTTTGCCTGTAAACATCCCTGACTCTTCTCCTTGGGGGAGGCAGGTTAGAGTCCAGCCCTCCCATCTCCATCTCCTCCTTTGGCTATCTCTCCTTGACACATAACTGCATGCTGAGTGATTGTGTTTGCTGTACATCAGGCAGGCAGACTTGAGTTCAGTTATGTGGGGTTTTCTCTTAGAACTTGTCATGCCTCCACACCATGTATTTGTTTCTGGCATGTCCACTTCCATCAGAATATGTGCTCCCGAGAGCAAGATCATTGCGCAGTATGTCTGGCAGTACTTGTTGAATGAATGAATATAGTATTGACTTTTGAAGCCCAAGGCTAGGACCCCGGTTGGCATTGTATCTTGAACAAGGACTCATAACTAGAGTGGCCTTGTGTCCCCATCGCCATGGCTATAGTGTGTGGTGACCAGCCCATGCACTTGGGGTTCCCAGGGTGGATGTAGTGTCAGAGTGTGTCCTGTGAGACATGGTGGCCCTGCAGAGCACACTGGCAAGAACCAGAATGACATGTTTTATGTTATGTTGAGTAGTCCTTTTTATTTTTTTTATTTTTTTTTTTATTAAATTTTTTTTTCAACGTTTATTTATTTTTGGGACAGAGAGAGACAGAGCATGAACGGGGGAGGGGCAGAGAGAGAGGGAGACACAGAATCGGAAACAGGCTCCAGGCTCTGAGCCATCAGCCCAGAGTCCGACGCGGGGCTCGAACTCACGGACCGCGAGATCGTGACCTGGCTGAAGTCGGACGCTTAACCGACTGCGCCACCCAGGCGCCCCGAGTAGGCCTTTTTAAAGACTGGTGATTTTAGGGCAGCTGGATGGCTCAGTCGGTTAAGCATCCAACGTCAGCTCAGGTCATGATCTAGCAGTTCACGAGTTCAAGCCCTGCATCAGGCTCTGTGCTGATAGTTCAGAGCCTAGAGCCTGCTTCGGATCCTGTGTCTCCCTTTCCCTCTTCCCCTCCCCTGCTTGCACTCTGTCTCTCTCAAAAATGAATAAACGGTTAAAAAAAATTTAAGGCTGGTGATTTTGATCTTTTTTATATCTTCATTTCATGGTAAAATCAACTCTCATAAAGTTGACTTAAATTTCATCTTTCATGCCAGGTTTAATAAAAATTGTCATTATACCCAATGTTTGTGTATGAGATATGTAAAAACCCTGGAACTGTGTTCCAAACATACTTGAAAGAGTGGGAGGGGCAAGCTGTCATGCAACATTTCTGCACTAAAATAATAGTAAAGTATGTTTTTTCTCTCCTCCCTAGTTTGAAAAGAACACAAAATCTCATTTGCTGCTCAAGGATCTCTATGTGGAAAATGCTCACCTGACAAAGGCACTTCAGGTCACCGAAGAGAAACTACGAGATGCTGAGAAGAAAAACTGCATCCTGGAAGAAAAAGTTAGAGCTCTCAACAGACTCATCAGTAAGATCACTTCAGCTTCCCTCTCTGTGTGAAGGTTGCTTGTTTTCCTGGAATTCATTTTGAAAGAATATCTTTTAAAATTAAGCCACCATGATGTCATAATATCCTAACGTTCATTGGTTGTGCACCCTTGGACATAGATTTCTGATTTCTTGTTCACCTTACACGCGTTTAAAAATGTCTACTGTGCCAGCTGCTCAGGAAATAGACATGCTGGAAAAGACTACATTTTTATTAGTAGTCCTGGGTAATTTCTCCGGTAAAATTCTCAGTTTTACTACTCATTGGTGAAACAATTATGGGTAGCTTTCAGTGAAGTAAGACTAAAAGAAAAATGGTAAAATCAATCAATTTCAATGTTGTACTTTTGACCTTGGCTACAGAGAGTAAAATGAAAAATAAGGGCTCTAGACAGTTTCATCTTTTCACTGTTATTGCTTTGGGTTTAGATCATTAGCATTCTCAAGCTGTGTCTGTACAAACATTCTAGAAAGACTCTTGCTGAGACTGTCAACCCTGCGATCAAAGACAATGGAGGGGAAGCCCCCTCTTCAGGGACTGCTCTACCACAGGAAGATGTTTGGAGAGCGCTTATTTTAGGTCTGTGGTCTCAGGGATGATGGTATTGCGAATGCAATCTTTCCCTCATTGAAATGTCATCACACTGGAAATTGTATTATATGTAAAGAAAAAAGAAAAGTCTAGTTTTATATCCAAAATATACATAAGTTATGGTTATTTGGTTTATGAGAATAAACTGTACAATGAAGAATCACTGTATTTACAAAAACTCTTTTCTATTAAAATTGTTTTAACTTCTAAGTTTAAGTTTTTATTAAATATTTTAAATAGAAAAATAGTTTTATAAGAAACACTCCTGTGCCCATCAACTAGATGTATTAAAATCCTTCTGCTACATGTAGATAGAGGTGCAGCCCCTGTTCTGTTGCTGTCAACCTCCTTCTCCTTCCTGGAGTCAGCCACTACCCTCAATCTGCTGTGCCCTGTCTCCTTCTGTCTGTCTTAAAGCACTATGGAAATACACAAAAGACTGGAATAGGGGTGCCTGCCTGGCTGGCTCAGTTGGCAGAGCATACGACTCTTGATCTGGGGATTGTGAGTTCAAGCTCCACATTGTGCATGGAGCCTACTTAAAAAGACCAGAACAGATGGAAAGATCAGTTCTTGGATAGGGAGACTCAACAACATAAAGTTGGTTCTTCTAAATTAACTGATTAATGTAATATAGCTCCAATAAAAACACAAGTGGGTGTTCCTTTCTCCAATCAACCCCTTGTCCAGAGTTGGACAGTTCTAAAGTTTACATGTACAGCTAGATAAGCAAATAAAATAATATGGAAAATTTTAAAAAGAAGAGCAATGAATGGGAACTAGTGCTACTAGTTGTTAAAATAGTTTCAATATAGTTTGAGTTACATGGTTGTATACATTTGTCAAAACTCATCAAAGGGCACAGTTCTTCATTCACTGTGGACTTCTGGCTGGGACTGGAGTAACAAGGAGATTGGATCTAGTAGACATGAACAACACTATCAAACAATTGACATTTATAGTCTCCAACAACAGCAGAAGTGCACCTAGAATATTTACAAGGATAGACCATGTTGTGGACCTTGAAACAAGTCACAAAAAAATTAAAACAATTTAAGTCATACAAAGTACTTTCTCTGACCACAATGGAATTAAATTAGGAATGAAGACCGGAATGATATCTAGGAAATGCTCGAATATTTAGAAACAATAATACACTGTTAAATAATTCATGAACTATTCAGTTCATGGAAATCAGGAGAAATTAGAAAATATTTTGAACTGAAAGGAAATGAAAACACAACTTAGCAAATTTGAGGTGTGGAGCTAAAGCATTACTTAGTGGAAAATTCATAGTCTTAAATTCCTGTATTAAAAATGTCTCAAATCAGTGACCTCCACTTCCACCTTAAATAACTAGAAAAAGAAGAACAAAGAAGCCCAAAGTGAGCAGAAGAAAGGAAATAATGAAGATCACAGAAGTCAAGGAATAGAAGAACAATGGTGGCAAACTACACACTATAGGTTAGCTTCATGGCCTGTTTTTGTAGTTTGAATGGCATAGTCACACCTATTCACTTATATACTGTCTATGCCTACTTTTGTGCTCAGTATCAGACACTGTGTGGCTGACCTGAGTGGAAATCAAGAGTTGGATGCTTAACTGACTGAGCCACCCAGGTGCCCCTATACACATATGTTTTGTACCATGTGAATATATTAAGTGTTTCTTGTAAAATCACAAACTAGAATAATAAATTCAACCCATCCTAAATAATATAAATTGTTTAAAGCAATACATCATCTGAAATCTGCATCTCCCTCTACATCTGGAAAAATTAATACATATCATTATAGATACCATTTTTTAAAAACTTGTATGACTAAGACAAAAAAGGGAAAGTAGATATATAATATTAGGAATGACCATATGTACAGAAAAGTAAAACATTTCAATATACTTCAAAATACAGATTAAAATTGATTTGGAAAAATACAATTAACTAAAATTTACTCAAGAAAAAGTCAACACTTTGACCAAAAATTAAAGAAAATTTAAAAATTTATTAAAGGTCAACATTTCTCCCCCAAAGATTCATACCCAAATTGTTCTGTAAGTATTAAAGCTATTTTTAAGGTTACAATTCTGTTTTTAAAAGACAAGTGAGGGGCGCCTGGGTGGCGCAGTTGGTTGAGCTTCCGACTTCAGCCAGGTCACGATCTCGCGGTCCGGGAGTTCGAGCCCCGCGTCAGGCTTTGGGCTGATGGCTCGGAGCCCAATTCTGTGTCTCCCTCTCTCTCTGCCCCTCCCCCGTTCATGCTCTGTCTCTCTCTGTCCCAAAAATAAATAAAAACGTTGAAAGAAAAAAAAAAAAACAAAGGAATGAGCATCAACTCATTTGCGACACCAGAACACTAACACCAAATCTGGCTGTGGTGGCCACCCTGTACTCCTGTCTTTGTGGGGTTCACAGTGCCTTCACTCATCTGGGCTGACTGGTGGGCTGTGATGGAAGTGGGACTCGTTCAGTGCCAAGCCTAGCCTCTCAGAAAAATAGCAGCACCCACTTCCAATGTCTTAACTATGCGTGCAGAACCCAAGTAAGATCTGTAGAATGCCCCAGCTGAGCCCCATCAACCCACAGAATCATGAGAGCTAATAAAATGTTGTGGCATAAAGACACCATATGTTGAGTGGCTTGTTTCATAGGGACAGATAATTAACACCACTGACAACGCACATATAGACACATGCACACGTACACATTCCCCTCGTCCAAAGCACTGTAAACCAACATTACTCACAGTTGGGAAATTCCCCAACAAATGAAGAGCAAATCAAATCTCTCAGTTAGCTGATAACCTGAGTAGTGAACACACCATGGCCAAGAAGAATGTAGCCCAGGGAATGCAAAGTAGTTCAACAAAAAAAATTCTACATTTCATTTTTTTAAGTAATCTATGTGCCCAATGTGGGGCTTGAACTCATGCCTCCAAGGTCAATAATCACATACTCTACCGAGCTACCTAGTGCCAGAACAAAATTCTATTTATGTAATTCATAACACAAGTAAGAAACCATATGATCATTACTCAAGTTCCAAAACCATACTTAGAAAAATCATATATTAATTACCATTGTTTTATTTTTTAAATTTATTTTTACTTTTTAGTTTACATCCAAGTTAGTTAGCATATAGTGCAATAATTTCAGGAGAAGAATCCAGTGATTCATCCCCCTAAGTATAACATCCAGTGCTCATCCCACAAGTGTCTTCCTCAATGCCTATTGTACATTTAGCCATCCCCCCACCCACAACCCCTCCAGCAATCCTCTGTTCTCTGTATTTAAGAATCTCTTATGTTTTGTCCCTCTCCCTGTTTTTATATTATTTTTGCTTCCCTTCCCTTATGTTCATCTGTTTTGTATCTTAAATTCCACATATGAATAAGGTCATTTGATATTTGTCTTTCTCTGACTAATTTCACTTAGCATAATACCCTCTAGTTCCATCCACATTGTTGCAAAGGGCAAGATTTCATTCTTTTTCATTGCCAAGTAATACTCCATTGTGTGTGTGTGTGTGTGTGTGTGTGTGTGTATACTCCATATATATACATACATATATATATATACTCCATATATATACATATATATATATATATACACACACACACACATACATACATACACACACACACACACACCACATCTTTATCCATGTATCCATCGATGGGCATTTGGGTTCTTTCTATACTTTGACTATTGTCAATAGCACCGCAATAAACATTGGGGTGCATGTGTCCCTTAAACAGCACACCTGTATCATTTGGATATTTACCTAGTAGTGCAATTATGGGTTGTAGGCTGGTTCTGTTTTTAATTTTTTTTTTTAATTTTCTTTTTTTTTCGAACATTTATTTATTTTTGGGACAGAGAGAGACAGAGCATGAACGGGGGAGGGGCAGAGAAAGAGGGAGACACAGAATCAGAAACAGGCTCCAGGCTCTGAGCCATCAGCCCAGAGCCCGACGCGGGGCTCGAACTCACAGACCGCGAGATTGTGACCTGGATGAAGTCGGACGCTTAACCGACTGCGCCACCCAGGCGCCCCCTGTTTTTAATTTTTTGAGGAACCTCCATGCTGTTTTCCAGAGTAGCTGCACCAGTTTGCATTCCCAAAAGGAGTTTAAAGAGATCTTCTCTCTCCACATCCTCGCCAACATCTGTTGTTGCCTGAGTTGTTAATTTTAACCATTCTGACTGGTTTGAGGTGGTATCTCATTGTGGTTTTGATTTGAATTTCCCTGATGATGATGTTGAGCATTTTTTCATGTGTCTGTTGACCATCTGGATGTCTTCTTTGGAGAAGTGTCTATTCATGTCTTCTGCCCATTTCTTCACTGGATTATTTGTTTTTGGGGTGTTGAGTTTGGTAAGTCTTTATAGATTCTGGATACTAACACTTTATCTGATATGTTGCAAATATCTTCTCCCATTCCATCGGTTGTCTTTTAGTTTTGCTGATTGTTTCCTTTGCTGTGCAGAAGCTTTTATTTTGATGAAGTCCCAAAAATTCATTTTTGCTTTTGTTCCCTTGCCTCTGGAGACTTGTTGAGTAAGAAGTTGCTGCGGCCAAGGTCAAAGAGGTTTTTTGTCTGCTTTCTCCTCGAGGATTTTGATGGCTTCCTGTTTACATTTAGGTCTTTCATCCATTTTGAGGTTATTTTTGTGTATGATGTAAGAAAGTGGGCCAGGTTCATTCTTCTACATTTCGCTGTCCAGTTTTTGCAAGACTATTTTCTGTCTGAAGAGACGGTCTTTATTCCATTGGATATTCTTTCCTCCTTCGTCAAAGATTAGTTTGCCATATGTTTGTGGGTCAATTTCTGGGTCTCTATTCTGTTCCATTGATCTGAGTGTCTGTTTTTGTGCCAATACCATACTGTCTTAATGATTACAGCTTTGTAATACATCTTGAAGTCTGGGATAGTGATGCCTCCAGCTTTGGTTTTCTTTTTCAGGATTGCTTTGGCTATTTGGGGTCTTTTCTAATTCCATACAAAGTTTAGGATTGTTTGTTCTAGCTCTATGAGAAATGCTGGTGTTATTTTGATAGGGATTGAATTAAATAGGTAGATTGCTTTGGGTAGTATCAACATTTTAACAATATTTGTTCTTCCAATCCAGGAACATGGACTATTTTCCCCTTTTTTGGTGTGTGTCTTCTTCAATTCCGTAAGCTTTCTATAGTTTTCAGTGTATAGTTTTTCACCTCTTTGGTTAGATTTATTCCTAGGTATTTTATGTGTTTTGGTGCAGTTGTAAATGGGATCAATTTCTTGAATTCTCTTTCTGTTGCTTCATTATTTTGTATAGTAATGCAACCGGTTTCTGTGCATTGATTTTATATCCTGCGACTTTGCTGAATTCATGGATCAGTTCTAGCAGTTTTTTGGTAGAATCTTTTGGGTTTTTCATAGAGTATCATGTCGTCTGCAAAGAGTGAAAGTTTGACTTCTTTCCAATTTCGATGCCTCTTATTCCTTTGTGTTCTCTGATTGCTGAAGCTAAGACTTCCAATTCTATGTTGAAAAACAGTGGTGACAGTGGACATTTCTGTCGTCTTCCTGACCTTAGGGGGAAAGCTCTCAGTTTTTCCCTGTTGAAGATGATATAAGCAGTATATGGCTTTTGTGAATTTGAGGTATTATCCTTCTATCCCTACTTTCCTGAGGGTTTTTATCTAGAAAGGATGCTGCATTTTGTCTAATGCTTTCTCTGCATCTATTAAGAGGATCACGTGGTTTTGTCCTTTTATTGTGATGTATCACATTGATTGATTTGCAGATATTGAACCAGCCTTGCATCCCAGGTATAAATCCCACTTGATTGTGATGAATATTTCTTTTAATCTATTGTTGGATCTGGTTGGCTAGTATCTTATTGAGAATATTTGCATCCATGTTCATCAGGGAAATTGTCCTGTAGAACTCCTTTTTAGTGGGGTCTTTGTCTGGTTTTAGAATCAAGGTAATGCTGGCCTCGTAGAATGAGTTTGGAAGTTTTCCTTCCATTTCTATTTTTATGAACAGCTTAAAAAAATAGGTGTTAACTCTTCTTTAAATGTTTGGTAGAATTCCCCTGGAAAGCCATCTGGCCCTGGACTCTTTTTTATTGGGAAATTTTTGATTACTAATTCCATTTTTTTACTGGTTATGGGTCTGTTCAAATTTTCTATTTCTTCCTGTTTCATTTTTGATAGTTTATATATTTCTAGGAATTTGTCCATTTCTTCCAGATTGCCTAATTTGTTGGCATATAGTTGCTCATAATATTCTCTTATTATTGTTTTTATTTCTGCTGTGTTGGTTGTGATCTCTCCTCTTTCATTCTTGATTTTATTTATTTGGGTTTTTTTCTTTTTCTTTTTGATCAACCTGGCTAGTGGTTTATCAGTTTTGTTAATTCTTTCAAAGCACCAGCTCCTGGCTTCATTGATCTGTTCTACTGTTTTTCGGGTTGTTTTTATTTTTGTTTTTGATAGCATTGATTTCTGCTTTAATCTTTATTATTTCCCATCTTCTGCTCACTTTATGTTTTATTTGCTGTTCTGTCAATGTAAGGTGTAAGGTTAGATTGTGTATATGAGACCTTTCTTCCTTATTTAGGAAGGCCTATATTGCTATATACTTCCCTCTTATGACCACCTTTGCTGAATTCCAGAGGTTTTGGGCTGTGGTGTTATTTTCATTGGCTTCCATATACTTTTTAACTTCCTCTTTAACTTCTTGGTTAACAATTCATTCTTGAGTAGGATGTTCGTTAGTCTCCAAGTATTTGTTGTCTTTCCACATTTTTTCTTGTGGTTGATTTCGAGTTTCATAGCGTTGTGGTCTGAAAATATGCACTGTATGATCTCGATCTTTTTATACTTACTTAGGGCTGATTTGTGTCCTAGTATATGGTCTATTCTGGAGAACGTTCCATGTGCACTGGAGAAAAATGTATATTCTGCTGCTTTAGGATGAAATGTTCCGAATATATCTGTTAAGTCCATCTGGTCCAGTGTGTCATTCAAAGCCATCGTTTCCTTGTTGATTTTTTGCTTGGGTGATCTGTCCAGTGCTGTAGGTGGGGTGTTGAAGTTCCCTACCATTATGGTATTATTATCAATGAGTTTCTTTGTGATTAATTGATTTATATATTTGGGTGCTTCCACGTTGAAGGCATAAATGTTTACAATTGTTAGATCTTCTTGGTGGATAGACTGCTTAATTATGACATAGTGCCCTTCTTGTTAGAGTCTTTTAAAATCTAGATTGTCTGATATAAGTATGGCTACTCTGGCTTTCTTTTGGAAAGAAAGCATGATAGATGGTTCTCCATCCCCTTTCTTTACAATCTGAAAGTTGTCTTTAGGTCTAAAGTGGGTCTCTTGTAAACAGCATATAGATGGATCTTGTTTTCTTATCCATTCTGTTACCCTATATCTTTTGATTGGAGTGTTTAGTCCATTGACAGAATGAGTACTGGAAGATATGAACCTATTGCCATTCTGTTGCCTGTAGAGCTAGAGTTTCTGATGGTGTTCTCTGGTCCTTTCTAGTCTTTGTTGCTTTTGATCTTTTTGTTTTGTTTTATCTTTTCTCCCCAAATTTCTTGCAGGGCTGGTTTAGTGGTTATGAACTCCTTTAGTTTTTATTTATCTGGGAAACTCCTTATCACTCCTTTTGTTTTGAATGACAGTCTTGCTGAATAAAGAATTCTTGACTGCGTATTTTTCTGATTCAGCACATTGAATATATCCTGCCACTTTCTAGCAAGTTTCTGTGAATAGGTCTGCTGTGAACCTGTCTTCCCTTATAGGTTAAGGACTTTTTTTCCCTTGCTGCTTTCATGATTCTTTCCTTGTCTGTGTGTTTTGTGAATTTGACTATGATATGCCTTGGTGATGGTCAGTTTTTGCTGAATCTACTGGGTCTTCTCTGTGTTTCCTGGATTTTTATTTCTGCATCTTTCCCCAGGTTAGGAAATTTTTCTGCTATGATTTGCTCACACAAACCTTCTACCCCTTTTCCTCTCTCTTCATCTTCTGGGACTCCTATGATTTGGATGTTATTCCTTTTTAATGAGTCACTGAGTTCTCTAATTCTTATATCATGCTCTTTTGCCTTAGTTTCCCTCTTTTTTTTCTGCTTCATTATTTATTGTCCATAAGTTTGTCTTTTATATGGCTGATTTGGTGCTCTGGTTCATCCATCCTTGCCTCTGTGGCATCCATTAATGATTGTGTCTCAGTTGTTGCATTTTTAATTTCATCCTGACTAGATTTTACTTCTTTTGTCTCTGCAGAAAGGGATTCTATGGTTTTTTCAGCCACATCTAGTATTCTTGTTATTTTAAATTCTGGTTCAGACATCTTGTTTATATCTGTGTTAAGTTCCTGGCATTTCCTCCTGATCTTTCTTTTGGAGTGAATTCCTTTTTTTTTTTTTTTTTTTTTTTTTTGCCATTTTGCAGGAAGGAAAAGAATTAATAAAATAAATAATTAAATTTAAAAAATTAAAAACACAAAAAATAAAATAAAGGAAGCTAGATCCTAGGTGTGTTTTTGTCTGGTTTTTGAAAGAAGCTTGATAGGCTAGACAAGAAAGAATAAGAAAAGGAAAAGTTAAAAAAGAAAAAGTTTTAAAATATTTTTAAAATGTCTACAATAAAATGGAATAAGATGGAATGAAGAAAGTAAAATAGACTAAAAACTTTTACAAAAAATGATAAAAAAATATAGTAGAAAAAATTAAAAATCTTTTTTTATAAAAACAGAAAATAAAAGTAATTTTTTCCTCTTTCTGTGTCCAAGAATAAGAAAAGAAAAAAAAATGAATAGATGAACCATCGAACAGAATGAAAGACTTTCCCCTAGAAGTCAAACTGTGAAGCACTTTATAAGTCTGTACACTAAGCAAGAAGAGAGACGTGTGGTCATTCTCTAGGGCTTGATTGATGCAGTTTGATGGGATTTTGTGTAATGGCACTGTTCTCCTGTAGGTGGTGCTGCTTAGCTTACTGTGGTGGATCAGTGTGGCCTGCGTATGCATGTATGCCATGTGCGGGAAAGGTGAAAATGGCATCATCCAGCCTCCCAGTCTCTAGCATCAGAACTCTGTGCTCTCACCAATTGGCAATTAAGCACCCCTCCTTTGTCTTCAGCTTCTTTCTACTCCCTCCTTCTACGCTGTCGGTGACCAAGCCATCAGCCTGCCAAATGTCACTTCCCTCCTGTTAGGGTCAGGGGTAAGGCAGGGTAAAGATAGGAGTCAGAGGCTAAACAATTTTAACAAAGGCTTTATTTGGGAACTAAGGTCTCGGGTGAGGTTCCATGACTCAGGGAGAGAGAGAGAGAGAGAGGTCAGGGAAGTTGCACCCAGGTGTGGTGGGGTGGGGTTTTTAAGCTGCAGCAGTTCCGGGTTTAGGTCCGGGTGGGCCTTTTTCGTGTCAGGTTGTGCTGTGTCTCGGTGATTGGTTGACCTTCAATTCATTCTGGCACGCTACTAGGGGCTTTTCATTGGTTTGCACTGGCAAGATGGCCGTCCCCTCTACTGTGGTTCCAAGGACATCCTAACACCTCCCGAATTTCATCTCACGTGGGGCTGTGTTTCCAAACCCCTTACTTCTGAGCACCCTGCAGCTTGAACCCACTCTGGCCCCCTGGGGGAGGGCCTCGAGCAATGGCCAGATGCTGGCCTGTTCTCTGAGCGTGCTCATGCAACCGTGCCTCTGCAGAGGCCCTGAGACTGCGGCCAGGTGCTAGCCAGCCCCAGAGAATTTTTGTGTAATTGTGTAGCAGCAGTTTAGGGACTATGGTAAATCACAACACACATCTGGCACCAGGCTTCATGGCACCCTAGCGTTGTGGTAGGGTCCCCTCCCTAAGGAGAGGGGAGAAAAAGGAGAGAAAACTTCAAGGTAACCTGGCTATGTGCCTCCGTGACATCCCTCTTGACTTTGTAAACGGAGACTAATCAGACTGCATGTTTATTTGTGTTACCATATATGGGAGACAAATAAATAGAAAATGTATAAAAAACTATGCCATGTGAGGTTCAGTGCTCAGTTCTTTGGGTACAAAACCAACTGAGCGGTGCTGGCACGAATAAAGTTGCTTCCTGGAAATCAAAAAGCCTCAGTGTCACGACTCTGGGAGAATCCTGCTACGGCATCTTAGCTTCAACACCAGCAAACATGGCTGTAATCTGGGGTCCGCTGGGCCCTTTGCTTGTGGGGAGGCCACACAGCCTCTACCAAATGTCCTCCCTGCAGGGGAAGTACTTCCCCTCCATGTCGCCCTAGGACACTTCGGACCTCACTGCTCCTGGAGATTTGCCCTTCCTATCAGAGCACCGCCAGGTATCCAGGTATCGAGCTGCAGAGCTCTGTATAAACCCTCTCCTTTCTCCTTTTCCCTTTCTTCAGTTCCTTGCAGGTGTTCCCACTCTTTCTCCTAGTCGCCAGCTGCTTTTGCGGGGAGTGCTTTTCCTGTACTCTTCCCTGTCTCTGCCCTCGGCAAAAACAGCTCCCCACCCTCCGTGGCTTCTCTCTCCCCCAGTTCATCTCTCTGTGCCCTGTGCTTGCCAAGTTCTGTAGCTCAAGTTATGCAGATTGTTGCATTAGTCCTCAGATCAATTTCTCTAGGTGTGCAAAATGGTTTGGTGCTGATCTAGCTGCATTTCAGGGACGAAAGAAGCAGAGAATTTCCATGCTGCTCTGCCATCTTCCCCACTGTTTTTTTATTTAAAACAATTTTTTTTAATGTTTTTTTTATTTTTAAGAGAGAGAGCATGAGTGGGGGAGGAGCAAAGAGAGAGAGAGACACACACACACAGGATCCGAAGCAGGCTCCAGGCTCCAAGCTGTCAGCACAGAGCCCAATGCGGGGCTCGAACTCACAAACCATGAGATCATGACCTGAGCTGAAATCGGCACTCAACCGACTGAGCCACACAGGCACCCCAACCATTGTTTTATTTTTAATTACAACATTGAATTTATTTTGAGACTTCAAGTTGCACTGAGAGAGGCCACAGATTTTGGTATTTTTCCTCAAGTATGGAATAGAAAAGTTGAGAAAGAAGACTGGCATCCAACCAAGTCAGGAAAAAGATAAGCTGCCACTTGTTGCTAGCAGTGGTCATTTTTCTGGAAGTTCTGGACAATATCAATATGAAAAAATGAGTTTATATAAATACTAGGATGTGGCCAAGTCATAATTTGCAGCTTTTTACATGTTTCAGCTGCAGCCAGTTAGGAAATATAATAGAAAAAAGACTCCACTCACATTAGGACTAAATTGACAATAACTAGGAAACCATTTAGAAAGAAATGGGATTGGACTTTGTGTGAGATGAGTTAGCAGTGAGCACATTGGTGGCAGTGTCTGCTAGGGAAGGGGGAACAGAATTTCATTTCCTACATTGTTTAACTTATTTTCCCTAGCTGCATGTATTATTACCTGCATAAGAAAATACATGTTTATGGGAATGCAAGCTGGTGCAGCCACTCTGGAAAACAGTACAGAGGTTCCTCAAAAAACTAAAAATAGAACTACCCTATGACCCAGCAATTGCACTACTAGGTATTTATCCAAGGGATATAGGTGTGCTGTTTCCAAGCAACACATGCACCCCCATGTTTATAGCAGCACTATGAACAATAGCCAAAGTATGGAAAGAGCCCAAATGTCCATAGATGGATGAATGGATAAAGAAGATGTGGCATATATATATATATACACAATGGAGTATTACTCGACAATCAAAAAGAATGAAATCTTACCATTTGCAACTATGTAGATGGAACTGGAGGGTACTATGCTAAGTGAAATTAGAGAAAGACAAATATCATATGACTTCACTCATATGAGGACTTTAAGAGAAAACAGATGAACATAAGGGAAGGGAAACAAAACTAATATAAAAACAGGGAGGGGGACAAAACAGAAGAGTCTCATGAATATTGAGAACAGAGGGTTACTGGAGGGGGTGTGGGAGGGGGAAATGGGCTAAATTGGTAAGGGTACTAAGGAATATACTGAAATGATTGGTGCACTATATGCTAACTAATTTGAATGTAAATTTTAAAAAAAGATTTAATTATTTAAAAAAAAAAACATGTTTAAAAATCTAACCACAATTCTAAATAGAAAGGTAGTCAATATAAATCAATAAAGCCCCCAAATTCCAAATTTCCTACTAGTATACATTCATTTCAAGTAAATAATATACTTATTATTTTATTTGGGAAATTAAATACAAAAATACATCATATAGTTTAAGTTCGGGAATGCTGCTGGGCTGGCAACACAGCAATGTGCTCCACAGCCATGCATCCTCACAGCAGACCCGTGTGGACTGCTGGGCTCACCTGGCTGCATGCTTCCATGTGCTCTGGGAGTAGAATACAAGGGAGTGGCTACAGACCCACAGTTAAAATGGCAACATCATCCACCCCACTCACTAGGGAATTTTTCCCTATTGTTTATCCATAGAGATTTAGGTGAAAATCTGATCCAGCTACAAAAATTATGGGTTGAAATTCTTTTGATAATGAAAATAATCTGCAAAGGACAGCCTATGGACCTAAGTAGGTCTACTATGAAAATATACAAATTCACATCCCAAGTAAAGTCTTTCTATAACTTGGTTTCTTGAATATAATTTTGGACAGAAACATTTCCCATGTAAAAATGAAACTGCACATACAGCATATGCCAGGTGCTGGGGTTATCTGGACTTTCAAATTTGAATGCCTCTTTCAGATTACTGGGCTGCTTGTGCAGGGGCCGGGTGGAGAAAGGCCACAGACTACCAGATAGGAGCACTCTATGCCTCTCCAGCCACTACTGTTCACATTTCATCAAAAAACAGAAGATGCCCTCCGCTTCATGTGACTTTTTAGTCAGTGTGAATCTGGGTATGGGGGAACTTGCACAAAGTTCCTCTTCTAGCCCCAGTTTCTATTTCCCTCTTCCAAGTGGTGATACTGGTAGCCACCTCACAAATTCACAAGCAGACAAGAGCCAGACCAGGCATTGCTATCGGAAATGGGCAAAATCCACTGTGTCCTTCCTTTCTGCCTTCCCAAATAGCCAGATGATACATATTATTGTCATTAAACATTACATATACTGAGAATTTTGATAGACCATCAGCTCCACCTGCCCAGGTTGATTTGGAAACACATATCCCATATTGAGGAGGGCACCTTTTGGGATGAGCACTGGGTGTTGTATGGAAACCAATTGGTCAATAAATTTCATATAAAAAAAAAAAAAAAAAGGAAACACATATCCCAGAAATCCAGCTTGGGGCCTACACAATGCACATCACCAGAAACAAAAGATGCAGAGACCTACCTTCTCCCTATACAGCAAGAGATTATTTAAAAGAAATTCAGGAGCACCAGGGTGGCTCGGTTAGGTGTCTGCAGCTCAGGTCATGATCTCACGGTCCATGAGTTTGAGCCCCACATCAAGCTCTGTTGTCAGCTCAGAGCCTGGAGCCTGCTTCAGATTCTGTGTATCCCTCTCTCTGCCCCTCCCCTGCTCACACCCTCTCTCTCTCTCTCTCTCAAAAATAAACATTAAAAAAATAGAAAGAAATTAAAATGGCGGTGGGGTGGCTGGGGGCAGGGCAGGGGCAAGTGTGACTTTTTGGCCTCTTGTCCTCCAGGGGCCCCCTGGACTTCATGCAGGTACCAGCACCATAAAGATGTAGACTTCAGAGCAGGTCTTTGACTACCCATGGGAAACTGTTAAAACAGCTGCAGTGCAGAAATAACCCAAAACCTATGAACCCAAGCATGGTTGCAACCGATGTACTGGACAGACAGATCCCCCTGGAAAGCTGCACAGCCATAGACTTCTCAGTACAGAGGAGACTGCCTTCCATTGTGAAATCTATTGGTGCAGCAAGAACTAAAACATGTGCAGAGGAGATCCTGGGAAGATGGCGGTGTAGGAGGATTCTGGGCTCACCGCGCGTCCTGCTGATCACTTAGATTCCACCTACACCTGCCTAAATAACCCAGAAAACCGCCAGAAGACTAGCAGAATGGAGTCTCCGGAGCCAAGTGCAGACGAGAGGCCCACGAAAGAGGGTAGGAGGGGCGGCGAGGCGGTGCGCGCTCCACGGACTGGTGGGAGGGAGCCGGGGAGGGGGAGGGGCGGCCCGCCTGCCAAGCAGAGCCCCCGAGTCTGGCTTGCAAAAGCGGAGGGGCCGGAGTGTGTTCTGACAGCAAGGGGGACTTGACATCTGGAAGGTTATAAGCTAACAGCTCTGCTCGGAGAACGGGAGGGCTGGAGGACAACAGGAAGGAGAGTTGAGCCCCAGATGACAGAGCTCAGCTTGGCGGGGAACAAAGGCGCTTGCCAGCTCCATCTCCCTCGACCATCCCCCAGCCCAAATCCCAAAGGGAACCAGTTCCTGCCAGGGAACTTGCTTGCACCACGCAAACACCAAACGCTGTGCTTCTGCAGATCCATCCCTCTGGCAGGTCTGACTCCCTCCCAGTGCTGCAGGGCCCCTCCCGAAGCTGATCTCCGAAGGAAAAGCGAGCTGAACCTGCCCCTCCCGTCCCTGTGCACCTTGCCGATCTACCCCAGCTAATATGCCAGATCCCCAGCACCACAAGCCTGGCAGTGTGCAAGTAGCCCAATTGGGCCACGCCACCCCACAGTGAATCCCACCCCTAGGAGAGGGGAAGAGAAGGCACACACCAGTCTGTGGCCCCAGTGGTGGGCTGGGGGCAGACATCAGGTCTGACTGCGGTCCCGCCCACCAATGCACGTTATTCAAGACAGCACAGGGGAAGTGCCCCGCAGCCCCGCACCACTCCAGGGACTATCCAAAATGACGAAACGGAAGAATTCCCCTCAGAAAAACGTCCAGGAAATAACAGCTAATGAACTGATCAAAAATAATTTAAACAATATAACAGAAAGTGAATTTAGAATAATAGTCATAAAATTAATCGCTGGGCTTGAAAACAGTATAAAGGACAGCAGAGAATCTCTTGCTACAGAGATCAAGGGACTAAGGAACAGCCAGGAGGAGCTAAAAAATGTTATCAATGAGCTGCAAAATAAGATGGAGACAACTACGGCTCGGATTGAAGAGGCAGGGGAGAGAATAGGTGAACTAGAAAATACAATTATGGAAAAAGAAGAAGCTGAGAAAAAGAGAGATAAAAAAGAATCCAGGAGTATGAGGGGAAAATTAGAGAACTAAGTGATACACTAAAGAGAAATAATATACGCATAATTGGTATTCCAGAGGAGGAAGAGAGAGGGAAAGGTGCTGAAGGGGTACTTGAAGAAATAATAGCTGAGAACTTCCCTGAACTGGGGAAGGAAAAAGGCACTGAAATCCAAGAGGCACAGAGAACTCCCTTCAGACGTAACTTGAATCGATCTTCTGCACGACATATCATAGTGGAACTGTCAAAATACAAGGATAAAGAGAATTCTGAAAGCAGCTAGAGATGAACGTGCTCTAACATATAAAGGGAGACCTATAAGACTCGTGACTGATCTCTCTTCTGAAACTTGGCAGGCCAGAAAGGAATGGCAGGAAATCTTCAACGTGATGAACAGAAAAAATATGCAGCCGAGAATCCTTTCTCCAGCAAGTCTGTCATTTAGAATAGAAGGAGAGATAAAGGTCTTCCCAAACAAACAAACACTGAAGGAATTCATCACCACTAAACCAGCCCTACAAGAGATCCTAAGGGGGATCCTGTGAGACAAAGTACCAGAGACATCGCTACAAGCATGAAACCTATGGACATCACAATGACTCTAAACCCATATCTTTCTATAACAACACTGAATGTAAATGGACTAAATGTGCCAACCAAAAGACTTAGGGTATCAGAATGGATAAAAAAAAACAAGACCCATCTATTTGCTGTCTACAAGAGACTCATTTTAGACCTGAGGACACCTTCAGATTGAAAGTGAGGGGATGGAGAACTATTTATCATGCCACTGGAAGTCAAAAGAAAGCTGGAGTAGCCATACTTATATAGGACAAACTAGACTTTAAAGGCTGTAACAAGAGATGAAGAAGGGCATTATATAATAATCACAGGATCTATCCATCAGGAAGAGCTAACAATTATAAATGTCTATGTGGCGAATACGGGAGCCCCCAAATATATAAAACAATTACTCAAAAACATAAGCAACCTTATTGATAAGAATGTGGTAATTGCAGGCGACTTTAACACTCCACTTACAGAAATGGATAGATCATCTAGACACACAGTCAATAAAGAAACAAGGGCCCTGAATGATACATTGGATCAGATGGACTTGATATATATTTAGAACTCTGCATCCCAAAGCAACAGAATATACTTTTTTCTCGAGTGCACATGGAACATTCTCCAAGATAGATCACATACTGGGTCACAAAACCGCCCTTCATAAGTATACAAGAATTGAGATCATACCATGCATACTTTCAGACCACAGTGCTATGAAGCTTGAAATCAACCACAGGAAAAGTCTGCAAAACCTCCAAAAGCATGGAGGTTAAAGAACACCCTACTAAAGAATGAATGGGTCAACCAGGCAATTAGAGAAGAAATTAAAAAAATATATGGAAACAAATGAAAAGGAAAATACAACAATCTAAACGCTTTGGGATGCAGCGAAGGCAGTCCTGAGAGGAAAATACATTGCAATCCAGGCCTATCTCAAGAAACAAGAAAAATCCCAAATACAAAATCTAACAGCACACCTAAAGGAAATAGAAGCAGAACAGCAAAGACAGCCTAAATCCAGCAAAAGAGGAGAAATAATAAAGATCAGAGCAGAAATAAGCAATATAGAATCTAAAAAAACTGTAGAGCAGATCAAGGAAACCAAGAGTTGGTTTTTTGAAAAAATAAACAAAATTGAGAAACCTCTTGCCAGGATTCTCAAAAAGAAAAGGGAGATGACCCAAATAGATAAAATCATGAATGAAAATGGAATTATTACAACCAATCCCTCAGAGATACAAACAATTATCAGGGAATACTATGAAAAATTATATGCCAACAGACTGGACAACCTGGAAGAAATGGACAAATTCCTAAACACCCACACGCTTCCAAAACTCAATCAGGAGGAAATAGAAACCTTGAACAGACCCATAACCAGCGAAGAAATTGAATCAGTCATCAAAAATCTCCCAACAAATAAGAGTCCAGGACCAGATGGCTTCCCAGGGGAGTTCTACCAGACATTTAAAGCAGAGATAATACCTATCCTTCTCAAGCTATTCCAAAAAATAGAAAGGGAAGGAAAACTTCCAGACTCGTTCTATGAAGCCAGTATTACTTACTTCCTAAACCAGACAGAGACCCAGTAAAAAAAGAGAACTACAGGCCAATATCCCTGATGAATATGGATGCAAAAATTCTCAATCAGATACTAGCAAATCGAATTCAACAGCATATAAAAATAATTATTCACCATGATCAAGTGGGATTCATTCCTGGGCTGCAGGGCTGGTTCAACATTCGCAAATCAATCAACGTGATACATCACATTAATAAAAGAAAAGATAAGAGCCATATGATCCTGTCAATCGCTGCAGAAAAGGCCTTTGACAAAATCCAGCACCCTTTCTTAATAAAAACCCTTGAGAAAGTCGGGATAGAAGGAACATACTTAAAGATCATAAAAGCCATTTATGAAAAGCCCACAACTAACATCATCCTCAGTGGGGAAAAACTGAGAGCTTTTTCCCCTGAGATCAGGAACACGACAGGGATGTCCACTCTCACCGCTGTTGTTTAACATAGTGCTGGAAGTTCTAGCATCAGCAATCAGACAACAAAAGGAAATCAAAGGCATCAAAATTGGCAAAGATGAAGTTAAGCTTTCACTTTTTGCAGATGACATGATATTATACATGGAAAACCCGATAGATTCCACCAAAAGTCTGCTAGAACTGATACATGAATTTAGCAAAGTTGTAGGATACAAAATCAATGTGCAGAAATCAGTTGCATTCTTATACACTAATAATGAAGCAACAGAAAGACAAATAAAGAAACTGATCCCATTCACAATTGCACCAAGAAGCATAAAATGCCTAGGAATAAATCTAACCAAAGATGTAAAAGATCTGTATGCTGAAAACTATAGAAAGCTTATGAAGGAAATTGAATATAAAGAAATGGAAAAACATTCCGTGCTCATGGACTGGAAGAATATTGTCAAAATGTCAATACTACCCAAAGGTATCTACACATTCAATGCAGTCCCAATCAAAATTGCACCAGCATTCTTCTCAAAACTAGAACAAGCAATCCTAAAATTCATATGGAACCACAAAAGGCCCCGAATAGCCAAAGTAATTTTGAAGAAGACCAAAGCAGGAGGCATCACAATCCCAGACTTTAGCCTCTACTCCAAAGCTGTAATCATCAAGACAGCATGGTATTGGCACAAAAACAGACACATAGACCAATGGAATAGAATAGAAACCCCAGAACTAGACCCACAAAAGTATGGCCAACGAATCTTTGACAAAGCAGGAAAGAATATCCAATGGAAAAAAGATAGTCTCTTTAACAAATGGTGCTGGGAGAACTGGACAGCAACATGCATAAGATTGAAACTAGACCACTTTCTCACACCATTCACAAAAATAAACTCAAAATGGATAAAGGACCTGAATGTGAGACAGGAAACCATCAAAATCCTAGAGGAGAAAGCAGGAAAAGACCTCTGTGACCTCAGCCGTAGCAATTTCTTACTTGACACATACCCAAAGGCAAGGGAATTAAAAGCAAAGATGAACTACTGCGACCTATGAAGATAAAAAGCTTCTGCACAGCAAAGGAAACAATCAACAAAACCAAAAGGCAACCAACAGAATGGGAAAAGATATTTGCAAATGACATATTGGACAAAGGGCTAGTATCCAAAATCTATAAAGAGCTCACCAAACTCCACACCCGAAAAACAAATAACCCAGTGAAGAAATGGGCAGAAAACATGAATAGACACTTCTCTAAAGAAGACATCCAGATGGCCAACAGGCACATGAAAAGATGCTCAACGTTGCTCATCAGGGAAATACAAATCAAAACCACACTCAGATATCACCTCACGCCAGTCAGAGTGGCCAAAATGAAAAAATCAGGAGACTATAAATGCTGGAGAGGAGGTGGAGAAATGGGAACCCTCTTGCACTGTTGGTGGGAATGCAAATTGGTGCAGCCAATTTGGAATGCAAACTGGTGCAGCCACACTGGAAAACAGTGTGGAAGTTCCTCAGAAAATTAAAAATAAACTTACCCTATGACCCAGCAATAGCACTGCTAGGAATTTACCCAAGGGATACAGGAGTACTGAATCATAGGGGCTCTTCTACCCCAATGTTTATAGCAGCACTCTCAACAATAGCCAAATTATGGAAAGAGCCTAAATGTCCATCAACTGATGAACGGATAAAGACATTGTGGTTTATATACACAATGGAGTACTATGTGGTAATGAGAAAGAATGAAATATGGCCCTTTGTAGCAACATGGATGGAACTGGAGAGTGTTATGCCAAGTGAAATAAGCCATACAGAGAAAGACAGATACCATGTGGTTTCACTCTTATGTGGATCCTGAGAAACAGAAACCCATGGGGGAGGGGAAGGAAAAGAAAAAAAAAGAGGTTACAGTGGAAGAGAGCCAAAGCATAAGAGACTCTTAAAAACTGAGAACAAACTGAGGGTTGATGGGGGGTGGGAGGGAGGGGAGGGTGGGTGATGGGTATTGAGGAGGGCACCTTTTGGGATGAGCACTGGTGTTGTATGGAAACCAATTTGACAATAAACTTCATATATTGGAATAAAAATAAAACATGTGCAAGAACATTCTGTAGTGGATCCTACAGAGAAAACAAAGGGATTTTAATCTATTAATGTTTTATTTACAAATATGGCTTCAGTAGGTGAGACTTCTATACAAACCACATCCTCAGGACCCAGATAAAACTGTTTTGACTGAAGAAGCCACAGTCACCATGAAAGGAATGAGTCTCAGCAGTTACCTTGAATGACTGATGACAAGTGTGGGATCTTCAAATGCTAATAAGGCCAAGAAGCAATGGAATGGGAATACATAAATTCAATGCTGAGATTGAAGAATTGGCAGGTTTGGCGAGAGGGAGAATAGGGACACCAATGGTGGCAGCATTTGTAGGGAAATGACAAGGAAAGTTGGTTTGTGACACCTGCTCCCCCAGGTCTCTGCAAGCTGGAATATATTTGTTATTTAAAAAATAAAACTATATGTTAGGCAGAGTTTTTTTTAATAAGTTGAAGAAAAGCTATATGAATTTTGATCAAAACAAAGAGGTGCAGGGTTTCTAAACCAAAGGGATCATCTGAAAGTAGTATTGTTTGAAATGACCATCTAATTTTGAGGATTCCAGTATTCATGTAAAAATTTAACACATTTTGAAAAGGACTTAAAAATCATATTGGCATTATTAAATCTCCTTTAGAATTTGCAAGCTTTTCATGCACTGGAACTCTGGCTTTAGACCAACCCCAGAACAAAGCAGAGCCACCTAAATACATATAATTACCCGACTGTGGTAAATACACGTCATGTTCTTGCATGAGGAAATGCTCTTGATTATTTTCATTTCATTCATTCACTCATCCATTCATTCATTCATAATGTTCACCTATTTCTGAGAGAGAGAGAGAGAGAGAGAGAGAGAGAGAGAGAACGTGAGCAGAGAATGGGGAGAGAGATTGGGAGACAGTATCCAAAGCAGGATCTACACTGACAGCAGAGAGCTCAATGTGGGGCTCAAACTCACGAACATGAGACCATAAGGTCATGAGATCATGACCTGAGCCGAAGTCAGACACTTATTTTTTTTAAGTTTTATTTTTATTTAAGTAATCTCTTCACCCAACATGGGGCTCAAACTCAGGACACCTGAAATCAAGAGTTGCATGCTCTTCCAACTGAGCTAGTCAGGTGCTCCTAAAGGAATGCTCTTTAAAAGGAGAAGTTGGGGCGCCTGGGTGGCTCAGTCGGTTCAGTGTCCGACTTCAGCTCAGGTCATGATCTCACAGTCTGTGAGTTCGAGCCCCGCGTCGGGCTCTGTGCTGACAGCTCAGAGCCTGGAGCCTGCTGTGGATTCTGTGTCTCCCTCTCTCTCTGCCCCTCCCCTGCTCATTCTGTCTCAAAAATAAATAAAAAACATAAAAAAAATAAAAATAAAAAAAAAATAAAAGGAGAAGTTGCATAGTTTTAAAAGACATATTAATTTGTATAAAATAACTTGCTCTGCTATAGACCACCATTAAAAACCACAGTGTTTTCTTTTGGTACTTAAATGACATTTTTGGAGTAAAAATTATCACTAGAGTAATACATGACTCCAACAACAACAAAAAAGGATTTTATTGTATTAAAGAGAATACTGTATTAATTTGCCAAAGTTTTGTAACTTAGGAAAGGTATTACTACCTTCCTTGGATTTGTACTTTATGTTTTATGACTTAGTATACTATACTGTGGGCAACATCAGAGATGTTCATTAATGAAAATAATCATTACTATTGGGGGAAAAACTAAGAAATTCAAATACTTTCATTACTTTTGCATTATATTTCATTTTCATTACTTTCATTAAAAAATTGTTAAAAAACACACTTTAATAACTACAGGAATGTTATGATTATAGATACAGCTTATTACAAAGAGGAAGAAGAATCCTGTACAAAAGGATACTCCTCAGCCAGATATTCCCGTTTATCTTCAAGAATGTCTATAACTTTTAAAACCAAACAGGGGAAGGTGGAGAAGGACATGTAGAACTTTCCGTGGCTTGGCTCTTCCTCACACCATGGGGAAAAGCCTGGCAGCACCTCAGCCCAACGTCAGGACAGCACATGCTCCAGAATGCCCTGTCTGACCAGCTGCTCACACTTCCACCTAGGTAAGAAGTGCTGAGAGGAATCGGGGTGTGAGGGCAGGGCGGGGGGGGGGGGGGGGGGGGTGGGGAGAGGAGAGAAAAGAAAAGAAACGATTGGAAAAGAATTTAAAATTACATTTTGCATCATTAAAAAGCAGCAATTTGATTACATATTTTTCAAACAGCTAAGTGGTTAAAAGCTAAACAAGTATATTTGCTACTTTAATCAACTGAAAATTGATGCCACTTAGAACCACACTGAATTCTGATTTTTATAAATAAATTCATAGTTTGCTTAAGTTCAATTTAACTGAAGAATTCTGCATTCCAGTATGAATTTTGCTTAGTGTCTGCATTTTGGGATTTATGCACAGAAAATCCAGGGGTGAGATTCTGTGGCAGTGGATTACAAATGTGACAGCAGTTCGTTAATAAGACCAGGGAAAGGAGCATCTTCCCCATTAAGCTTTCTCTAGTATTGAGTCAGAACATTTATTCTTCTAGTAACAATAGTGGCAACTTTCCTCCTATATTGTACAAGGATTAAAAGTATCTGTAACCTACAACATGGGTACTGTTCACACACTGCTTGTGACACTGGTATCCAGCTAATGCTTGCCCTCTGTGTCCTCCTAAGAAACCACTCTCCTTCTGAGGCAGAAAGGAGCCTTCCTGTCTGACTCCCTCAAAGCACAGAGACTTAAAACGAAATGTTTACTGAAGTCTGGGCTGAGGAGGTGCAAGAAGCAAGGCAGGAAAACTTTCCAAGCTCCAAAGCTTTGGCAGGTGACCAAAGAAACCTCAAAGAAAAGACAGACATACTTGGGTAAAAACTACAAATGCTACGTCAGAAAAGTATGAGCAAATACTCTTAGAAAGTAACTGCAAGGGCACCTGGGTGTCTGACTCTGGATTTCAGCTCAGGTCATGAACTCACAGTTTACGGGATCAAGCCCCACTCTGAACTGACAGCATGAGCCTGCTTGGGATCCTCTCTCTCTGCCCCTCCACTGCTCACAAGCATGTATGTGTGCCCTCTCTCTCAAAATAAAAAATAAAAAAGTAACTGCAGCAGGAGAAACTGTCAAAATTATTCCAGGATGCGCAATGTAGCTCAGTGGCCCTGTGCACCTCACCAGTTCACAGGCCCATTCATTATGAGGCCTGTGACTAAACAAATCCCTCCTGACCAGCCAGGAAGACTCATGGGCTAAAGACACACTGCTGTCTAAACTGTTAAATGAGGTTTTAAAATGCCTTGAGAACATAAAATGTAAAAAAAAGGGGGGAAAAATTGAGTTGTTTGTTTAAGTTATTCTAATGCCTACTTAAAAGGGGGAGGAGGTTCTGATTTCTGAACAAACAGAAAATGCTTGCCATATACACAAGTATAAAGAAATGTATGCTGGGGCGCCTGAATGGCTCAGTCAGTTGAGTGTCTGACTTGATTCCGACTCAGGTCATGATCCCAGGGTGGTGAGATCTAGCCCAGTTGGGCTCTGTGCTGAGTGTGGAGCCTGTTTAATATTCTCTCTCATTCTCCCTCTCCTCCTTTCCCCTGAGTGCACTCTCTGTCCAAAAAAAAAAAAAAAAAAAAAAAAAAAAAAGTATGGCAAAAAAATGTTTCCCCTATTAATAAATGATCTACACCAGGTTCTACAGAAAACTGTAGAAAACTGGTTTTACATGTGGTCAGACATTTTAAAAATCCCTTTAATATCAATTATACTAGATAAATACATAGTAGGTAAAAAAACATATACAACTGTTTTCCATTTTTATACCTGAGGGTAGGGCAATACTGAGAGACAAGTCAAAAGCATCTCAAGGGAAAGGCTTCTGCATGGTCCACACAGAGAGTGACAATTGTTTAGTGGGGAGCAGGAAGAGGGATTCAGCTGGTTTCCAACTGCCCCAGGCCCACCTGGGCACTCCAGTGAAAAATCACCGTCTCAGCACACTAGGTGGGGAGATCAGCCACAGAGCTTGAGAAAGAAATTCAAACACAGGACGGTGCTGGAGATGCAGTTTTCTCCTGTCTTGCTTTATGAGGATAGCTTTGCTCTTGTGAATCAGAGCTTCCTGCTGGGCCCTACAGAAGGACAGATTTTTATGAGAGCATTTCTTTAGCATCTGCTTTCTATTCATTATTATCCTACTTCGAAGAGGATACTTGGGAAGGAAATTTTTGCCTTACCAACCAAAGATTTTAGGGTCCCCTGAAAATGTGTCTTTAAAATGTTAAAACTTTGGGGCGCCTGGGTGGCTCAGTCGGTTGAAAGTCCAACTTCGGCTCAGGTCATGATCTCACAAATCATGAGTTCGAGCCACAAATCGGGCTCTGTGCTGACAGCTCAGAGCCTGGAGCCTGCTTTGGATTCTGTGTCTCACTCTCTCTGCCCCTCCCCTGCTCATGCTCTGTCTCTTTCTCTCTCTCTCTCTCAAAAATAATTAAACATTAAAAATTTTTTTTTATTTTTTAGTAAATAAAAGATCCAAGAGTACTATTAAATAATTCACCCTAAGGGAACCACATAACCTCAGCATTACTTTGCTCCAGGGCATAAACAAGACATCAATGACTTAAGGGCTTTAGATACTAATTGGCTGAAAACAAAATGGGAAGGAAAGAAAGAGTGGTTTTTATTAGGTCATTTTTTGTCCTACACTAATGTGACTGCAAACAATTAAGACAGGATAAAAATAAATCTAGCTAATGTGAATGCATATGAAGTGAAAATTCATCTAATGTGAACTTGATTTCTAAGAAAACAATATATTGAGATTCACAATTTCAGTCTTTCTCTATTAAACTATTAGGTTTATATGTTAAATACTTAGAAATTTTTGATCCGTATACTCTTTGCTTGTTAAAGAACTAGGATTTAAAGGGTGATGTACAAGATGAAAGTGAGTGCTTACCACCTTTTTAATAAATTCAAAGAAAGTAGCTAAATCCAACAATTTAACAGGCCCTTAACTAGAACAAGCCTGCTTACCCAGAATAAGGCCCATTGTGATAATTTCCCAGGAACATGCTTAGTGTTATACACGTGATAATCTAATAAATTAACTTTTTCTTAGTAATATGCAACATTTGCTTCGAGTCTTTATATTCAGAAAACGGCCAAAACAGGGTATCTTATACTAAGCATAATGCTTATGATACAAATGATCATCACAAGGTAACATTTATTTTGCTACTGATTCTAACATTTCCATCACTGAACACTCTTATAAGATTTAAAGTATCTCAAGATGAGAAGTACCTGGCTATTTTTTTTTTAATAGGACTGAAGTACCATCATCAACTTCAAATTCTCCATAGTCTTTTAGACACCGCACCTGAAAAGAAAAACTGATGTTTTATCGAAATTATTTTTAATATGTAGTAACCATAAAGTCACTTTCTGTTTGTTTCTTCTCTGTGTACATGGGCCTCTAGCATCATAGAGGACTGTGGTCCTCTAGAGATGCCAAATGTCCTGTTTGGATGGGGAGGAAGAAGAATGGCAGATCTCCAAATGTATGTGTATGTCTGTGCTGCCACCAAGAAAACCCAGGGAGCTGCAGAGGGAAACAACATCATGTATTGTGTTCCCTCTGCAAATCCTGAAAAATCAAAGTACGTATCTACAAAGAAAAGAAAATGTTTTAGATGGACTCCAACTTGCCTCTTATAGGTTCTTCCAAAAATATAACAATATCTGAGAATAGGACAGAGGTAAGTCTCCAAAATGTTTTGAAGAGATTCTTCCAATCTCCTTCAATATGCAGATTCTTTCCCAGGAATAGGTAGAAGTACACCATGAAAGAATAGATGCAGAATCACATCCTAAGTATCAGGAGAGACTCTTGGTCAGAAGGTGGGAGGGTAAAGCAGCCTTTTGAAAACCATGTGTGCAACTGCCAAGATCACCAACTGACTCCAATTCTCAGTGTTGCAACAGGACACCAGGACCAGTTTTCCTCTCCCATGAGCACTCAGGACTGGAGTTTGTGCTCCTGAGTTCTCACATTGCTATGAATGAAGCCAACCCCAGCAGCAAGTTCCAGTCTTCTACTTTTCCAGGATAATTTCATGCCCTGATTCCTCTGGAATCTTACCATGACTCCCAAAGGTATTTTACTTAGTTCAAGAAATACTATTTAAGAAAAATCCCTACCACCACTACCACCTTTTTGCTTCTTTAGACTTTTATTATGGAAAATCTCGAACATATTCAAAAGTAAAAATACTAATACAATGAAACTCCATCAACTGGCATCAACAATTATCAAGATGTGGACAAACTTATTCCCTCACCTACTTCTGGATTATTCTGAAGCAAATCCTGGATACCATTTCATCTATAAATATTTTAGTATCTATTTCTACAAAATAAGATTCTTTTTATTTGTGTATTTATAATTTGTTAGAGGTTTATTAATTTTATCTTGTTCACAAAGAATTAGCTTTTGGCTTCACTGAAAAATTTTTCACTTTTTATTTTAATTCCAGTTAGTTAACATACAGTGTTGTATTAGTTTCAGGTATAAGATTCTTTTTAAAAAGCATTATCTCAATACTGTTATCACATCTTATTAATAATTTTTTAAAAAATGTTTATTTTGAGAGAATGAAAAGCTCAGACACACATGTGCATGCATGCAAGTGGGGGAGGGGCAGAGAGAGAGGGAGAGAGAGAATTCTAAGCAGGATCCACCCCACAAAGAGTGAGATCATGACCTCAGCCAAGATCAGAGTCAGATGGTTAACCAACTGATCCACCTAGGTGCTCATTAATAATTTTCATATCATGAACTATCCAGTTAGTACCCAAATTTCCCCATTTGTCTCATGAATTTTTTTATTTTTTAAAAAAAAATTTTTTTTTTCAATGTTTATTTATTTTTGGGACAGAGAGAGACAGAGCATGAACGGGGGAGGGGCAGAGAAAGAGGGAGACACAGCATCGGAAACAGGCTCCGAGCCATCAGCCCAGAGCCTGACGCGGGGCTCGAACTCACGGACCGCGAGATCGTGACCTGGCTGAAATCGGACGCTTAACCGACTGCGCCACCCAGGCGCCCCTCATGAATTTTTTTTAAAGCTGCCATGTTCAAATCAGAATCCAACAAAAGCTACACATTACATGTTTCTAACAAGTCTCCATATCTTTTAATCTATAGTTATTCCCCTTTTCCTTTCTCCCCTTGGCAATTTATTTGTTAAAGTAACTGGGTAGTTTGTTTAGTAGTTTCCCAAAAGCTAGATTTTGTTGTGGATCTTTGTGGGGTCACTTAACATGTTCCTCTATCCCTGAATTTCCTCTAAACTGGAAGTTAGGTCTAGAGGCTGGATCAGATCAGGTTTGATTTTCTGGCAAATGATGTCATTAAGCTCTTCTTCTAAGACCTCATGAAGCACAAAACATCTGGTTGTTCCTTTCTGGATGTTAGGATTGATCAGCAGGTGTAGGTATTACCTGTATTCATCCATATTCATCATTATCATCTCTACTAACTTTCACCTACCAGTTTTAGAAGCTATTTGCCTCCACACATTAAGGCTCCAAAATGGCATTAATGTAGTTCTTTTATTTCTGCTGCATTTATTAGCCAGAATTCTTCCATGAAGAAGAAATTCCCCGGGGCACCTGGCTGACTCAGTCAGTAGAGCATGCAACTCTTGATCTTGGGGTTGTAAGTTTGAGCTCCATGTTAGGTGCAGAAATTATTTTTTTTTAATTTTTTCAATTTATAAATGTTTATTTTTGAGAGAGAGACAGCATGAGCAGGGGAGGGGCAGAAAGAGAGGGAAACACAGATCCGAAGCAGGCTCCAGGCTCTGAGCTGTAAGCACAGAGACCAACGCGGGGCTCGAACTCAAAACCATGAGATCATGATCTGAGCTGAAGTTGGACACTTAACCAACTGAGCCACCCAGGCACTCCGGGTGTAGAGATTACTTAAAAAATAAACAGAAAGAAAGAAAGGAAAGAAAGGAAGGAAAGGAAGGAAAGGAAAGAAAGAAAAAGAAAGCAAGCAAGGAAGGAAGGAAGAAAGAAAAAGAAAAGGAAAAGAAAAAAAAAAGAAAGAAAAGGAAGAAAAGAATTTCCCTTGTAAACAATTTGGCTATTTGGCTACCTTGAGACAGAACTCAGGGTACAGTAAAGGCTGATAGAGATGGTTTGATCCCATTCTTTTATTTAGCACTTTTCTTTTTTTCTTTTTTAATATTTACTTATTTTTGAAAAAGAAACAGAGAACGAGGGGCAGAGAGAGAGGGAGACACAGAATCTGAAGCAGGCTCCAGGCTCCGAGTTGTCAGCATAGAGCCCGATGTGGGGCTCAAACCCACAAACAGAGAGATCATGACTTTAGCCAAAGTCAGATGCTTAACCAACTGAGCCACCCAGATGCCCCTATTTACCACTTTTCAAAATGACTTGCACCCCTCATATTTTCTAAGGGGAACCAAAAAGATTTTATTTTTTTTAACTGTTGTTATTGTTATTTGATACCATTATGCATTCATGCTTCTCACATAACTGATGTGATGCAATTCACTGAAGTTAATCATTTTGAGGCTCAGATTATTCCTTCTTTGTCCAATGAGAGATCCTTCAAATCAGCTCCCATGGTTTTAGCACTCCCCTTGCAGTCCTTGATACACTCTGCTTTCTACAAAGACAAGGAATTCCATATGCAGCTTGTGCTTTTACTTAAGACCCTGGAATCAGCCTTTCCCACCTTCCTCCCCCTTGCCCCCACCACCATTAAATCTGGTTTCCTTTAGTGGAAAATGGCATTTGGACTCCAGAATTTGGATGTTCACGGCATTGGGTTGGTTGTTGTCCTTAGGTCTTTCCAGTGAACTAAGAAACATTTTTTTAAAAAGAGAGATAATTCCCTATGAGTCCATGCTGATATTTTGAACTGCAGTTTGGGAATACAAAATTTTCACTTAATTTTTTCATTTTAATATTTGAATCTATTTTTTCTTATTTTGAAAATCTTCTCTTTGACCTCAGCTGCAGCAATTTCTTGCTTGACACGTCACCGAAGTCAAGGGTAATAAAGCAAAAATGAACTACTGGGATCACATCAAGATAAAAAGCTTCTGAACTGCAAAGGAAACAATCAACAAAACTAAAAGACAATCAACAGAATGGGAGAAGGTATTTGCAAATGACATATTGGATAAAGGGTTATTATCCAAAATCTATAAACAACTTAACCAAACTCAACACGTGAAAAACAAATGATCCAGTGAAGAAATGGGCAGAAGACATGAATAGACACTTTTCCAAAGAAGATATCCAGATGGCTAACAGACACATGAAAAGATGCTCAACATCACCCATTATCAGGGAAATACAAATCAAAACCACAGAGATACCACCTCACACCGGTCAGAGTGGCTAAAATTAACTCAGGAAACAACAGATGCTGGTGAGGATGTGGAGAAATGGGAACCCTCTTGCACTGTTGGTGGGAATGCAAACTGGTGCAGCCACTCTGGAAAACAGTCTGGAGGTTCCTCAAAAAATTTAAAATAGAACTACACCATGACCCAGCAATAGCACTACTAGGAATTTATCCAAAGGATACAGGAGTGCTGATCCATAGGGGCACATGTACCCCAATGTTTACAGCAGTGCTGTCAACAATAGTCAAATTATGGAAAGAGCCCAAATATCCATCAATTGATGAATGGATAAAGAAGATGTGGTTTATATATATAATGGACTACTACTTGACAATGAGAAAGAATGAAATCCTGCCATCTGCAACAATGTGAATGGAACTAGACGGTACTATGCTAAGTGAAATAAGTCAGTCAGAGAAAGACGGATACCATATGTTTTCACTCACATGTGGAACTTGAGAAACTTACCAGAAGAAGGAGCAGGGAAGGGGGAAAAATAATTTCAGAGAGGGAGGCAAACCATAAGAGATTCTTACATACAGAGAACAAACTGAGAGTTGAGGGAGGGGGTGGGGGAGAGGGGAAAATGGGTGATGGGCATTGAGGAGGCCATGAGTTGAGACGAGCACTGGGTGTTGTGTGTAAGTGATGAATAATGGGAATCTACCCCCAAAACCAAGAGCATACTACGTACACTGTATGTTAGTTAACTTGACAATAAATTACATTAAACAAAATAAAATAAAATAAAATAAGAAAAGAAAAAAGGAAAAAGAAAATCTTGGCTACTGGTGACATTACTTTTTTGCTTGATTTGTCAATATATAAAATGTTTCAAAAGAACAGTAATGACATTACTAATATGATTACTATACTAAAAACAGTTTAAAATTTCTTTGCAATTCTTTTCAGTTTTTTTAAAAAATTTAAAAAATTTTTATTTTAGAGAGAGAGAGAGAGAGAACGAGCAGGGGAGGGGCAGAGAGAGAAGGAGACACAGGATTCAAAGCAGATTCCAGGCTCTGAGCTGTCAGCACAGAGCCTGATGTGGGGCTCGAACCCACGAACCACGAGATCATGACCCGAGCTGAAGTTGGACACTTAACCGACTGAGCCACCCAGGCACCCCCATTTTTTAAATAATGTTAAAAAAAATTTTTTTTTAAATGTTCATCTTTTTTTAAGTTATTTATTTTTGAGAGAGAAAATGCACATGCACTCACATGTGCTATGCAGCAAAGGGGCAGAGAGAGAGGGAGACAGAGAATCAGAAGCAGGCTCTGTGCTATCAGTACAGAACCCAATGCAGAGCTCAAACTTGTGTACTGTGAGATCATGACCTGAGCCAAAGTCCAAAGCTTAACTGACTGAGCCACCCAGGCACCCCTGTAATTCTTTTCATCCTCAGAACACATCCATTGGGGGGGTGGGTGCCTGGGTGACTGAGTCAATTGGTTAAGCGTTTGACTCTTGATTCTGGCTCAGGTCATGATCTCATGGTTCATGAGATAGAGCCCTGCATCGGGTTCTGTGCTGGCAACATGGAGCCTGCTTAAGACTCTCTCTCAAAATAAATAAATAAGCTTAAAAAAAAAAAAAAAACTAAAATAATTCCTCTTTGACTAATCTACCAACTTGAAACACAGGTTCATTTGTTTTGTTCTGCTTTCAAAATCTGTAGGTTGGTTTTCTACTTTAATTTTTTAATATGTAAAATATATACATGTTTCCAAAGTTAACACTGTGAAAACAGGTATGTTCAGAAAATTTTCAAAAAAAGAAAAGAAAAGAAAAGACAATTTCCACTATTCTATCCTATTCCCGCCATCCCCCTACAGGTAACATTTTTGGTTTGGATGTATGTTTCCTTTCTGTTTCAAGTTAAGTTAATAAATATTCATACATACCCCTCATTTTAGATAAAAGTCAGCACAATTTATTCATTAAAGAAAAACCCATTTTAAAAGGTATTCTTACTTCTATATATAGGCTTTTCGGAGGTTTCATATCTTGTGTGATGTCCAAACCTCCATCTCCTCCCAGTGACCTCATATAAGTAGCAAGGGACTTTTTATAATGATTAAACCACTCCATCTGCAAACACAGAGATGATCATTTGACAAAATTAGAAGAAAGAAACTTGCAAAAACTGTATACTCATCCTTTTATAAATAGCACATTTCCCCACATGGATCATTACTGACCATTCATTCATTTAAACTACAAGTATTGCTTGCTGTGAACCAGGCCCTGTTCTGGGTATTTAGGATGGATCATTTACCAAGTGAACAAAAATCTCCATTCTCACAGAACTTATATGCCAGCATACTTAAACACAGACCAGAAGCAGAACCATGAAAAATATACCATTTCAGAATTATGATCTCTCCAAATTATATTGATGGTTTTTCTGAAAACCATAAAACCCTGCTGAGAAAAACACCCAAGTATTTATCACTGATGAGTGGATAAGGTATGTATATCTGTACAATGGATTATTATTTAGCCACACATCAGAATAGAGTTCTGATAATGTCAGTAACATAGATAATCTTAAAAACATGCTAACTGAAAGGCACAAAAGGCCACGTATTACATAATTCCACCTATATGAAAAACCCATAGTAGGCAAATCTATAAAGAGAGAAAGTAGATTAGTAATCTCCAGGGGCTGGGAAGAGAGGAGAAAACATGAAATAACTGATAATGGATACACAGTTTCTTTTGGGGGTGATGACAATGTCTTGGAATAAGATGTTGGTAGTAGATGCACAACTCTGAATATACCAAAAAACACTGAATTGTATACTTTAAAAGAGTAAATTTTATGCATATAAATTTTGCCTTAGTAAATCTGTTAATTTTTTTCATTGTTGAAACATATTACAGACCTAAATATATGGAGGGATTACCACATTCACAATTCAGTATTATAATATCAACTCTATGTATTCAATTCAATCTCAATCTATGTATTCAATTCAATCTCAATCAAAATCTCATTTAAAAAAAAATAGAACCTGACAAATTGAGTCTAAAATTTACATGGAAATTCAAAGGGCCCAAAACAGTTGAGACAATTGAAAAAGAAGAACAAGATGGGTATGCTTGCTGAAGACTTATAAAGGTACAATACAGAACTGGCATAAGGACAAATAAATTAAAAGAACACAAGGGAAAGTCTCCTATCCTAAATCCCCAGATATACTGATACTCAATTTATGAAAAAAAGTGGTACCATGCACAGAGCAATGGGGAAAGGAGGTCCTCCTTTCCAATTAAATGGTGCTGGATCATCTCAATATCCATATCCAAAATGCAAGCTGACTTTTAACATTATATACAAAAACCAATGCCACTACTGCAGATGTCCTTGTGAAAGGTAAAACAACATAGCTCTTAAGAAACTACACAGAAAAACACCTTCATAACCCTCATTAGAAAGTGTGTGTGTATGTATGTGTGTACATATGCATGCAACCTCAGGTTCAATAATGCACCTGAATGACTCACAAAGCTCTAGAAAGCACTACACTTACAATCACAATTTTACTATAGCGAGAGGGATAATTATCAGAACCAGCCAAAGGAAGACACACAGAGTGAGGTCTGGGAGGGTACTAGAGGGGCCAAGGGCAGGTCACCCCAAAATGGGCCACTTTGGCATGAAGACTATTTTGAGTTAAAAAGTAGATTCAGGGGTGCCTGGGTGGCTCAGTAGGTTAAGCGTCCAGACTTCAGCTCAGGTCATGATCTCACAGTTCGTGAGTTCGAGCCCGGTGTCGAGCTCTGTACTGACAGCTCAGAGCCTGGAGCCTGTTTCAGATTTGGTTTCCCTTTCTCTTTGCCCCTCCCCTGTTCATGCTACGTCTCTCTCTCAAAAATAAACATTAGGGGCGCCTGGGTGGCGCAGTCGGTTAAGCGTCCGACTTCAGCCAGGTCACGATCTCGCACTCCGTGAGTTCGAGCCCCGCGTCGGGCTCTGGGCTGATGGCTCAGAGCCTGGAGCCTGTTTCCGATTCTGTGTCTCCCTCTCTCTCTGCCCCTCCCCCGTTCATGCTCTGTCTCTCTCTGTCCCAAAAATAAATAAACGTTGAAAAAAAAAAATTAAAAAAAAAAAACAAAAACATTAAAATTTTTTTCCAAAAAAATAAATAAATAAACCAGTATATTCAGGAAAAGCTCTTTACCTCCCCTACAACTGCCTTAAAAAAATTTAGATAGAGGACCTGCTCTAGGAAGAGAGCTACCACCATAGACAACTATATTATGCTATGAACAAGGTATGGTAGACAAGGAAGAACCTAGCAAGGACAGTTTGATGCAAGTCCTCTCTTTGTTTCATTGTTTCTGTGGGCCCAACAAAGATCTGTTTACCAAATATCTGCTCTTTTTCATTCTTCCTAAGGATTACTTACATTCTTTCCCTTTGAAGTCCTAAACCCCTAACTCTTAGGGTGCCTGGTTGGCTCAGCCAGTAGAGCATGTGTCTGTTGATCTGAATCTTGAGTTCAAGACCCATGCTGGGTATAGACCTTACTTTAAGAAAAAACAAAAACAAAACATGTATACCTCATTTTGCCTCACTATCTTTGGAATTTCCATGTCTGTGTGGATTCCCAGTATGTATGAAGTTAAATTTGATTTTTCTCCTGTGTTAAATTCGACTCTTAGTCTGGCTAGGACCTTGAAAAGAACAGGACATCCTTATTCCCTGACAGTAAGCAAACATGAAGCTCTAGGGTCCTCTCCCTATAGAATCATGACACATCATACTCTTGGCACAATGATGTGTAACAGTACACACAAAGCACTATCAACCAGGGAGGCTCACACAAGCTTTGGTGTCCAGAATTTTTACTGGGGTTTCATCACACACGCACCATTGCTTGAATCACTATCCATGTGACTGAGCATCATCTCCATCTCTAACTCCCCTCTCCTCTCTGGAAATTAGACTGACATTAAGAGATTCAAAGTCTCAAACCAAAGAAGATAGCAGGAACCCCTGAATTTATAGCCATTTAGTCACAAGGGAGGGTGGCCCTGGGAACACCCAAAACCTGTGGCAGGTGTCTGCAGAGGGCAGTCTTAGCCTGTCAAGTTCAGTCTAACTCTACATAGTTAGTGTCAGAAGCTACTGCAAACCTGCTACAGGTAAGTACTACCATCCTCATTTTGTAAATGAGGGAATTCAGGCCTAGAGAGAACTCAAGTAACTTGCCCAAGATTAGATAGTGACAAGGACAATGTCTGAACCTAGGTTTACTTGACTCTAGTCCTGTGTCCTTAAATACTGGGCTAGCTCTGTGCCTTAGTGACTGGACAAATGAAGAGTATTCATGTTGACTAGGAAAGGGCATGCGCACATGCACACATACACACTCATCTAAATAATAATGCCAGTTTTTAATCCTACTGATGCATCACTAATAAGTAACATAATGGGACCCTTTACTTTGTCAATAACAGAGGTTTCCACATAGCATTTAGAATTACTCCTAAATTCTTATCACAGTATATACCAAATAAATACAAGCCAAAAATTGCTGAAAAACAGATGTTAAACACAAAGAGAAATACTGTAAATACTTTCACAGGACAATGCCAGAACCAGCATTTTCCAGATCAGAAACGTGAACAACAGTGCTAACTTACTTCTTCAGCAGACATGTGAAACCGTAAAGCATTTGGCAAGACACTGCCATACTCCCACCTGAGTGCTCTGATCCGAAGCAGTCGATCATACCTAGGACAAGAAGAAGGTATGAGACCACATAACTATAAGAAGACACCTTTGGGACAACAGGGATACACAAATATGGACAGGACAGGTGTGGTGAAGGCTTCTTCATTTCTCAATGTTTGAGAACGGTACAGTGGTCATGTGAAAAAAGATCCAAAAAGGACCTTATTTCTTAGAGATGCATACTAAAATATTCAGTAGTAAAAGGCCATGATGTTCTAGATTAATTTAGCACAGACAAATAAAACAAGATGAAGCAAATATGGCAAAATGTTAAAAATTGTTAAACTTAGATGATGGCTCCCTGGAGGGGGGGGAGGTTCATAATATTTTTCATAATATTCTAGTTTTATGAAAACTGCATTTTTCATGATTAAAAAAATAATAATGGAAAAAAGATAAGTATTTAGAATGCTTGCCCAGGAAAAACAAATGTAAGAATTTCTGTTATCCATTCAAAATGGTTAATTAGGAAACCACGTGCAAAATCCTCCATTGTTTCCTGCCACTCCAAGCAAAAACTGAGAAGCTTACAGGTATGCTACAGTACAGCGTCGATTTCTTAACAAGGAACAGTGTCGAAATTTGATGGTTGGTATCAAATCACTTTGTCCACCTGATTTCACTTCATTCCTGGGAAGAACATTTACAGAAAAGAACATTAAAAAAGAAAAAGAAGAAGAAAAGAATGAATATGTATATTTTAGCTAAGTAAAATGTTCAAAGCCAACTGACAAAGGACTTCCATGTTTGTTTTTGCGCATTTATATAATCAGCAGTTAATGTAACCAAATAGTACCTGCCTCCACATCAGAGCTTTTATTATGTTAAAAGATAAAAAAGCCAAAAGCTAACTAATTTACTTAAGATCACGCTATCAGCATTTCATTTAACCATTTGGTATTTTGCATTTCTGCATACTGATTAATCTCAATTGTTTTCAAAAGACATAGTGTTAACTCACCTTTTGGAATTCCTTTATCATGCTAGTATAAGAGACAAACCTAACATAATGGTTTAAGATTATGGTCTTTTATCATGTTTTTATTTTAAAAGGAACTACTCTTCCAAATCTTTGGAATAAAGTGAGCTAAAACGGAGTCAAAATGGTCCTTCTTCACTCATCCCACAAATATTTATTGATCTTCAACTACATGCATGTCCTATACTGCAGTGTTCTTCACACAGAGAGGGAAAAACTTTGGTTTTACCCTAAAATGTACATCTCCTTAGATATTAGCCAAGTATCACATTTAAAAACCAGATTAATTAATGGGCACAGAGTTTCAGTATTACAGGATGAAGGGTTATGAGGATGGATGGTGCAGATAGCTGTGTAACATTATGCACATATTTAATACTACTGAACTATGCACTAAAATGATTAAGATGACAAATTTATGTTATTTGTATTTTACCGTAAAAAAATAGGAAAAAAAACAAAAATAAAAACAAAACAAGAGGGAAGTATATAATAAACTAAGAGGGAAGTATGTAGCAATCCAGACCTTCCTAAAGAAGGAAAAAAATGTCTCATACACAACCTAACCTCATACCTAAAGGAGATGGAAAAAGAACAACAAATAAAACCCAAAACTAGCAGAAGAGAAATAATAAAGATTAGAGCAGAAATCAATGATATCAAAATAAAAAAGCCAGTAGAACAGATCAATGAAACCAGCAGCTGGTTCTTTGAAAGAATTAACAAAATTGATAAACCCATAGCTAGATTTATTAAAAAGAAAAAGGATTCAAGTAAATCATGAATGAAAGAGGAGAGATGACAACCAACACTGCAGAAATACAATCATTAATAAGAGAATATTATGAACAATTATATGCCAACGAATTGGGCAATCTGTAAAAAACGGGTAAATTCTTAGAAACATATAAACTACCAAAACTGAAAACAGGAAGAAATAGAAAATTTGAACAGACCCATACCCAGTAAAGAAACTGAATCCAACAAACAAGAGTCCAGGGCCGGATGGCTTTCCAGGGGAATTCTACCAAACATTTAATGAAGAGTTAACACCTATTCTCTTGAAACTGTTCCAAAAAATAGAAATGGAAGGAAAACTTCCAAATATATTCTATGAAGCCAGCATTACACTGATTCCAAAACCAGACAAAGACTCCATTAAAAAGGAGAACTACTGACCAATTTCCCTGATGAACATGGATGCACAAATTCTCAAGATACTAGCAAACTGAATCCAACAATACATTAAAATAATTATTCACCACGATCAAGTAGGGTTTATTCCTGGGGTGCAGGACTGGTTCAAGATCCCCAAAATAATCAACATGGTATAGTACATTAATAAAAGAAAGGATAAGAACCACACGATTCTCTCAATAGGTACAGAAAAAGCATTTCACAAAATACAGCATCGTTCCTTGATAGAAAACCCTCACAAAACCCTCTGTAGGGACAAAGGGATCATGCCTCAAGTTCATAACGGCCATATACAAAAGACCCACAGCTAACATCATCCTCAACGGGGGAAAACAGAGCTTTCCTCCTAAGGTCAGGAACATGACGGGGATGTATGCTCTCACCACTGTTGTTCAACAAAGTGTTGGAAGGCCTAGCCTCAGCAATCAGACAACACAAAGAAGAAGTCAAACTTTCAGTCTTCACAGATGACATGATACTGTACGTGGAAAACCTGAAAGACTCCACCAAAAAACTGCTAGAACTGATACACGAATTCAGCAAAGTCTTAGGATATAAAATTAACGTACGAAAATCAGTTGCATTTCTATACACCAATAATGAAGCAGCAGAAAGAGAAATCGAGGAATCAATCTCATTTACAATTGCCCCCAAAACCATACCTAGGAATAAACCTAACCAAAGAGGTAAAAGATCTGTACACTGAAAATTATAGACAGCTTATGAAAGAAACTGAAGACATAAAGAAATGGAAAAACATTCCATGCTCATGGTTTGGAAGAACAAATATTGTTAAAATGTCAATACTACCCAAAGCAATTTGCATATTCAATGCAATCCCTATCAAAACAACACCAGCATTCTTCACAGAGCTAGTAAAAACAATCCTAAAATTTGTATGGAACCAGAAAAGACCTCAAATAGCCAAAGTAATGTTGAAAAAGAAAACCAAAGCTGGATGTTTCACAATTCCGGACTTCAAGCTGTATTACAAAGCTGTAATTATCAAGATAGCATAGCACTGGCACAAAAACAGACACTCGGATCAATGGAATAGAATAGAGAACCCAGAGATGGACCCACAAATGTATGGCTAACTAATCTTCAACAAAGCAGGAAAGACTATCCAGTGGAAAAAAGACAGTCTCTTCAGCAAATGGTGTTGGGAAAACTGGACAGTGACATGCACACAAATGAAGTGGACCACTTTCTTACATCACACACAAAAATAAACTCAAAATGATGAAAGATCTAAATGTAAGATAGGAAACCATCAAAATCCTAGAGGAAAAAACAGGCAACAATCTCTTTGACCTTGGGAGCAGGAACTTCTTACTAGACATGTCTCTGGAGACAAGGGAAACAAAAGCAAAAATGACCTATCGGGACCCCATCAAGATGAAAATCTTCTGCACAGCAAAGTAAATAATTAACAAAACTAAAAGGTAACTGATAGAATGGGAGAAGATATTTGCAAATGACATATCAGATAAACGGTTAGTACCCAAAATGTATAAAGAACATATCCAACTAGGGGCGCCTGGGTGGCTCAGTCAGGGAAGCATCTGACTCTCAGTTTCAGCTCAGGTCATGATCTTATGTTTTGTGAGTCGAGCCCTGCATCGGGCTCCAAGCTGACAGTGAGGAGCCTGCTTGGGATTCTCTCTCTCCCTCTCTCTCTGCCCCTCCCTTGCTCACTCTATCTCTCTCAAAATGAATAAACATAAAAAAAAAATTTTTTTTTAATTAAAGAAAAAAATAAAGAACATATCAAATTCAACACCCAAAAAACAAATAACCCAGTGAAGAAATGGGCAGAAGACACAAATAGACACTTTTCCAAAGAAGACATCCAGATGGCAAACAGACACCTGAAAAGATGCTCAACATCATTCATCATCAGGGAAATGAAAATCAAAACCACAATGAGGTGCCACCTCACACCTGTCAGAATGGCTAAAATGAACAATCAGGAAACAACAGATGCTGGTGAGGATGCAGAGAAATAGGAACACTTTTGCACTGCTGGTGGGAATGCAAACAGGTACAGCCATTCTGGACAATAGCAGGGAGGTTCCTTAAAAAAATTAAAAATAGAACTACCCTACAACCCCACAATTGCACAATTGTATTTAAAAGGGAACATCAACAAGGTTTATAGCAGCACTATCTACAATAGCCAAATTATGGAAAGAACCCAAATGTCTACTGACTGATGAATGTATAAAGAAGACATGGTGTATATATACACAATAGAATATTTCTCAGCAATCAAAAGGAATGAAGTCTTGCCACTTGCAACATTGTGGAACTGGAGTGTATTATGCTAAGTGAAAAAAGTCAGTCAGAGAAAGATAAAAATCATATGATTTCACTCAAATGTGGAATTTAAGAAACAAAACAGATGAAAATACAGGAAGGGAAGGAAAACTAAGATAAAAAGAGAGAGGGAGGCAAACCATAAGAGACTCTTAAATACAGAGAACAAACTGAGGGTTGCTGAAGGGGTGCTGGGTGGGGGGATGGGCTAAATGGGTGAAGGGCATTAAGGAGGGCACTTGTTGGGATGACCACTGGGTTTTATATGTAAGTGATGAACCACTAAATTCTACTCCTGAAACCATTAAAAAATAATAAAAAACAAAAACCTAATTAAAAAATAAAATAAAATATCAATCTCATCAAAACTTACACATCAGACTGGTTTTGTTCATACAAAGCTTTCATCTCTTCCAGAACTTGCCTGAGTCCATCCTCCTAGAACATATAAAATGGCATTAATACACATCCATTAATTCCTCTACTAAGTCTATAGCAATATTTCATCAACCCTATGTTTATCTTTGATTTATACTAAATCTTATCAAAAAGAAGTAATCCTTCATACCTCTAGGATTGGCTCTAACAAGTGTCAGTGAGGATGAGGAGAAATTGGAACCCTCAAGCACTGCAGATAGGAATGTAAAGTGGTAGAGCCCTATTGAAAACAATATGATTGTTCCTCAAAAAGTTATTTATTTATTTTTTTGTGAGAGACAGGGTGCAAGAGCAAGGGACAGAAAGAGGGAGAGAGACAGAGAATCCTCCAAGGGTCAAAGACAGAGAGAGATGTGGGGCTCACCCAGTGAGGGGCTCATGTTCACCCAAAGCAGGGCTCGAGCTCACCTGATGCTGGGCTTGAACTCATGAACTGTGAGATCATGACCTGAGCAGAAGTCAGATGCTTAACTGAGTCACCCAGGCACCCTCCTCAAAACATTTAACATATAATTACCATATTATCCAGCAAGTATTCAAGAGAACTGAAAACGTATGTTCATTCAAAACCTTGTACATAAATGTTCAGAACAGCACTTTTTTTTTTTTTTTTTTTTTTTTTGGAGAGAGCATGCACATGCACAAGCAGGGAAGGGGCAGAGGGAGAGGGAGAGAGAGAATCTTAAGCAGTCTCCACGCTCAGCACGGAGCCTGACACAGAGCTTGATCTCACGACTGTGAGATCATGACCTGAGTCAAAATTAAGAGTCAGATGCTTAACTGACTGAGCCACCCAGGTGCCCCCAGAGCAGCATTATTTATGGCAGCTACAAAATGGAAACACCCGAATATCCATTAACTGATGATATGCCAAATATGGTATATTCACTCAATGGAATGTTATTTGGCCATCAAAAGGAATGACAGGGAATCCAGACCAAAAAAACCAGTGGTTGACTAAAGCTGCTACAAAAGCTACAGGTAGTAGGTGGTAGGTAGCTACAAAAGGGAAAAGGGAACCCTGAGGATGACAGAAATTTTGACCGTAGCACTGGTTACATGGATATATATACTAGTAAAACTAAAAAATGTGCTAAATTTGTACTTTGTTGTATACAAATTACACTTTGATAAAACTAACGACAAAAAAACAACAGTCCTACAAAGCAATAAGGTATGATAAAAGTATGTAAATAACTTTTTAAAAAATTTTTTATTTGATGTTTATTTTTGAAGGAGAGAGGCAGAGCATGAGTGGGGGAAGTGCAGAGAGAGAGGGAAACAATCTGAAGCAGGCTGCAGGCTCTGAGCTGTCAGCACAGAGCCCGACGTGGGGCTCGAACCCACAAACTGTGAGATCGTGACCTGAGCTGAAGTTGGATGCTTAACCGACTGAGCCACCCAGGCGCCCCTAAATAACTTTTTATTTATAAAAATATTTAATATAAATAATATAGAAATATTTACAGAATATTCCTTTTATCAGCAAATAATATTTTCAGGAATACCTGAAAACTCCTGTATAATCAATAGATCTGCAGGTATACAGAAGACAAGTGTGAAATAATTTTGCGAAAATACACACATGCTTTCAGATTTAGATTTTTTAATCTTATAGTGAAAACTGCACTATTTTGTGTTCCCACCTCAGGCTGGAAGTCCAAGATAATTTGCCTAAAAACTCACTTAAATTATTACCCGTTCTGCATATAGAAAGTGGACAATCATTTCAATTTGCTGAACACAGTACCTAACACTGAGAGAGAATGAACAAGGAAGAGTCCTTGCTCTAAACTGAGTGACTATCATCTTCCTGGAAGGAATGATTCTTGAAGGGTCGAGTGGGGTCATGGGTCTATGGCCTGCAAATCACTCAGGTGGATTGGACTGTCCCTGCTTGGCTGTGTCAAAGACTCACCAGCTTCCAGGCTGCTGAGTCACCTGGCTAGCAGGTGAGTTTGTCAGTGGAAGGTGCACATGGAACAAAAACTGCAAAAGGTGCTCTGCCAAACTAAGACCTAGAAAAAGGAGGGATCTGGGATGCCTGGGTGGCTCAGTCCGTTAAGCATCCAACTTCAGCTCAGGTCTGATCTCACAGTTCGTGAGTTTGAGCCCCAAATCAGGTTCTCTGCTGTCAGCACAGAGCCTGCTTTGGAGCCTCTGTCTCCCTCTCTCACTGCCCCTCCCCTGATCATATTATCTTTCTTTCTTTTTTTCTTTCTTTCTTTCTCTCTCTCTCAAAAATAAATTAAAAAAATTAAAAAAAGGAAGGATCTTACAACTTCTAAGTTCCACCCCTGGGCCCTCCAAAAGTGGTCAAGCAACACTTAACTTAAAATTTGAGTGAAACAGAGAGCTGGACTAAGGGTTTGGTTGGCTAGCTCCTGTTGGACAAGTCTCTGCCTCTTTGGGTTTGTTTCCTCTTACGGTAGATGACCTTCAAAATGCCTGGTTGTCCAACTGCAGTCATATTTAAGAGTCTGAACCCCTCGGCATTCCAGCATCTCTGCTGAACCTCCCACCATTGTCTCCTAACTTTTTAAATGAGTTTAAACAGTCCTGAAAGAACAACAAACTGAAATCTAGGAAATCTGTGTTCAAGGTGAGGCTCTGCATTCAATATGCTCCAAGTTCAGACAAATCCCTTAACTTGATCTATAATTTCTCTTGGCTCAGTCTCATCTGCAAAATGACCCAACTGTCCAACCACGTGCTCTTTAATGTTCAAAACAAAACTCGCCTTTCCCCAAACACTCTTCCTCCTGAAATCTGATACAGTCCCTGAGAGAGAATTTCCCTGAGACTCCCTCTCATTCATTACCCACCCCCATCCTAACAGTTACAAGTCCTGTTTGCCTTGTCTCTGAAACTCAAGACACTGATTTCCAGGCCCAGCAACCAAACACAGTCTGTATGATCCAGACCCATAACCATCTCATTGACTCTGTTCTTTCTTGTCTCCAACTCATTTCCCCCATAGTGCTGCCATCATTATCCTCAAAACATAAAAAACTGCCCTATCACTCTCCTGTCTAAAATCCTTTACCAGTTTCCAAATGCCTTGTGCATGACCACTGAACTCTCTTAGGCCTAGAACCCACCTTCCTAGCCTCTGCACACACCCTGTCAGTCATCCCTACCTATGTGACCATGTGTCTCTGCACTGGCTGCCATGCCTATCTTCCTTCTCAGAGTGGTCCCCTCATCCTTCCATGTGTGGCTCAAATGCCTGCTCCTCTACCCCAGACCACACCAACATTGATTGCTCCTTATGCTCCTCTCTGGTGTCATCACACTGCATTCTGTTACTCCTTTCTGTGCCCCTCTCCCAGCAGAACATGCCCTGGCTCCAAATAGCGGCTGCTCTATGAGAAGGGAAGCAGTCAAGTATAAAATTTAGAGTGCAGGTCTTGAGCCAGACTGTCAGGGTTTAAATCCTAGCTTTACTTCTTATTAGCTATGGGCAAAAAAATTCCCCTAAGCGTCTGTGTATATGGCTGGAAAAAATGGTTTAAATCTCAGAGTTCTTATGAGAATAAGATTAACGTAGGCCACGTGCTTATCACCCTGTTGTCGGTAGTAACAAAAATAAGAATGATTGTTATAGTAGCAGCGGTAGAAAGAAAATAAATAGCAAACACTGACTTCACTGCTGTGTGTCAGGCATTGTTCAGAGAACTTGACATATACCAACTTGCAGAGCCCTCACTACGGGAAGAGTTGACTACTATTATTACCAACTTTCCCGTTTTTGTAGAGGAAACTGGCAGCACAGACGGCATGAGTAACTGCCCCACAGTCACATGATGGAGTCAGAATCCCAGTCTGGCTCTACAGGACTAGCTTCTGCCAGAGTACTCAACAAATGCTAGATTGTTATCAGGAAACCAAGAAATGCTTGATCAAAGACAGGAACAAGAAATAAAGCCATACATGAAAAAACACTGAAGGACATACACTCATGAGGAAATTCACCAAATCGCTGGGGGACATAAACATGAATGCACTCTCTTTCCTGCTATATTTTGTCTTTCCGTGTTCCAAAATTTCTGTTCCCGACTAGAGCTGAGAAAGCACACCCTCAGGGGATATGCAGGTTAGAATCCCTGGGAGCCAGATCCTCTTACAGTCCTCCCACGAGCCCCAGGCCAGCCCCAAGGCCGCCCCCAGCGCTTCCGAGACCCCGCCCCTTCAGCACGACCCGCCCGGTGAAACTCCATCCTCCCTTACATTGAAGGCTGGCAGCTGCCCTTCTGGCGCGCGGTGCAGCTCGCGGACCAGCTCCATGGCCTTTTCGCAGAACATGTCGGACGCGCCCCGGCCCCGCAGCTTCCTAAACCGACCGCTCTCACGCCAAACAGTCGCTGGGTTCACGGCCCCCTCTCTAAGGTACTATGGTTCGCAGTCCCACAGCCGCAGATACTCGCCTCCGCCTCCGCTTTGGCGCCAAACACACCCAGCCAATAATAACACGCTCCTGGGCCTCGCGGCTTATGGCGGCTGTGAAGGGACATTTGCCTCTACTGCGCAGCCGCACAACAGATGGGGAAGCGGTGCCTCCTTCTCTAGGGAAACCCCCGCAGCTGGGGGAGCGTAGTGGCCCTGGGTTCCAGCCTGTAGGCTGAGCAGAGACTTTCGAGTTCCCAAGCGCCACTCGCGAGATGTGCACATCTTTGTTCTTCCTTTTTCCATTTGATTCATTTTTGTTTAGGTTCAAAAGTGGTTGCACTTTGAGGTTGAGAAAAAACTCAGAAACTTGTGCATTAATGTTCTGACGCAGCATTTTAGTTTTGCAGTGTGCTTTTTTTGTTCGATAGAAGAGGAAAAGCAAGTTTTATTGGGTATCTCCTGTGTGGTATGGGCTGTGACATATTTCATTTAATTCTCACGATTAACCTGAGGTGGCTTTTAAGACTCTTGGTACTGATTAGAAAACAAGTTAGATAACCTTTTTTTTTTTTTTTTTTTTTAAAGTAAGCTCCTCACCCAAGGTGGGGCTTGAGTTTATGACCCCGAGATCAAGAGTCACATGCTCTACCCACTGAGCCCGCCAGGAGACCCAAGATAGATAACTTGCTCAAGGTCACACAACGTCTAATGTGACAGAGTTTGTATTTAAGCTTTTGACTCTACAGTACCACTTTTGATTTTAAAGCAGTCCTCTAAAAACATTTGTAAAATAGCTGTATTCATGAAATCTACAAAAAGGGAAAATACTAGATTAACATGAATTCAGACAGCCATAATCTTACTTACATGATTATGGACATTTTCATAACTATAGAATCAAAAATGGAAATTACTGCTATAGAAACAATTTGTTTTGTTTGGCTACTTTTTAAAAAGGCAATATTACTTGGATTCATGCTAGTTAACCCTAGAAACTTTGTTCCTCTTTTGCAAATATAGATACAGTAGATATGTGATCTGAACAATGAGCATGGGAATGGCCTACAAAGTCTTTGAATCTTTGAATGACATTTCCTTTTCAGCTCTACTGTAAGGAATAATTTAGCTAATTTTTTTTTAATTAAATACACAGAACTATAGTGGATTGTGCTACAGGATTCTATTCCAAAAGTCACCAGCATCCACAACCTTCCTTTGTCACAAACCTTTTTTTTAAATATGTTTTATTTTTATTTATTTTTATTTTTGAAACAGAGAGAGAGCATGAGCAGGGGAGGGGCAGAGAGAGAGGGGGACACAGAATCTGAAGCAGCACAGAGCCCAATGTGGGGCTCGAACCCACAGACTGTGAGATCATGACCTGAGCTGAAGTCACTTGCTCAACTGACTGAGCCACCCAGGCACCCCTAAACCTTTTTTTTTTTTTTTAAACAAATGGTGTTTATTAAATAGCATTTTTTTTTTCAGTTGATTTATTTTGGGAGAGAGAGAGCGAGCATGAGCAGGGGAGGGGCAGAGAGAGAGGAAAAGAGAGAGAATCCTAAACAGGCACCACACATTGATGTGGAACCTGATGTGGGGCTCAAACTCACAAACTCTGAGATCATGACCTGAGCTGAAACCAAGAGTAGGATGCCCAACCAACTGAGCCACCACCCAGGTGCCCCTGACATAAACCCTTTTATTTCAGATCCTTACTTCCTTACCTGTACGGTAGGGACAATAGTATACACTTCTGAGGGGTTGCAGTAATTCATTACTCCTTCAGCAAATGTTTATGAAGTACCTACTACATACTGGGTATTGTTCTAGACATTGGACATAAAACAGTGAATACAGTCCTTGCGCTCACAGTCTATGTTCCAGTATGGGAAAATAGCAATTCACAGATACAGTTATACGGATAATAAATATATTTGTGAGAAGTGCAAAGAAGAATAAGCCAGGGAAGGTAAACAGAGTGATGATGAGGGCCTGAAGGTTCTGAGGTAGTGTTCAAAGGCGGCACAGACCTGCAGCAGACAGGGAATAAGCTGTGTGGAGATGGGGCCATAGGATGGGCAGAGAATTATGGGCAGCAGAAATGCAAGTGCAAAGGCCACAACGAGGAGGGTGGGTGGCTCACACACATGCCACCCACACACCCCTCCTTGGGGCCTGTGCATCAGCAAGGAGTCAGTGACACTGGAGTAAAGTAAGGGAGGGAGACACTGGTGATTGAGATCAGAGTGAGGGCTGGAGGCCATGTCAGGTAGGACCCCAAAGGCCCTTTCATAAGCTTTCTGTTTTATTTTCAGTGAGATGGGGAACCATATAGGTATTTTGAGCAAACAAGTGACCTAGGTCTTTAAAAAGACCTTTCTGACAGCTGACTTAAGTAGACAAGTGGGTAAAGGTGGAGGCAGAGGACCACTTATGGTGAGAAGTGGTTGGATCCTGGATAGACTTTACTTTTTTAAGTTTATTTATTTATTTTGTGAGAGAGAGAAAGAAAGAGTGAGTAGGGGAGGGGCAGAGATAGAGGGAGAGAATCCCAAGCAGGCTCCACACGCTGTCAGCGCAGAGCCTGACTTGGGGCTTGATCTCACAAATTGTGCTATCATGACCTGAGCTGACATCAAAGGTGGCTGACTGACCACTTGGGGTGCCTGGGTGGCTCAGTCTGGCTCTTGGTTTCAGCTCAGGTCATGATCTCACCGTTTCATGAGTTCAAGCCCCACATCGGGCTCCAAACTGACAACGCAGAGCCTGCTTGAGATTTTCTATCTCCCTCTCTCTCTCTGCTCCTCCTCCACTTGTGCTGTCTCTGTCTCTCTCAAAATAAACAAATAAACTTAAAAAAAAAAAAAAAAGTAGCTAACTGAGCTGCCCAGGTGGCCTGGATCCTGGATGGATTTTGAAAGGAGAGCTGATAAGGCTTTGTGATAGACACCATGGCATAAGAAGGGAGGATTCTAGGGTGATCTCAGAGTTTTGGCCTAAGGAAATGCAAGTATAAGGTTGCCATTCCTGAGGTAAGGAAGGTTACACAAAGAGTTGGGGGCTGGAAGAGTTGGGAACTCAGCTTTGAACATAATAACTTTAGATGCTAATAGTATATCAGAGTGGACAAGTAGACCATTAGAGGGGCCTGGGGTTTAAGGAAGAGGTGTGGACTAGAGATACAAATGTGGGTGTCACCAGTGTAGTCTTTAAAGACTTTTAGATACTACTCAGAAAGCCAATGTGGTATATTGGGGAGCAAGAATTTCCTGTCCCCTTCTAGGTCCTTCTAGCTCTACTAAGAATCAAATTGATATGAGACAGATTAACAGGAGAATATTTAGTTTCCTATATACAGGAAATCCACATTGACACAGAAACTTGAAAGACACACAAAATAAGGTATATTTATTATCCTGAACTAAAGAGAAGCAGCCAGGGGTCTGGGAGTTAGAACGGAACGAATACAAGTCACAGGGCAATAAGAAGAGCAGATGTTTGGTAATTTAGATGTCTGCTTTGCCATATACATGGGTCATTCAGATAAAGTTTATCTCTGGTAATAACCATTATTCTGGGAAAGACTCCCAATTTAGATTCTTCTATTTAGTTAAGGGAGGGCCAAAACATTTAAGTCCATAGGTCTTGATTGCCTTTAGTTCAAAATAATCTTCAAGCCAATGTGGCCCATTTGGGGGAAGCCTGCCTTTGGCCCCTAGAGGACCAAGAGTTGAGGACTATATGAGCAAGTCCTAAATGCCAGCAAGACTCAATACCCCTCACATTTCTCTCTTCTCAACAGCCCTACCTTCCTTGCTTTTTTGTTTTTCTATGAAAAAGGATTTTGTGAGTGATGGGGTCAATTTTTTTTTTTAACTTCAGTTTCTAGATTCCCAGTCTCCGGTATATGCTAGTTTAACACTTCAAAGAATTCATCATTTAAGTTCTAGGAGAGTATTTGGAGATATCCACACAAATATGAATGCTGGTTGTGATATATTTTGCAATACAGTCAATGAAATTCTATTGTAATTTAGAAGTACCATTACAAAGCTAATATAAGAAGCTACTCAATTCCTTTTTTTAAATGTCTTTTTTTTTTATTTCTAAGCAAGAGAGCACATGTGGGGGAGGGGCAGGAAGAGAGAGAATGACAGAGGATCGAAAGCAAGCTCTGTGCTGATACTAGTGGGCCTGAAGTGGGGTTCAAACTCAGGAACTGTGAGCTCATGGGATCATGGCCTGAGCTGAAGTCAGATGCTCAATCAGCTGAGCCACCCAGCCACCCCAAGAGCTACTGAATTTCTAAAGGCATTTCTAATTGATCTTAAATGATCAGTTGCCAATAGTTTTCTACTGACACAAATGTTGAAATTACACAAGTTCACTTTGTAATAAATAAGCAAATCTCAGGGCGCCTGGGTGGCTCAGTTGGTTAGCCAACCAACCTGGGCTCAGTTCATGATCTCATGGTTCCTGGGTTGGAGCCCGCATTGGGCTCTGTGCTGACAGCTCAGAGCCTGGACCATGCTTCAGATTCTGTGTCTCCCTCTCTCTCCCTGCCTCTCCCTGCTCATGTTCTGTCTTTCTCTGTCTCAAAAATAAACATTAAAAAAAAAAAAGAAAAAGAAAGTAAGCAAATCTCTAGGTGGTAGATCGTTTGTAAGAAATAATGCCATATTAAAGAATGCCAAAACTGTAAAACTAAATTTGTGAAACTATTCTTTTCTTTGTAAGATGAGTTGAATTAGTTCTTAACTTGGGTTCCAGAAGTGTAAATTTATCTTTGAAACTTATTTCTTCCATCAGCTACTTTTTTTGTTTTAAAGTTTTTATTTTTAAGTAATCTCTACACCCAATTTGGGGCTTGAACCAACAACCCCAAGATGGAGACCACCGACTGAGCAACCCAGGTGCCTCTCCATCCACTATTTCTAACTGCTTTACAAAAATCTAAAATCAAATACAGGTTTTTAAGAAGTAAGTTGTTTAAGTAGCTCAGTTTTCCTATGTTCAGCCCAAAACTTAACAGTTAAATTATCTATACACTTGCGTTAAAAAAAAAAGTAACTGAAAGTATATTTTTAAAAGTCTTGTGGGAAAACAGCTATAAATCATGAGAATGGTGATTTGTTACCTTTTGCTTTTGGTTCTTATAAACCGTTATAAGAACATTTCTGATGGGTTCATTCAGATTGGGTTTCCAGCATTAGAGGAAAATCACAAAGCCTGGGGCGGGAGGGGAAGGAGCCAGCTTTCCGCTGCGGCTCTGGATCACTGGGTGCTCCGTTTCAGTCCCGCGTTGTCTCACGTTCGGGTCATCGATCTGGGGCAGGACCCGGTGCGTTTGCACACGGCGCCGAGCACGAGGCAAAACCGGCCCTCCCACTCTCCGGGACCGAGCCCAGACCCCACCACAGCAAAATCGACCGCTTGGCCCTGCCGGGACCATGACGCCCCGCCGCGACCATGACGCCCCGCCGCGACCATGACGCCCCGCACGGCTTCGCCTGCCCTTCTCCAAGATGGCTGCAGGTCGGCGCCGGGAACACTGGGCCCACTACCCGAGGAACTAGGGACGGGGCGGAGTGGGGGGCGGGGTCGGCAGGAGCCCGGCGTTGATTGGCTGGCGCCGCCGACCTGGTCCCAGGCGCCGGGCCGTACAGACGGGCGCCGCGGCCTGGGGCTGGGATGCTAGGGGCTGTGGGCTCCCTGCTGCAGCGGCTCCTGTGAGCGGCGGCGACTGAGACGCAGGCGGGCAGTGAGGCCAGTGGACGCCGTCGGCGGCCGGCCGTGTCGGCCGCGGGATGAGGAAGCGGACCGAGCCCGTCGCCTTGGAGCATGAGCGCTGCGCCGCCTCGGGCTCGTCCTCCTCTGGCTCGGCCGCCGCGGCGCTGGACGCCGACTGCCGCCTGAAGCAGAACCTGCGCCTGGCGGGCAAGGCGCCGGCGGAGCCGCGCTGCGCCGCAGACGCGGGCATGAAGCGGGCCCTGGGCAGGTGAGGCGCAGCACAGGGGCGGAGTCCCGGTACCTGGCCGGCACGTAGTCCCTAATGCCCCCGCCCCTCCATAAGTTTCTTGTCTGTGGGAGCGCTCCACACCTACCCCCCACCCTCCGGTGTCCTCTTCCGATCCTCCTCTATCCCTTTCCCTCGCCTAGCCGCCCGCAAGTGCGGCCCTCGGGCATCCTTTCCTCAGGTACCTGCCTGCGGGAGCGCCCCCGACTACCCTCTTTACCCCCTGGTGTCCTCTTCTCGCGCTCCGCGGAGCTCAGTCCCGCGTCCGTACCCTTCCCAGGTGAGCTAGTGGGACACCGTCAGCTATGGGCTGGAGCAGCGTCTCTCCCAGGGACTGGGGGCTGCGGGCAGCCACGACCCCTTGCGGGAGAGTAGCGGAGGGGTCGGAAGCGTCCCTGGTGAGGCCCCCCCCTGGACGCTCGGCACGTACGAGGTGGGACGCTGAAGGGAAGGCTCCAGACCCAGAGAGCGGTGGGATCCTTCCCCACGGATTTCCTGCAGTGAACTCAAAACCGAGCGCCCCTCTTGCTGGACTGGTGTATGTAGAAGCTACCGTTCCCCGGTTTCTCACTTTGGTATTTTCTCGGGTAACTAGTTGTCAGAAGTGGCATTCTCTACTCAGCTGCTGGACGACCTTTGGGGGAAGGTTAAATGGTCTGCTGTGTCTGAGGGCCGGGAAGGATACACCGCATCCTCAGCTGTTGGAAGGAAACCTGTCTTGGGTTGTGCAGATGGCTCGTGGTGCTTGAAATTTGTCTACGCGAGTTGTCTCCTTGGGAATCTCCGTAGAGTCCGGAAGTCTTTTGGTTATTTGCATTCTCCCTCTGAGTAGGAGATGAATGCATCCAGGTAAAGCTGATTTCAAAATTAAGATAGTGTATTTCACAGGGACAAGTCTCTCCCCATATGCTGGCTTCTTAATTATCTGGCTGTTCATAGAACGTATCATTGATGACAGTTTTGACAGCTGGGTGTTTCATCGTTTCGAACAAGTTAGTATGTAATGTTTAAGGTGTTGTAGAGTAATTTTTTGGGGGGTCAGCTGGAATGCCCTTAAATGGCATTGGCCACTTCAGTGTCAAATATTTATCCAAATAGTCCCTAAAAATAATCAATTTTGTTGCTTAAAAATCCTGAAATTGAAAATATGAATATTTGGATAAATAAAAATATAAATATTTGGATGAATAGGAATATTTAATCTAAAAGGAGACCCCGGCATTTCAACTTTATTGCTTAAAAGGTCATGAAATTAAACTATAGTCTCCTCTAAGTTAGTAGTACAAATTTTTGCCAGAAGGGCAGGGACTGGCAGTATTTTTGTTTTTGTGTAAAATTATCTAGTAACTGGTCAATATCTTTTGTGAAACTAATTTATTTTTTGTGGAAAGGTTTATCTGCATTAAAAACTCCTGAATAGTTTTAATGTACTTTTGTTAACAGGTTTAGCATAATGCCTAGATAAGTAGGGGAATTCTTCCTTTGAAAAAATCAAATTGTTATGCCCAATAATGTTTGGGGAAATAATGCTGGCCTCACACTTTCCTTGAAAGATGTACTGTATTCAAAGGATATGATTATTTTTATTTTTGTATTTGCTTGGAATGCTCTCCTGGACATTCTGCTTTGTTTTCTCTTTCACCAAAGTCTCTACTCAACTGCCATGTCCTCAGAGAGGCCCTCCCAGACCAGCCCATCCAAAACAGACTTCATGCCACTCCCAACACCCTTATTTTATTTACTTTTTTCATCACACTTATCCCTGTCTTGACCTTGTAATTGCCTGTGTACTTGAGTTGCTTTATTGGTTGTCTCCTCCCATATAAGAATAGAAGCCTTATGAGAGCAGGGGCATTGGGCATTGTTTCCTCCACCTTTCTGTCTCCAGTGCATGGCCATAGTAGGTGGCTGAAAATACTTGTTGAATTAGAATCTGTAAATTCCTAAGAAGTGGAATTGCTGGGCCAAGGAGTGTGTGTCTGTAACTTTGAAAGGTGAGGCCAAAGTGCCCTCCAGTGTATTGATGAGTACTTCCTCCAGCAGTGTCAGTTGTCTGCCCTTCCCCTTAATAATGAATGTTACCAGATATTTTGATCTTTTTCTATTTGGCTGATGAAAATGACATCTGATTTGTAGCTTTAATTAGCATTTCTTAATTGTTAGGTAGCAATTTTTGTGTGTTTTCATAAGCCTATTGTATACTTTTGGGTACACAATATCTGCATATTTTGCCACACTAGTTATTTTCATTATCTGCATTTTGTTGGGGTTTTTTGTGCACATTTTCAAATATACAGAAGTAGGGAAGACAGTACAAAGAACCTCCATGTATCCATGACTTCTTAAACAGTTTGCCATGTTTTGCCAATCTTGAATTGTCTCTTTTCCCTCCATTTTTTGGGGGGGTGGGGTGGGGAACTAGAATATTTTTAAAAATGATTTCATCCATAAATACTTTACAATATAGCTTGAACAAATAAGGACTTTTTGAAATGTGCATACCCAAAATGCTATATTTATCAAAATCAACAATTTATTGCCTGTTACTAATTTAATCTGATACCCAGTCTACATATGCATATCCCTAGTTACTTCAGAAACAGTTTTTAAATTTGGTTTGTTTCAAAATCCTGTACATTTTGGGGCACCTGGGTGGCTCAGTCAGTTAAGCATCCAACTTCAGCTCAGGTCATGATCTCATGGTTTGCGAGTTCTAGCCCCGTGTCAGGCTCTGTCCTGACAGCTCAGAGCCTGGAGCCTGCTTCAAATTCTGTGTCTCCCTCTCTTTCTGCCCTTCCCCTACTTGCTCTCTCTCTCTCTCTCTCTCTCTCAAAAATAAATAAACATTAAAAAATTAAAATCCTGTACATTTATTATGTTTATTCCTAGTTACTTGATCTTTTTTGTTATTGAGACTATTGAAATTTTTGTTATTGATCCTTTCTTACATATTACATATTTTTATTGTACTTATTAATTTTGTAAGCAGCAACTTATGTAATCATATTGTTTCTAGTAGATTTTGCAGTTCTCTTGGATTTTCCAGGTATAATATCATATCAGTTACAAATAAGAATTTTGTCCCTTGGTTTGTACTTTTTATGTCCCTTACATCTCTTTCTCTGATTGCATTGTATTTCCAGAACAAGATTAAACACTAGGACTGATACTGGGTGTCCTTGTCTTGTTCCTTACTTTACTGAGACTGCTTTGTGTTTTTACCACACTAGTTATTTACTAAGCGTGTGTTGCTGCTGTTCGGTTTTTTAATCAAAAATGGTTGTTGAATTTTATCAAATGCCATTTTAGCATCTGTGAAATTATGTAGATATTCTCTCTTGACCTGTTAATATGAATTAGAGTAACAGATTTTGTATTATTGAATCATTATATTATTGAATCATCAGTGAAAATTCTGTTAATGTGTAGCTAGGGCCTCTTAATGTTTTACTTAGTAATTTTAAATCATCATTCATCATTTGAGAGACTAGTCTGTAATATTTTATTTTAGAGAGGGAGAGAGAGAGCATATGAGCCAGGGAGAGGCACAGAGGGAGAGAGAGAGAGAGAGGGGGAAAGAGTGTATCTTAAGCAGCCTCAATGTTCAGCTCAGAGCCCCACATGGGGCTTGATCCCATGACCTTGGGATCATGACCAGAGCCAAAATCAAGAGTCGGAAACCCAACCAACTGAACCACCCAGGTGTCCCTGTAATTTATTTTTTAATGCAATCTTTATCAAGTTGTTTTAGTGCTTTATATAGCTTTATTAAAACCTTTCTCTTTCTTAGGGCACCTGGGTGGCTCAGTCAGTTAAGCGTCGGACTTTGGCTCAGGTCTTGATTTTGTGATCTGTGAGTTCAAACCCTGTGTTGGGCTCTGTGCTGACAGCTCAGAGACTGGAGCCTGCTTTGAATTCTGTGTCTCCCTTTCTCTGTCTCTGTCTCTCTCTGCCCCTCCCCCGTTCTCACTCTCTCATAAATAAGCATTAAAAAAAAAATCTTTCTCTGCTTCAGCCAGTTTAAATACTTTTGAAATGATTTGTTTCTTTAAATTTTGGTGGAATTCCCCTGTAAAACTAAACCTGCTGCTTTTTTAGATTTGCTATTTCTTTCTGGGTTTAGTTTTGGTGATTATACATTGATAGAAAATCATCTGTTTTATCCAGTTTTTTCCTCTGTATCTGGGGCTGTTACCCCTGTCTTGTTCCCTAATTTGTGTGCTTTTTTTCCTTTTTTTCCCCTTGATTAAAAGTAGGTAATAGTATATATCTAATACACAGACATGCATTGAAGTAGAAATTTTTTTTTTCCTAAAGAAAATATATATTTTTTTAGTTAGTTCTGGGAGAATAGGATGCTGCTGAGAGTTCTGGAGAAGTAGAGAAAACATCTTCTGTCTGAAAGTGGTTACTGCACCCTCTCCTGTTGCCACTGCCCCTGGCAGGAATGTGGCCCTAGGTTGGCCAGATCATCCAGTCTCTCCAGAAGAGCAGCTGGGTGTGTGTATGTATACACCCATGTGTGTGTATGTGTGTGTACACTCAGACTTTGTAAACATTGGCAACTAATTCAGGTAAAAACAACTTTGGAGTAAAATAATTTTGAGAGAGAGCATGCAGGTGAACAAGGGAGGGGCAGAGAGAGAGGAAGAGAGAGAATCCCAAGCAGGCTCCACACACTGTCAGCACAGAGCCTGATGTGGGGCTTGATCTCACAAATGGTGAGATCATGACCTGAGCCAAAATCAAGAGTCAGACACTTAACTGACTGAGCCACCTAGGTGCCCTGGACGGGTTGTATTTAAAGGTAAATGCTTATCTAACATATACATTGACATGCATTCCCTGGGAGGAGGGACTAGATATTAGTTTTATACAATATCTGGTAATTTTTAGAAAATGAGGAATTTTTGGGTCTTCCCTGTTCTTTTCAGTAACCTAGGTCTTCTTGGGACTATGTCTTGAAGGCGTAAGTACTCTAATTTGTACCCTGGGAAGGTGGTAATGAGATGTATGGGTCTGTGTGTTTTAGTGAACTTGTCTTTATTCTTCTACTCCCAGCTCATAGGTGGATCTGCCAGTGACTGAGGTCAGTGGGCTGCACAGGAGGTTTCATAGCCTGTGATCCTTGCATGTAAATACAGGGGAACTGAGGCATCACCCATGGTTCCTCCTTGACCCAAAGGAAGGAACTTCATCTAGCTGCTAATGGCTTCACTATAATCCAGGAAGGCCGTGGCTGAGGTTAAGGCTGGTCTCCTTTAACATCAGTCTTCCTGAACTCACCCTAGAAGCTTCACTTTGTCCTTTCTTTATATACCAAGAAGGTGAGAATGTATTCTGGGGTAGTTTTTGTAGTTAAAGTCTGCTTTTTTCCATCCTCCTTCTCCTTCCACTCCCCCAGAATACAGTCTATGCCTGGACAATGATAAGTAAGGAGGCAGGCTTTGTTTATGGCACCTCACCTGGAGCCCCCAGCTGGGTCCATCTCTTCCCAGTTGTGGTTTACCTTATCAAGGCCACACTCCAGTCCTGGACCCAGGACCCTGGGACCTGGTGCTTCTCTCATGTCTCCTTTGGTGAGATTTCATGCCCTATATCTCTCCTTGCTTTCCAGTTCCTTTTTAGCCAATGTTTACTCTCCCTTCTCAAGGGAGAGTGTCTTGTATAGTAACTACGCAGACACTGTTCATATATGGAAGATATTTTTGAGTAGATTAGAAGGTCTTAAAGACATTATCATGGAGGTGGCCTTGGAAAGAGGCATAAAAGATGGGTCATCTTGTCAGGGTTATGCTGACGGCAGTGGAGACAGGCTGCCTTTCCAGACTCGTGATCTTCCTCCTCCTCCCACATGGGCACTTTTCTTTCCAAAATGAAGACTACAGGAAAAATTTTTACTGTAATATGATCTTGAAAACTGACAGATTAAGTCAGCGCTCTTCTCCCAGAGATGATGCCACAGAACTTGGATGTTGGTGGGTTTGTGCTTTGCCAGAGGGCTCTTTCAGCACTGGTAGTGGGTAAATCATTTGTTTTGTCCTAAACTGAAGGCTAGGATGGGGAGGATCAATTAGGGCAGTGGATGCCAACACAGGTAAAAATGGTAGCAGGAAGCTTTGACTGAGATGTCCATTTAGCTGAAAGACCCATTATTTGGGTTTGGTCCTCATTATAGCATCATTTGATGTTTTAGAGGAAAGCTTGCATAGATAACAGACCCGAGTGAGTGTCTTCAGGTTCTGTGACTTGGGGAGAGTTGCTCAACTTTCTGAGTTTGTTTCTTCCTCTGTGATGTGGGGATAGAAATTTCTTCCCTATAGGATTGGGGTGAAGTTTGGGTGTATGAAAGAGCTGGGTGCTAGATGAGTGCTCAATCAGTGGCACCTTCTACTTTGGTTGTCCAATGGTTGTTACTAATACTAGTAGTTGGGCGTACTGAGAAAGCTCTGTTAACTTAGAGGAAAGGAATTGATCCTTTCTCTTCTCTGCCCGCAAATGATTACAATATGTCTTCTCAAGCAGTCATCGTGCCTATACTTTTTTTTTTATTTATTTTTTTTAATGTTTATTCATTTTTGAGAGAGACAGAGACAGAATGCGAGTGGGTTAGGGGCAGAGAGAGAGAGAGACACAGAATCCAAAGCAGGCTCCAGGCTCTGAGCTGTCAGCACAGAGCCCGATGTGGGGCTTGAACCCACGAACCGAGATCATGACCTGAGCCGAAGTCAGACACTCAACCGACTGAGCCACCCAGGCACCCCCATCGTGCCTATACTTATCATCGTGATCAGTAATCATATCTGTGGGTATTAGAACATTTTTAACAGTACTCTTTGGCTATTAAACACTTTTTTTCACCAGTTCACTTTGCAGAGTTTGAGTACCTTTTAGGTACAATAACTCTTCTAAGTCCTGAGGCTGCAGCAGTGGATATGGGTCACATCTTGTGGACTTTATATTCCCATGGGGGAGGTAGGTAACAAACGAGTAAGGGCATGCTGCACCAGGTGCTTGGGGCGCTGAGGAGAAAAGTAGGCTGGTAAGGAGCGCCTGTGGTGCATGCATGGTTTAGGTGGCAGGAGGCCTTTCCAATAGGGGACGATTGAATGGAAGCCACTGGTTTCTTTAGAGTGGAGAAATGCCTTGATGTGATGTATGTCATTACCATGTCATACTGACTGCTGTGACAAGGACAGACTGGAGGGCCAGAGGGAGCAGGAGGACCAGTTAGGAGTCATCCAGGCAACAGATGATGAGGACTTGGGCTGGCAGTAGCTGTGGAGGGGAGTAGTGCTGCATTCTGGGTCTGTTTTGAAGGAGATGTCAAAAGATTTGTGGGTGGATTAGCATGAGAGAGTGAGGATGTTCAGAAGTGCTTCACCAGTTTTTTCTTGAGCAGCCAGAGGCAAGGAGCTGCCATGTGCTGAGATGGGGCAGCTACGGGAAGAGCAAATGCTTTGGGGGGTGATGAGTTTGGTTTGGGGCATATTGCGGTGTCTCTTCTTGCAGATGCAGTAGGTTGGAGGAGCTGGAGTTTGGGGCAGTTAGGCTGACTTCTGACCATTAGCCTGCAGAAGGTATTTAGAGTCATGACAGAGGTCTGAGGGTTGGGTTCCAGGTCCTGGGTGATTAGGGGTTGGGGAGGAGAGGAGACCTGGAAGGAGCAAGGGAATGGATTGGGAGGAGGGCTAGGAGGAAGGGGTCAAGGGAGCTGTGTGAGGAAGCCTATTGCAGAGAAAGCGTGATCTGCTGTTGGATTTGGTGATGTGGAGATGAGTGGTTGACAAGGATGAGTAATTGGAATGGTGGGGTAAGAGTCTGACAGTGGCTCAAGGGAGAGGTGGAGGGAAGAAATGCAGAAAGCTTTTTAAAGGAGTTGTACAATAAAAGGGAACAAAGATGAGGGGGATAGCTGGGGTGGGAGGAGACTCCTCACCAGTGCTGTTAGAGCTCGTTGCTGTGCTTAGTGGGATGGTCCAGTAGGTATAGACTGGCCATGTGGATGCTGGTGGTATGGTGTCTCTGGGATCCAGCACCCCAAGTCTAAGTGGAGGGTCCCCAGACAGGAAGGCAGGTCAAGGGTGCCACAAAGGTACAGGGAGGTGGTTAGATTTGCAAGGGTAGTGTTAGAAGTTGTCTTCTGCATGCTTCTGCTTTCTCTGTGAAATAAGAGCAAGGTTGTCCATTGAGGGGAGATGGGGTAGAAGCACTGAAGAAGGTCTTTCTTTTCACTTCTCCACCAGGACCGTCCTATTCTTTATTCTCGATCTAATCAGACTGTTCTGGCGTATTTGCTAAACATTAATGTGAACAATCATGCTACCTAGCAGGGACTCTTCTTTCTGATATGCAGTGTTTCAAAAATGGCTCCCATGAGAAGTCATTTTAGCTGTGAGCTGTATGTCAGAAAAGCCACACGTGTTTCTGTACAGTCGAGTGCTACCTGGCTCCAGGGGGCATGAGTGGGAGGGCACTGCCTCCACAAAGGTCCTGCACACATCCTGGTTACAACTGGGTTTGAGGTGGAGATGGGAAAAGGAGCAACATGAAGTGAGGTCAAGATAGAGTAATTATGTGGGACTCAGGCAGAATTCTTACCTCTCAGGTTTTGCCAGTACACAAATAACTGTTTCTAAATAGAATTTATCTTGAGATGGTATTTGTGGACTTGAGTAGTATTAATATCTATATTCTATCACCAGGTATGGAAGTGTCCTAAAAAGTAAAAAGAGCAGGGTAGATGGGTGTCAACGTGAGAAGTTTCAGAAGAGTAAGACTTTTCATTTTGCAAAGATGAAGGCAGAGGAGTGTCACTGAAGGAATATAAGCAGATCTCAGGAATGCTAGACTTTGGGGTCTGTTCTTGAATCTTGAAAGAAGTTGCCCTGAGCTTTAGGATGAGAAAAGAAAGTTCAAATTGTTTTCAGTTCTTATCAAACTTGTGGAATCTCCTTGCGAGTTTTAGATATATTGACTGAACTATTCACAGTGGGAGGAGAAGAATGTTCAGGGTTGAAGCAGGTCATTTTGATGCAGTAGTAGTTGCAGTGGTTTAGGTCCCTGAGAGGCATATGGCTTTTAACTGTTATCTTCTTCTAGCATATGTACAACAGAGACTTCCCACCCTTTCATCTTTCATCCTTGACTTGTGCCATTCCTGTTCCTGTTGCTTCTACCTGAAAATGGCTATGTCACTGGTGGGTGCCTGTAGGTTATTTTATTCACACAGTTACACCGTTATCATGCTTCAATTATTGGTCAGATGCATGCTAGGCACTGAGAACATAAAGATGGAAGGAAACAGTACCTTTTCTCAGGGAGTTCATTGTCAGTTTTTACTTGTGACAGCCATCAGCTCTTACACTCAAATATTTTAATGATGTCTGCGGTAAAGACAAAATGCAGGCATGGCTGGAGATGGTTAGTCTGATCTCACTTTTGTCCTTTGTTGTTCTGATGTTTTTTTGTGCCAATTTATCTTCAGAGAATCTCATCTTTTAGGCTCTCGTTTCATTGACAGGATGTAATGCATCTTGTCAATGCATTCCTGGCTTACCAAGGTTTCTGTAGATATAAGAAAAGAAATTTTCACAGTTTGGGGACACACCACACTTCGACAAGGCACATCATGGCAGAAACTATGGGATGGAAAATAAAAAGACTGGACATTTGATATTTGGCTTAGGGTTCCAGCAGGAAGGGACTGTTAGACCGGTGTCAGCCAGCTAGGAGCCTGCCAGTACTTCCCCAGAGCCTCAAGAGAGAGCACGAGGGAGATTGTGCAGGGACCAAGGCAGGGATCTCCAGGTGTGAGGTTACCACAAGGGATAGTGATCACCATGGTGAAAGGCAGCCTCCAAGGAACCCGCTCTCTCTCCCCCTTTGTTCCTCCCATTTAAACTTTTATCTCATTACAAAAGTAATAAATATTTCTTTTCTTTTTTAAAGATTTTATTTATTTATTTTGTGAGAGAGAGAGAGCACATGTAAGCAGGGAGATGGGCAGAGAGAGGGAGAGAGAGAATCCCAAGCAGGCTCCATGCTGTGAGCACTGAGCCCAATGAAGGGTTCGATCCCACCAACCATAAGATGATGACCTGAACCAAAATAAAGAGTTGGACGCTTAACCAGCTGAGCCACCCAGGAGTCCCCAAAATAGTAAAGCTTTCTTTAAAAAAATTTTTTTTTCCAACGTTTTTATTTATTTTTGGGACAGAGAGAGACAGAGCATGAATGGGGAGGGGCAGAGAGAGAGGGAGACACAGAATCGGAAACAGGCTCCAGGCTCTGAGCCGTCAGCCCAGAGTCTGACGCGGGGCTCGAACTCACGGACCGCGAGATCGTGACCTGGCTGAAGTCGGACGCTTAACCGACTGCGCCACCCAGGCGCCCCAGTAAAGCTTTCTTAATAAAAATTTAAAACAGAGAAAATGAGAAAATAGAATTTCCTTGGATAATTACTGTTAACAATGTGGCATATATTGAGAATATTGCTTGAATGTTTGTTCTTTTGTTCATCTCACAAATACTTGTTGAGACCTACTGTGTGCTAGAGGATGTGGTTAAAATGTTCCACAAGAACCAGGCAGGTCCCAGCCTTTATGGAGCTTACATTCTTGTGAAGGAGAAAGATAACCAAAAAAGGTAGTGCTTAACTGTACAGTAAAATTTCAAGGGGTGCAAAGTAGTATAAAGAAAAAAAAATAAGGCAGTGTTAAACACAAGACAAGTTGCCCAAAATGGAGTCACTTATGCTAAGCCCTCTATCACCAAACCAAGACCAAACTTGATTACAGCTTCAGCTCCCCCAGAAACGGAATCTTAAGCCACTCTATCAGGAATCACCTGATCAGCACTAGCAAGGTAATCTGCCTGACAGATCCCTGCTATCCCCTAAAGGAAAGTGACCAGGCAGAAACCAACCTGTTTTTTTGCCCAGTGTAACCTTCTTCTTGCTCACTTCTGCCTGTAAAAGCCTTTCATTGTGCACGGCTCCTCTACACTTCTTTCCATCTGCTGGATTAAATGCTGCCTGACTCATGAATCATTGTATAAAGCCAATAAGATCTTTAAAATTCACTCAGTTGATTTTTTTTTTTTTAACAGTAGGTAATGCAGTTGTGTGTAAAGCACTTGAAAACAAGCTGTACTATAGTGTAAAACATTTTTGTCTCTGGCAGGAGAATAAGGCCTTTTCACAGCAGGACAACTCTGCCAACATCCTCATGATTTTTTGTTCTCTGGGAACAAAGAGACATTTATGGATTGCACTTGTGTATTTTATTAAGGCCTTAAAGTTTTCAAACCTGTTGAGTGAAATTACCCCCAATACTGACTGTGTTCAAATAAGATTTTGAAGATTGTTCTTCAGGTTTCCACTTGTGAACTGAGGAGAATTTAATCCAACTATTAGTCTTGGGGAATGAATTTTGGCTTTACTTTTTTGTTCATTCTGAGAGATATAAAGAGATAATACATATGTTATATATGTTCTATATTACACGTATATTTTATATACAGTTGACCCTTTAACAATGTGGGAGTTAGGGGTATGCACCCCCATGCAGTCAAAAATCTGTGTATAACTTTTGACTTCCCCAAAACTTAACTACTAATAGACTACTATTTACCAGAAGCCTGACCTATAGACAATTAACACATATTATGTATATTATATACTCTTTGTATGTTGTATACTCTATTCTTATATAAAGTAAGCTAGAGAAAAAATGTTATTAAGAAAAACATAAGAGAAAAGGTAGCTGGGGTGGCTATATTAATATCAGTATATTTCAGAGCAAAGAATATTTTCAGAGATAAAGCAGATCATTTCTTAATGACAAAAGGATCAATTAATCAAGAAGACAACTTTAGGGGTGCCTGGATGCTTAGTCGGTTAAATATCTAACTTGATTTCAGCTTAGGTCAGGATCTCATGGTTCGTGAGTTTGAGCCCTGCATGGGGCTCTGTGTTGGTGGCGTGGAGCCCGCTTGGGATTCTCTCTCTGCCCCTTCCTCCCCACCCCAAAATAAATAAACTTTTTTTAAAAAAAGGGCATGACAACTTTGAATGTTTGTATATGTAATTGACAGAGCTTCAAAATGTGTAAAGTGGAAAGAGAACTCAGGAAAATAGACACATTCATTATTATAGTCAGAGATAGAAGTAGAAGGCAGAAAGTCAGCAAGAGTGAAGTAAATTTGAACAACACTGTCAACTTAACCTGATTGTCTAACAATGGCAGGTGTGTGTTCTCCTTAAGAGAAGATCCATAGATCATATTCTAGGCTATAAAACAAGTCCCAATAGCTTTAAAAGAATTTAAATCATGCAAAGTCTGTTTTTTTACCATAAGAAATTAACATTAGAAATCAGTTAAAAAAAAAAAAAAGATGTCTGGAAACATTTGAGAGCTGAAGAACACACTTTTTTTTTTTAATGTTTATTTTTGAGAGAGAGACAGAGTATGAGCAGGGGAGGGGCAGAGAGAGGGAGACACAGAATCCAAAGCAGGTTCCAGGGTCCAAGCTGTCAGCAGAGCCCAACGTGGGGCTGGAGCTCACAGACCACGAGATCATGATCTGAGCCGAAGTCAGATGCTTAACCAACTGAGCCACCCAGGTGTCCCTGAATAACACACTTTTGAATAAACCAGAAGTCAAAGACGAAATTAAAAAGTGGTCCAAACTGAATGAAAATAAAGACATGTGTATGCTTCTAAAGCATCTTGGGAGAATTTATGACACTAAAGGCCTATAGGAAGGAAGAAATGTCTTCAATGACTTCAGTTTCCATATTCAGAAACTGAAAAACAAAATGTGCAAATTAAACCCAAAGTAGAAAAGAAAAAAATGCATATAATAAAAATCAAAGCAGAAAGCAAAGAAATAGAAAACAAAAATATTAATCTTAATAGTAGGTTTAATCTGTAATAGGCAAAAACTGGAAACAATCCAAATGTCTATCAGCAGGTATGTGTGAAAATGAGTTGTGTAGTCCTACAGTGGAATATTAGGAATCAAAGGAAATGGGGTGCTTGGGTGGCTTAATTGGCTGAGTGTCTGACTCTTAATTTTTTGGCTTAGGTCATGATGATCCCAGAGTCATGGGATCAAGCCCCACATCGGGCTCTGTGCTGAGCCTGGAGCCTGCTTAAGATTTTCTGTCTCTCTGTCTCTCTCTGCCCCTCTCCCCTGCTTGCACTCTCTCTCTTTCTCTAAAAAAAATTTTTTTTAACTAAAAAAAAAAAAGTGAACTTGGAGCACAGAGGGTATTTAGGGCTGTGAAATGACTGCATTACACTACAATGGTAGATACACATCATTATACATTTGTCCAGATTCTTAGAATGTACAACACCAAGAGTGAACCCTAAAGTGAATGGATTCTGGATGATGTGTTAATATTGCTTCATCAGTTGTAACAAATGTACCTCTCTCTGTGCTGGGTGTTGATGTAGGGTAAGCTGTGTATGTATGGTGGGCAGAGGTATATGGTAAATCTCTGTACCTTCTCAGTTTTGCTGTCAACCTAAAACTGCTCTAAAAAATAAGTTTTTTTTTAAAGGGAGATACAGGCAACAGTGAATGAACAAATTAATCTCAAAATAATTATGCCAAGTGAAAGAAGCCAGACAATAGAAATTCTATATATATGAAACTATTCTGTAGTTGCAGACAGCAGATCTGTGATTGGGGTGTGAAGTGGGGACCAGAGATGAGCAGGAAGGAAAAATTAAAAGGGGCAAGATGAACTTGAGGTGATGGGTATGTTCACTATCTTGATTGTGGTGGTGGTTTCAAAAGTGTTTACATGTGTTAAAACTGATATAATTATATCCTTTAAATATGTGCAGTTCATGTCAATTGTATCTCAGAGCTGTTCCAAAAACAAAACAGATGTTATAGAGCTTTTACGTGAGCACTTTGAAAAAAAATTTTTTTCCCTCAGCTTTCATTCTTACCTGTGTTCTTGCCACCACCCAGAACTTCTGTGGGTTTTGCTGCCACCATGGTGTCTTTGGGATTCAGAGCATAGTCAGGTGATCTGAAACCCCAAGGAGAAAACCCAGGGAAGCTGAGGGTCAAATTTTCATTCTAAAATTTTTCTGGGTATCTTCTCAGTGAGGATTTGGTTGAATAGGAAGACTGGGTCACACTTAGAGGCCAAGGACCTGAGCTCCATCCCCAGCTGAGGCCTTACTTTGAGCAAGCTATTTACTAGCTATGAGTTCAGTTTCCAGATCTCTATACTGGGAATATTATCTGTCTTGCCTACTTCACTAAGCTGTACTGACATTGCAACAAGATCCTATCAGTGTTACACAAGAATAAAGTGGCATAATGCTTTTCTTTCTCTGTCTACTCACCCTGTCTACTTTTTCTGTTAATTTAAAAGAAGTTCACAGGAGACACCTACTTTACACTTTAATTTGTTTTCCCAGTGTTCATGCTTTGTTTGAGATGTTAAACTACCTATATTGCTAATACATGTTCAGTCCTTGTATTTTTGCTTTGCAATGCCACAGGTTTCAGAACTTTCTTGGATAACTTTTTTACTATGAAAATAGGTTTGGAAAGCAGGTAGTTTCTTGTTCTAGTTAGTAAAGAGTGCTTAGTTCTTATAAACAGTTCTAGAGCTAGAAAACAATGCTTCCTGAGTGAACAGCTAAATGAAAAGGGAGCTATGCTAATTTCCCAAATGAGACAGGCTTTTGGAAATATTTTTTATTGTGGAAAATATATGTAACACAATTCACCATTTTAACCTTTTGTGAGCGTGCAATTCTGTGGCATTAAACAAATTCACAAGTTGTGTAGTCATCACTAGAACCTTTACATCTTCACAAACCTAAACTCTGTACCCATTATTAAACACTAACTCCCCAGTCCCGATGACAGCTGTCAAACTTTCTCTGAATTTGACTACTCTACGTTCCTCATAGAAATGAAATCCTAGAATATTTGTCCTTTTGTGTCTGGCTTATTTCACTTAGCATAATGTCTTCAAGGTTCATCCATGCTGTGACATATGTCACGATTTCCTTTTTAAGGCTCAGTAATACTCCATTGTATGTACGTACCCATTTTCTTTATCCATTCATTGAGATGGCTTTATTTTTATTAGAGATGAGGGAAAAAATATATATATAACTTTCTATGCTTGCACTGTTGATGAGGTAGAAAAGCAGTATATTAAAATATCAAAAAAGAAAGGAAGAAAAGCAGTGTACTGATTTTTGTCAATATATACTTTCATACCATTTGTGCATTAGCTCTTATGCCATCAAAAATCCAGGACTTGGGGCACCTGACTGGCTCAGTTGGTAGAGGTATGACTCCTTTTTTTTTTTTTTTTTAATGTTTATTTATTTTTGAGAGAGAGAGCAGGAGGGGCAGAGAGAGAGGCAGACACAGAATTCGAAGCAGGCTCCAGCCTCTGAGCTGTCAGGACACAGCCCGATGCAGGGCTTGAACCCACCAACTGAGAGACCATGACATGAGCCAAGGTCTGACGCTTAACCGACAGAGCTACCCAGGCACCCCTGGAGCATGTGACTCTTGATCTCAGGCTCAGGAGTTTGAGTTTCATGTTGGGCATAGAGATTACTTAAAAACAAAATCTTAAAAAAGAAAGAAAGAAAAAGGAAGGAAGGAAAGAAAGAAAGAAAGAAAGAAAGAAAGAAAGAAAGAAAGAAAGAAAGAAAGAAAGAAAGAAAAAATAAATCCAGGACATATGCTGTCCTGACCTGGGCCAGGAAGAGCAAAATCCCATATAAGATGCTAAGAAGATGTCATTATACTGGCCTCATTTGGGAGATGAGGCCAGAAGGTTTTATAACCGCTACTACTTCCATAAATGAAAAAGAGGATACAGCAATAAGGGCCCTGAAATGGGATCCAGGGATTTCTGGGACCAGTTTTGTCCTGAAGCCAGGTCCTTCTTAGGTACGAAAATAGACAAGAAACAGGACCATAGCTGCTAAGAGGAAGGCAGGGAAGATGGGAGAAGCCAGCCCATGGTGCCATCTGAGGAGCAGGAGTCCCAAATACTGACTTGGGGTCCAAGGCATTTTTGGACTAAATTTTTGCTATGTAGAAGGGAAATGAAACAATAAGTACAGTGTAGAGAATATCTCATAAAGGTAAGTTTATATAGTGTTTGAATTCTGAGATAGTGTCCTTTCTATCTTTTTTGGTGTTAAAATGTTCTCATCAGATTAGCTAGTTTTTGAAATCCTTACTTGGTAAAATTAAGAACTTGACAACACTATGTCAAGTCTTCATTTTACAGAAAATTTCAGTAGCTCATGACCTACAAAAATCTAGGAACCAGTATTTTTTTGGTGGGGGGCGGGTGGGAAATGGGGAGAGAGAAGGGTTGGCTGGGAGGAACCATTTCTGGAGATGAATTGAGTCTGCTGTTGACTCCAGGTCGTAACTGTGCTTATGAAGGCTGGTCATAGTGAGATCTCATGCGTGGCTGCCATTTAGGTGCAGTGGGCAAGTACCAGTCTACCTGCTTAAATGCCAGTGTTGACCCAGGGAGCCTTTGTTGTAGGAGCCGAGGCTACCACCTGGTCTTGGTCCCCAGCCCCTCAACAGTTGGAAGGCTGTGTTTGTGGAACTTTTAAAGCAGCAGTCTTCCTAATTGAGCCCACATCTCTTGTGTCCCAGACTCCCCTGTCTTTCAAAAACAGTGTCTAGTGAGTTGGTGTTTACTGGTGATGGGTGGAAGGAAGGCGAAGGAGAGTGTAGAGGCAGAAAAATCACAAAGAAGTGAAGACAAGGAAAGGGGAAGAGTCAATAAAAGTAGGCACAGGAAGAATTAGTAAAAATAACATTCAGTACTTTGTACCATATACCATTCTCTTGAGTACTTTACAAGTATTAACTTAGGAAATGTTCACAACTTCTTTATGAGGTAGGCGCTGTTAACCCAGCTGAGGAAACTGAAGCACACATAGTCTGTAGCTTGCCCATGGTCACACAGCCATGGCAGGTGGAGCTGGGCCCAGGGCCTGTGCTCTAACCACTGTGCCTCCTGACTGTGTTGGGGCCGTCTTTCATACACATACTGAATATTAGAAAAGGGAACTATCATGGGTTGAAAATACTGGGCAGGTGTCATGGAAGGGAAATGGTGCTTTAACCAGGATGTTGCTTTCCTTCTCTGACCACTTTAGTGACCAAGGTGCAGTGCTAAGGGGTGGGCTTCACTTGGGTTGATGGCCTCCTTTGGGACCTTCTCGGTAGCTTAGCACCTCCCACCTAGTCAGTTTTGGTGTGGCTGGTAGCATCTGGGTACCTGCTGCAGATGCTGTGGGGAAACCAAAGCTCCAAGGAAAGCATTGCATGAAGCTAACTGTGTCAGCGCCTTCTGGCTCTCTGATGAATGATTTTGAATCATGGGGATCTTTAAGTCATCAACATGAGGGACCACGAACATTAAAGGGTGAATCTGTCCAGGGCACCTGTAGCCAATTTAAGTAGCAATTTCTGTGTTATCAATGTATACTGTTTTAATAAAATAAAGAATCTGGAAGCTCAGGCTTCTTGGATAGGAAAATTAAAAGTGTCGGGGGAGGGCAGGTTCACTTAAATCTAAAAATAGTCCTGTGTTTAAAAGTTTACTTTTTAAAAGGCAAATTAATAAGCAAATTTTAAAGACAAAATTTTCCTTTGTGAAGTTGTAAAGTGGTTTACGTTATTTTGTAAGTGCTGTGCATGCACACGTAGCTGTTTCACCCTGTGGGCACATATCTACTGCTCCCTGAGTTTCCAGTTTGGGATCTTGCCCATTTGAAGTGACCTATGGTCTGAAGGGAGTGATGTGTGACTCTTCAAGGTAGAAGCATTTTACAGCAGGTTTGGGGTTCTCCATGCCCTCTTTCCTAAAGCCATTTGTGGAGATGGTGACATTACAGAGTGATGGAGCCTCCTGAAAAGTTCCTGAGTGACAAGGATTGGTGGAAGCCCCTGCTAACCTGTGCTGGACACATAGCCAAAGCAAGAAATAAACTGTATCTGTGTGCTGCTGGGTTTGGTGGTGGTTTGTTATTGCAACACAGCATAGTCTGCTCTTGCTAATATAATTGTTATTATATAAAAGAAATATATGTACAATTTTTTAAAATACCAAATATCTGCAGTAAGTTCTCTGTGCCCTACCTCTTCTTCCCTGACGAACAGTTCCTCATAAGATGATAAGCCCTCCCATCCCTACCATGTCACTGTCTAGATACCCATTCTTTGTTCTTAACAACTACATGTCGTCCCAATGTACAGGTGCCCCGTCCACTATTATGGAGATAGAAAAGCAGTATACTGTGAACCGTAGCTTTCATACATACAAAACAGCAATTGGTTGTGAAATACAATGGAAGAGAAGACAAAAAAAAAAAAAATCATCAACCAAAAAATAATCCTGTAAGGATGCTTAGAAAAAAATATGCAAAATCTTTAAGAGGAAGACTTTTAAAAATTCCCAAAGCTCACAAAAGTAGGCTTGAACAAATGTAAGGACATATGTGTTCTTGAATAAGAAAGCCTAATCTCCCTAAGTTAGATTATTCATTTAACAAGATTTCAAATAAAAATGCCAGCCTGTTTCTCTTGGGTTCTACACAAGCTGATTCTGAAGTTCAATGTAAGAGTGCCAGCAGCCCTCTGGAGAAGGGAGCTTGGTGTGTAGAGACTGGTCCATGCTGCAGTGCTCTGTTTTAGCAGTGTGGCAGTAACTTTGAGTAGCAAGCCAATGAGACAGGACAGAAATTCCAGAAATAGTCTCAAATACACTTGGGAATTTAGGGTAAAGGTGGGATCATACATGAATGGAGTCAAGATTGGTTTAGATTTTTAATAAAGGTTTGGGAGACGAGTGGTAGCCAGTTGGGATAAAATAAATCTGGATCCACATCTTAGACCATATATCAGAACCAAGGTTCAAAAGGATTAATTGTAAAAACGAAACCAAGAAGTACTAGAAGAAAAAATGAGTGAAATTCTTACAGTCTTGAGGAGGTCTCTCTAACTAGAACCCAAAGTTGAAATTCCATTGAAAGGTGTTTTTTTTTTTTTTTTTTTTTTTTTTTTTTTTTTTTTTTTTTTTTTTTATATTTGTTTCTCTTTGTGAGAGTTAATCAGGTAATCTTTCTTTTTTTTTTTTTTTTAGGTTTTTTTTTTTTTTCTGAAATTTATTGACAAATTGGTTTCCTTACAACACCCAGTGCTCATCCCAAAAGGTGCCCTCCTCAATACCCATCACCCACCCTCTCCTCCCTCCCACCCCCCATCAACCCTCAGTTTGTTCTCAGTTTTTAACAGTCTCTTATGCTTTGGCTCTCTCCCATTCTAACCTCTTTTTTTTTTTTTTTTTTCCTTCCCCTCCCCCATGGGTTCCTGTTAAGTTTCTCAGGATCCACATAAGAGTGAGACCATATGGTATCTGTCTTTCTCTGTATGGCTTATTTCACTTAGCATCACACTCTCCAGTTCCATCCACGTTGCTACAAAAGGCCATATTTCATTTTTTCTCATTGCCACGTAATATTCCATTGTGTATATAAACCACAATTTCTTTATCCATTCATCAGTTGATGGACATTTAGGCTCTTTCCATAATTTGGCTATTGTTGAGAGTGCTGCTATGAACATTGGGGTACAAGTGGCCCTATGCATCAGTGCTCCTGTATCCCTTGGATAAATTCCTAGCAGTGCTATTGCTGGGTCATAGGGTAGGTCTATTTTTAATTTTCTGAGGAACCTCCACACTGCTTTCCAGAGCGGCTGCACCAATTTGCATTCCCACCAACAGTGCAAGAGGGTTCCCGTTTCTCCACATCCTCTCCAGCATCTATAGTCTCCTGATTTGTTCATTTTGGCCACTCTGACTGGCGTGAGGTGATACCTGAGTGTGGTTTTGATTTGTATTTCCCTGATAAGGAGCGACGCTGAACATCTTTTCATGTGCCTGTTGGCCATCCGGATGTCTTCTTTAGAGAAGTGTCTATTCATGTTTTCTGCCCATTTCTTCACTGGGTTATTTGTTTTTCGGGTGTGGAGTTTGGTGAGCTCTTTATAGATTTTGGATACTAGCCCTTTGTCCGATATGTCATTTGCGAATATCTTTTCCCATTCCGTTGGTTGCCTTTTAGTTTTGTTGGTTGTTTCCTTGGCTGTGCAGAAGCTTTTTATCTTCATAAGGTCCCAGTAATTCACTTTTGCTTTTAATTCCCTTGCCTTTGGGGATGTGTCGAGTAAGAGATTGCTACGGCTGAGGTCAGAGAGGTCTTTTCCTGCTTTCTCCTCTAAGGTTTTGATGGTTTCCTGTCTCACATTTAGGTCCTTTATCCATGTTGAGTTTATTTTTGTGAATGGTGTGAGAAAGTGGTCTAGTTTCAACCTTCTGCATGTTGCTGTCCAGTTCTCCCAGCACCATTTGTTAAAGAGGCTGTCTTTTTTCCATTGGATGTTCTTTCCTGCTTTGTCAAAGATGAGTTGGCCATACGTTTGTGGGTCTAGTTCTGGGGTTTCTATTCTATTCCATTGGTCTATGTGTCTGTTTTGGTGCCAATACCATGCTGTCTTGATGATGACAGCTTTGTAGTAGAGGCTAAAGTCTGGGATTGTGATGCCTCCTGCTTTGGTCTTCTTCTTCAAAATTCCTTTGGCTATTCGGGGCCTTTTGTGGTTCCATATGAATTTTAGGATTGCTTGTTCTAGTTTCGAGAAGAATGCTGGTGCAATTTTGATTGGGATTGCATTGAATGTGTAGATAGCTTTGGGTAGTATTGACATTTTGACAATATTTATTTTTCCAATCCATGAGCAGGGAATGTCTTTCCATTTCTTTAAATCTTCTTCAATTTCCTTCAGAAGCTTTCTATAGTTTTCAGCATACAGATCCTTTACATCTTTGGTTAGATTTATTCCAAGGTATTTTATGCTTCTTGGTGCAATTGTGAATGGGATCAGTTTCTTTATTTGTCTTTCTGTTGCTTCATTGTTAGTGTACAAGAATGCAACTGATTTCTGTACATTGATTTTGTATCCTGCAACTTTGCTGAATTCCTGTATCAGTTCTAGCAGACTTTTGGTGGAGTCTATCGGATTTTCCATGTATAATATCATGTCATCTGCAAAAAGCGAAAGCTTGACTTCATCTTTGCCAATTTTGATGCCTTTGATTTCCTTTTGTTGTCTGATTGCTGATGCTAGAACTTCCAGCACTATGTTAAACAGCAGCGGTGAGAGTGGGCATCCTTGTCGTGTTCCTGATCTCAGGGAAAAAGCTTTCAGTTTTTCCCCGTTGAGGATGATGTTAGCTGTGGGCTTTTCATAAATGGCTTTTATGATCTTTAAGTATGTTCCTTCTATCCCGCCATTGAAAGGTTTTACTTACTTATATTTTTAAAAAGATATTTTAAGTAATCTCTGCATGATATACCTAATGACAAAAGACAAGGAATTTATTTGTAACTAATACAGATGAGCTAATTTCCCTAATAGATAAAGAGTTTCAAGGAATTGAAAAACATCAAAACCTATGGGAAAAAGTGCAAAGGGCATATTATAATTCATAGAGAAAAAAAATGCCCATACCCTTCAGTATGTGAAAGGGTGCTCAACCACACTCATTCATAATTAGGAAAATCAAAACTATACCAAGATGCAGGGGTGCCTAGGTGGCTCAGTCAGTTAAGCATCCAACTTTGGCTCAGGTCATGATCTCAGAGCTCCTGAGTTCAAGTCCTGCATCGGGCTCCATGCTGACAGCTCAGAGCCTGGAGCCTGCTTCAGATTCTGTGTTTCCCTCTCTCTCTGCCTTCCCCCCCTTGCACTCTTTCTGTCTCTCAAAAATAAATAAACATTAAAAAAAAAATCCCACACCAAAATGTCATTTCTCACCTATCAGACTGGCAAACATACATCTTCATCAACCACTTTGTTAGTGAGGCTTTGAGGAAGGCAAGGGATTTGTGAGAGTAGTCTCTTACAGATGCATTTACTCTTTGCTCTGAACATTTCCATCCTAGGACCATCCTTTGTGCACTTGCACATAAGAAATTATATGTGCACAGAATGGTTCATAGTGGCATTGGTTGCTGGAAACCACCTGAATGTTTAGCAGTAGGAGACTGGGTTAATAACCTGTGCTGTATCAACCTTTTGCAACACTGTGGAGTTGCACAAAAGCTATAAGTTGATACGGAGAAATTGCCTGGATATGTTGTTGAGAGAGAAAAATCAAGGAAAAAAATAGTTTGCAATGTGTAGTATACCACCTTTTGTATGAAAAAAGCGGAGGGGAGGGCGGAATGAGAACATTTGCATAAGGAAATACTGAAAGGATGAATAAGTAGCTAATAGAAATTACTGTCTAGGCACATGGTCGGGGCAGGATGTATGGACACAAGTTGTCAGTGAAACTTTATATTGTTTTATTTTTTTAATGACTTAAACATATGACCTCCAAAGGATTATTGGTGAGCTGAAAGTAAAAATGAGCACGCAGAATATAATCTTGTATTAGTTAGGATGACATTAGCTACTTTACCAAATCAGTAGGACAGCCAGATGCCCATTGCTTGACTCACCTTACATTGGTGAGTTCTGCTCATGTAGCCTCACCTCCTCCCCAGGTGGGCTGGGAATATAGTCCCAACTGGGTAGCCACCTCCCACCATCAACTCTACCCTACGGGAGGGTTAGTGCAAATTTTTGGTGCTCTGCCAGCTATCTACATCAAAGACCCTAACTTTATAAGATATAGTAAATATGGAATTTAGCTTGTACAGACATTACATTAGTACATTGATAGTGGCTTGTTTAGGATTATGTGATATGAAGTGATTTTTATTCTTTTTTCAATACCTTTTTGGCAATTTGCAAATTTTCTACATTTATCTGTTATCAGGAAGGGCATAAAGCTATGAAAAAGTAATTTCTATTGAATATTGCAAGTATATTCCCTTTCCCTTTCACAGAACGTGTTGCCGAGAGGACATCTGTGTAGTCTTCCTGACATACTGGGAGGATTGAGTCCATGCAGTCAGCCCTTTGGAGTGGGATTGTTCAGTCAGAGAGCAGGTCCCACTGTCATCAGGGAAGTGTTTGCTCACTTACCACTTTGATATAGTCCACATTCTTATTCTTTGCAAATAACATAGGCGAAGGTGGAATTTCATTGTTTAATTTGCATCTCTACATATCATCTTAATGCTACTTGTTTTGGTAACAGGAAATACCTCATAATAGCTCTGCAGCCCTTTACATCTGAAGATGTAGATAAATTTATCTGAAGATAAATTTCCAGAATAGTGCCTCATTGTAAGTTTTTGTTGTTTCAAATAAAAAAGGAAGGAGAATGATTTTTGGAGCATTTTCTGTGGAGTCTCAGGATGGCCTTGACTGGGTGGCATGGTCCTAGGGCATTCGGTCTGCTCTTGTTACCTGGCCTGTGAGGTTCAGCAGCAGGAGGCTTGCCCACCAGAGCATAGAGGTTCTCAAGTGGAAGGAAATGCTTATGTTGTTTCTTCTAAAGCTGCTTTTTATACCTTCATATTCCAGTTTTTATTGACAATTTCGCCATCTACTGTACTTAAAATTAAATCTTGATCAAAGACAGCAATCTCATCAACCAGCATTATAATGAAAAGTAAAATGTTAATCAGTGTTTTATTTACTGCCCGGCATACAGATGTTTGATAAGTATTTGGTAAATGAGTGGAAATTCAATTGAAGAAAAAGACTTTTCATCTGCTGTCACCTCTACTCTAAAATATTATTGTGATCGTTGTAGATATTGTGGGAAGATAAAAAGTTAAATGATAAACTTGTAAGGAAGAGCTAAAATTATCATTGCCTGCTTGCAGATAATAACTACCCATCTGGAAAACTCCAATAAAAATCAACTACAAACTTCTCAGAAGTAATGGGCCTCAGCAAGATTTTCAAATGCAAAATACATACATACATACATACATACATACATACACACACACATACATACACATACACCAATTAATAGCTTTTTTTTATGTTAGTAACTATGGGAAAATGTAACTATATTATAGTAGCAACAAAAAATATACAGTATCTAAGGATAAGCATAAGAAGTATGCAAAATGTTTATCAAAATTATTCAACTTTAATGAAAGCTTAACATAATACTTGTTTAAGTTAGCAATATGTATTTTGTTTTTAGATGAGAAGCTACAATATTGAACAGATGTTTCTTTCCCAGATAGATTTAATATAGTTCTCCCCAGATTAGTCTGCCTCAGTTGACCTTTAGGGAAGGATACAAGGCCATGGCAGGATACAAGGCCATGAGTGAGTCTTGGGAACATAGGGCTTCCATGGTTGCAAACAGCAAGCTGTGGTGTAGATTTGGCAGAAGGACAGTTAGAGGTGTGAGGCTGCCCTACATTTTTTGCTCCTGAGCACACAATGGCCCATCGTCAGCTTCTCTCTGGGAGCTGAGCAAGAAGGCTGGGGACTCTCAATGTGCTTTTCTAAACTTTCATGTATTTCTTCCCTTTTTAGAATACCTGGCCCTCTGCAGTCCAGAAACCTGTGTACTTTTTGCAGAGAATGAACCTTTAGCCTTTTGGTGGGGTAGGACAGTAGCCCCACTCTGATTAGTGAAGTGGCAGTCATAGAGGGGTTTTTCAAATTGTCCTTCTGATTGGGGTCCCAGCCTGAGGCCCTTCCACACATACCTAGAGCCATTGGCTCACATGTCTTATGTCCCTGAGTGCTGCCTTTGGACATTCCTGGAGGTGTCTGCAGAATTCCCAGGTGTCCTGCTTTCCAGCTTCTAAAATGATGTCTCTCCTCTCATTCTTTGCCCCTAGGGTTTTATGCTTTTTATAAACTGTATTGTCATTTTATTGGGGGTTTGGGAGGGAACAGTTAAATCTGCCATCTTTAGCCATTTAATATGTGTCGAGGTGGCATTTTAGATGGAGAGAAATTATCGGGTGACTATTTAAGATATAAACTCAGAACCCTACCTCTCACCATGTGCCAAAGATACATCCCACATGGATTAAATGTGGAAGATCAAGAACTTGGTTTTGGACATGCTAATTTAAGTGGTCTGTGAGACTCGCAAACAGAGATACTGAGGAGACCACTCAGTCCCTCAGGCTCCATGTTGTTGGTCTTACCTGAGGGTCCTCTGGCAGGGCAAGGAATATTGGTCAGGGCGGACCAGGTCATGCAGCAGAACCCTTGGCTCTCTTGTGTGTTTCTCACTCCCACTGGGAGTCTAGTATAGGCTCTGCTCACTGAGGTCACTCAGGGAGCCAGGCTGGTAGGGCCTTCCTCCCCTCCTCCATTTTGCCGGTGGCTGCTATTTCTAAAGTGTCTTCTGCTCATGTTTCTTTAGCCAAACTGAGTCACTTGACTGCCTCTAACTTTAAAGGGGGTGGGGACATGCCATCCTACCCTGGATGCAGTAGGCGGAGAACTGGAGATAACTGGTGAGCAGCACTGGTGGCTGCCAGTAATTCTGCAGAAGAACTCAGGGGCCCTGCCGTCTTTAGTAAATAATAGTGGGGAAGCACCAGACATGCATAGCAGAGAAGACCTTCCCTTGGCTTAGGGCATGCCCCAGGGCACTCAGGCAGAATATCTCAAGGAAGGCCCTTTGACTCAGTAAAAGGTTCAAATATCCTCAGGCCCACGGGCTGCAGGAGAAGCCAGGAGGGTCCGACTGCAGGCTGTCGGGGCTGGACGGAGACCACCCCTGAGGAGGCTGCGAGACCTATGCCGGGTTGTGGCCTAGTTTCCCTTCTGATGCTGCACATAGCATTGCTAGAGTTATTTCTGGGCCATCAAACTACTGCTTTTAAGGACGGGTGTAGTTGAAGAGTAATTGTAATTTAAGATACCAGAAGAAGAAATTAGAACTCAGGTGAGTGGTTTGACCAAGGAAGGGGACCCTGTTGGTGAGGGCTGGACAACTCTCTCCCAGCCCCCACAGAGGCCCTCCCCATTCAGCTTAACCATGCCTGTTCCATCCATGAGACATTTCACGTTCTTCATTTACTCTGCACACGGCCTTATAGGTAGATTCCATTACAGTTAAGGAAACTGAGGCTCCAAGTCCGTTTGCCCAGGGGTCCGGGCTGTGAGGAATGATAGACCAGCTCAGCCCTGCTTTGGTGCAGTGCCCACCTCAGAGGGAAACACACCCTAGGGCTCCCAACTGCCTGCGGGGGCTGTTTTGCTTAATTAGCCCCCCCCCCCCCGGGTCTTTGCTCAGTCCATTCCCAGGTTGTAAGATGAAAAGCCAGTCGCTATCGAATGGGAAGTCAGAGGGGAAGCAGCCACCACTCCTGTACCACCCAACTCAGCAGGGCCTGCCTGATTCTCCTGCTGTTTCCTGTAGTTGCGGCCCTTCTGCGGAGTGTGTGTCCTTCATCTGTGGTGCATCTGAGGGATGCTCATGGAATGGCCTATGTAGGTGGAGTTGGTCCCCTGGTTGGTGCATAAAGGCTTCTGGTCCTGATGGTGGGGAGGTGAGCAGGTCTGGGACAGCAGGGTCTGGCTGAGACTGTGTCCCCAGAAAAGTGAGGGAGACCATATTCCTCACAGTTTTAAACCCTTGGGTGTCAAAGCAGTGCATGGTAAAACCACTGTCTGGAAGCACACAGGCATGACTTGAATAGACAGCCTTGCAAGCACTGGGCATTAATTGATACATGGCATCTTGAAGGGAGTGTGAGGGTGTGTGCAAGCCTCCCCGTGGAGGGCCTGTGGGACGTGCCAACCTCAGCAGTTTCGGGGCCAGGAGTAGAGAGGAACCAGCAGGAGGAGTTACTGTGGGGACCTGACCTTGGGGGTCATTTTCCCTTTCCGTTTTGCAGATGCTGTTTGACTGAAAGGTTCTGGATAACACCCTTAAGTTATACTTTCCGTTTTCAGCTCTCAAGAGCAGGAACTGCCTTTACATAAACAATTTCATTCACCCAAGATTTCCTCCATAAAGATCATCTGTGGGGCTCGCTCAGTTCCTCGATTTGGCTCTGTTCTCTGAGGAGGGGGACTCTCTTTATCCACAGTCAGTGCTTCATATTATTACCCTTGTTTCACAGCTCAAAGTGGGAAAAAAGAACACCACCTCCTTAAAGCATAAATGACAGTTTTATTTGGTGGCATGCAATCAGAGATCTTTTTAAAAATAATGTCTTTTGGGGCACTTGGGTGGCTCAGTTGGTTGAGCGTCCAACTCTTGATTTTGACTCAGGTCATGATCTCACAGTTCATGAGTTTGAGCCCCACGTCAGCTCTGCACTGAGGGTGCAGAGCCTGCTTGGGATCCTCTCTCTTCCTCTCTCTCTGTCCCTCCCCCACTTGCATGCTGTCTCTCTCTCTCTCTCTCTCTTTCTCTCTCTCTATGTCTCTCTCAAAGATAAATAAATAAACTTAAAAAAATAATAATGCCTTCTGAATTTGCTCAAGGAAATGTTTTGCTTTTTTAGCAGGAAATGGTAAAAATAAAAATGAAAGCATTTTAACTTCATCTAACAGGTAGCTTTCTTAGCTTGGGTTCAGAAATAGCATTTCTCCTTAAGCATGATGAACTCTGCCTTGTTTATTTTTCTGTATTGTCCTTTAAATTGGGGACAGGGATCTGTGTTTTAACATCTTCATTATTTAAAATCTTCCAGTTTACTTGTGAGAGGTGATAGCAGAGAATAAAAGTGAACCTCTGCTAGTCCTGACAAAGCATAAACCAGGCTCACTTCCTAACACCAGTTCAGAATATCCAGCTGTAGCTGCAGAGAGGATGTGATAACATTTATTTAGTGGGGGGGGGGGGGGAAGGCTTTTGGGAATGACTGTATCATTATTTTTTCTGTCTGCTGTTCCACGTACAAAGTCTCAGACAGTTCAAACCTCTTAGAAAAAAATGTCTCCTTTGTTCAAAGCAGTTTAATGGTGTTTGCCTATCTCTTTAGAAGCCCCAGAAGGAGAAGAAAAGGATAGGAAAGAGAAAGCAAAGTCAGATAAGAAAAGGGACAGGCATGTGATTGGGGCAGGTTTCTAATTCTCAGCTGCTGGAGAGTGTGAACATTGTCAGCCTAAAAAAGCGAAAAGGATGGGTAAAAGGCATGTAGACCAGACAAGTTCTTAACAACCTTAATGATTTTTTTTCTGACAATACAGTCGTGTCTTGCATAGGATTTTGTGGACTTAATACTTTGGCTCACAGGACTTCTGTGGTATTGCCATGTTCCCCTGGCTGCTTGGGATCCTGTGTATCTGTGTGAATGGTGTGACCCAGCAGTGCCCTTATCTTGGACATCAGGAAAGTCAGGCTGTGTTCAGTTCTGCATAGACAATGTGTCTGGTACACAAGCCACAGTTTTTCATCTGTAACGTGTGACTTTTATATATGGCATTTCAGCCCAGAAGGCATGAGGCTTGGCGGTTAATGCTGAAAGCCAGAATGCTTAAAAATTCCGAGCTGTAAAATGTGAATAAACTTCACTGGAAGGACACATTCTGGTGCCAGAGCTGAGGTCAGTTGGGAGGTCCTGCTGCTGTGTACAGTGTGAGTCAGTAGGTGCAATGCAGCCTCCTTCCTGCTTCAGGCTCTCCCCACACCCTCCTGCCTGCTCCTCTCCTTCCGAGACCTGTGCCTTCCACAGCTGTGAATTGGCACCACAGATAGGAACATTCTTTTGGGCCAAGTTCTGGTTGTTGGGTTTTGCTTACTGCCAAGTGCTATGTCCTACTTCATTAAACTTATTTGATTTATTGGAGCCAGAAACTCCTATCCTTTTTGTTTATCTGCCTATGGTTTAAGTCTTGAAATAAGAACGTTCAGGTTCTATCATTAGAGATTAAAGGATTCATTTTGCCACTCCAGGATGACTTCTCTTGTCCCTCAATTCTCCATCCCTCCCAGGTTTATATAGAGACTGGGGAAAAGGAGTCAGGTGTCCTCAGCACCCTTACTGGACTCCTCCTAATGCTGGGGAAAGAGAAAATTGGAGGTTCGGATGGTGGCACATTAACGATTACCACAGTCATTCTTTGACAGAGTACTTTGATAGAGTACTGATTGAGCACAAACCATGGTCACCAGTTTGACTCCACAGAGGTAGATGGAGAGACCCTGCAGGTGAAGTGGATTGTGAATCCTGAGGTCTGTAGGGACCACTGGCTGGGCAGGCTGGCCGTGGTCTCTAGACCCAGGCCAAATTTGATTTCTCTACCCCTCTGGCACCTGTTTGTTTCCTCAACCTTCATGAGATCACAGTTATTCTCCAGCAGGAGATCTGGGTCTGGTTTCCAGGAACAGAAATGAATGTCCCCAGTTCTGCTCAGAAGTGAACCCAACAGCCACCCTGCCTGCAGAGAGGATGAATGGGATGCTTTGGGTTTTTCCCCCTGGACTCTATTTGCACATTTCTGAATGTGCATGAAGAAGTTATCATATTCTCAAGCATGTGTTGTGAGGTGGTTATCTTTTTTTTTTTAATCGTAGTTGACACAGTGTTACATTAGTTTCAGATGTACTTGTGATTGCACACAACTTCTATAGGTTATGCTCTGCTCACCAGAAGTTACCATATAACACCATTACAATACTATATTCCTTGTGCCCTTTTATTCCCATGATTTACTCATTCCAGAACTGGAAACCTGTACCTCCCACTTCCACCCCCTGCCAGCTATGTTTGTTCTCCGTATTTAGGAGTCTGTTTCTGCTTTTGTTTGTTCATTTGTTTATTTTTTAGATTCCACACGCACATGAAGGCATATGATATGTCTTTCCTTGTCTGACTTATTTCACTTAGCATGATACTGAGAGGGTTATTTTTTACAATTAGAGAGTAAGGTTGCATATTCTGCTTATAAATATGCCTTATGTAAATTTCTACTTTGAGTTCCTTATCATTTACAGGTAGTTCTTCAAAATTTGGGAGTTAAATTTTATGTATTTAGGTATTGATTGATTGATTGAACTTTTGAGAGAGAGAGAGAGTGATTGGGGGAGGGGCAGAGAGAGAGGGAGAGAGAATCTCAAGCAGGCTCCGTGCTGTCAGTGCAGAGCCTGATGTGGGACTCAAACTCTTGAGACCATGAGATCATGACCTGAGCTGAAACTAAGAGTTAGACACGTAACCAACTGAGCCACCCAGGTGCCCCAGGAGTTAAGTTTAAAAGTGTATTAACTGGGGCGCCTGGGTGGCGCAGTCGGTTAAGGGTCTGACTTCAGCCAGGTCACGATCTCGCGGTCCGGGAGTTCGAGCCCCGCGGCAGGCTCTGGGCTGATGGCTCGGAGCCTGGAGCCTGTTTCTGATTCTGTGTCTCCCTCTCTCTCTGCCCCTCCCCCGTTCATGCTCTGTCTCTCTCTGTCCCAAAAATAAATAAACGTTGAAAAAAAAAATTAAAAAAAAAATAAATAAAAGTGTATTAACCATGGCATCTGCTTGCCAGAAAGACAATGAGCCTTGCTTTCAGCTCTGCAATTTGGGGAAAACATTAAAAACGTGATATTTCTGAATTGTTTTGATTATTGTATTTGTATTACTTGGTGAGAGATTTGTTTTGTTTTGTTTTGTTTTGTTTTTGAGAGAGAGAGAATGTGTGTGTGAGCAGGAGAAGGGAACAAGGTGGAGAGAGAGAGAGAATCTTAAGCAGGTTCCATGCTCAGTGTGGAGCCCTACACTGGGCTCTATCTTACCACCTTGAGATCATGACCTGGGCTGAAATCAAGAGTCAGAGGCTTAACCAACAGAGCCATCCAGGTGCCCCTGATTCACTTTTTAAACCAGCTCATTTTATCTATAAAATCTTTCGATTTGTTTTGTATATTTGGGTAATAGAAAACCACAGTGTCATAGAGCTGCTAATTTAAAATTAACAATTTTGGAGGTTTCAATTAAAATTAATTTTAATATTGAGAAGCCTTTTTCATATATATGTACAATTAATAAGTACGTTTTTGAGAAAACTATATTCTGAGCTTGAGAGATACAGGTAGTCTTTTTTTTTCAGAGTTTAAAGCAACTGTCTGTAATAGATTAAGATTACATACTTTTTTTTTTTTTTAATTTACATCCTAGTTAGCAGATAGTGCAACAATGATTTCAGGAGTAGATTCCTTAATGTCCCTTACCCATTTAGCCCATCCCCCCCTTCCACAACCCCTACAGTAACCCTCTGTTTGTTCTCCATATTTAAGAGTCTCTTACGTTTTGTCCCCCTCGTTGTTTTTATATTATTTTTGCTTCCCTTCCTTTATGTTCATCTGTTTTGATACAGGTAGCCTCTTAATCATCAGTCCCTTCATTTAGCCTACCTATTTAATAAACAAATATGGTTATTTACTGTATTCGATATTGTCAGTAGTTTTTAAAAAGAAAGTAAAAGCCATAGTATACAGCCTAATGGCCAGATCACATTCGAGACTGATAAAAGTAGAATTTCTGAGGCAGGCACTGGTATTTTTTTAGATTAAGTTTAAGATTTTATTTTTAAATGATCTCTAAAACCCAATGTGGGGCTCGAACTTACAACCCTGAGATCAAAAGTTGCATGCTCTATTGACTGAGCCAGCCAGGTGCCCCTTAAATGAAGTTTTTAATTTTAATTCCAGTATACTTAACATACTCCGTTATATTAGTTTTCAAGTATACAATATAGTGATTCAAAAGTTCTATACATTACTCAGTGCTCATCATGACAAGTGTAATGTTTAATCCCTATCACCTATTTCACCCATCCCCCCACCCACATCCCCTCTGGTAACCATCAATTTGTTCTCTATAGTTAAGAGTCTGTTTCTTGGTTTGCCTTTATCTCTCTCGTTTTCTTCCTTTGCTGTTTTATTTCTGAAATTCCACATATGCGTGAAATCATATGGTATTTGTCTTTCTCTGACTGACTTATCTCACTTAGTATTATAATCTTTAGCTCCATTCATCTCGTTGCAAATGGAAAGATTTCATTCTTTTTTAAAAAAATGTTTATTTATGGCACAAAAACAGACAGATCAATGGAACAGAATAGAGAATGAACCCAGAAATGGACCCACAAATGTATGGCCAACTAATCTTTGACAAAACAAGAAAGAATATCCAATGGAATAAAGACAGTTTCTTCAGCAAATGGTGCTGGGAAAACTGGACAGCAACATGCAGAAAAATTAACCTGGACCACTTTCTTACAGCATACACAAAAATAAACTCAAGATGAATGAAAGACCTAAATGTAAGACAGGAAGCCATCAAAACCCTAGAGGAGAAAGCAGGCAAAACCTCTTTGACCTCGGCTGCAGCAACTTCTTATTCAACATGTCTCCAGAGGCAAGGGAAACAAAAGCAAAAATGAACTATTGGGACCTCATCAAAATGAAAAGCTTCTGCACAGTGAAGGAAACAATCAGCAAAACTAAAAGGCAACCAACGGAATAGGAGAAGATCTTTGCAAATGACATAAAGGGTTAGTATCCAAAATCTATAAAGAACTTATCAAACTCAACACCCCAAAAAGAAATAATCCAGTGAAGAAATGGGCAAAAGACATGAATAGACACTGTTCTTTTTTTTTTTTTTTTTTTTTTTAAAACGATCTCCCTTTTACAACGTTTATTTATTTTTGGGACAGAGAGAGACAGAGCATGAACGGGGGAGGGGCAGAGAGAGAGGGAGACACAGAATCGGAAACAGGCTCCAGGCTCCGAGCCATCAGCCCAGAGCCCGACGCGGGGCTCGAACTCCCGGACCGCGAGATCGTGACCTGGCTGAAGTCGGACGCTTAACCGACTGCGCCACCCAGGCGCCCCGAATAGACACTGTTCTAAAGAAGACATCCAGATGGCCAACCGACACATAGAAAAATGCTCAACATCACTCATCATCAGGAAAATACAAATCAAAACCACAATGAGATACCACCTCACACCTGTCAGAATGGCTAACATGAACAACTCAGGCAACAACAGATGTTGACGAGGATGCAGAGAAAGAGGATCTCTTTTGCACTGCTGAGGGGAATGCAAGCTGGTGCAGCCACTCTAGAATACCATATGGAGGTTTCTCAAAATTAAAAATAGAACTACCCTACAACCCAGCAATTGCACTAGTAGGTGTCTATCCAAGGGATACAGGTATACTGTTTCAAAGGGGCACATTCACCCCAATGTTTATAGCCGCGCTATCGACAATAGCCAAAGTATGGAAAGAGCCCAGATATCCATTGACGGATGAAGATGTGGTATATATACATACACACACACACACAATGGAGTATTACTTGGCAATCAAAAAGAATGAAATCTTGCCATTTGCAACTACATGGATGGAACTAGAGGGTATTATGCTAAGTGAAATTAGGCAGTCAGAGAAAGACAAATATCACATGACTTCACTCATATGAGGACTTTATGCCACAGAACAGATGAACACAAGGGAAGGGAAGCAAAAATAATATAGAAACAGGGAGGGGGCAAAACATAAGAGACTCATAAGTATAGAGAACAAACAGGGTTACTGGAGGGGTTGTGGGAGGGCGGATGGGATAAATGGGTAAGGGGCATTAAGGAATCTACTCTTGAAATCATTGTTGCACTATATGCTAACTAACTTGGATGTAAATTAAAAAAAAAATTTTATTTACAGTAGAACTATTAAAACTAAGATACAAACCTGTTAGCCTTAAGAGTGTTCCTCACACATGATTAAATTTTAAAGTTAAAAAAAATATTTTAGGGCCTTTTAACTCCATTAAGTTTCATCTATAATGTGCTTTTTTTACTTGTTGAAGATGAGCAACAAGATTGTATGTTTAATATAACAACATAATGAAAGCTTTGGGGCATGTCTTAAGATTAAAAATGTTAAAGGTCAGTGTATTGTAAGGAAAATAGAATCATAAAGGAATCATCTACTTCAAAAAAATGTTTATTTATTTTGAGAGAGAGATAGGGAGAGAGAGAGAATCCCAAGCAGGCTCTGTGCTGTCAGTGCAGAGCTCAATGTGGGGCTCAATCTCACAAACCATGAGATCATGACCTGAACTGAAATCAAGAGTCTGATGTTTAACCAGCTGAGCCACCCAAGTGCCCCTCATTCTTTTTTATGGCTGAATATTCCATTGTGTATAATACCACATCTTTATCCATTCATCTGCTGTTGGACATTTGGGCTGCTTCCATAATTTGGCTATTGTAAATAGTGCTGCGGTAAACATGGGTATGCATATATCTCTTTGAATTAATGTTTCTGTATTTTGGGGGGATAAATACCCCATAGTGTGATTGCTGGATCATAAGGTAGTTCTATTTTAACTTATTGAGGAAGCTTCATACTGTTTTCCACAGTGGTTACACCAGTTTGCATTCCCACTAACAGTGCAAGAGGATTCCTTTTTCTCCATATCTTCACCAACGCTTGTTATTTCTTGTGGTATTGATTTTAGCCATTCTGACAGGTGTAAGGTGGTATCTCATTGTGGTTTTGATTTGCATTTCCCTGATGATGAGTGTTGCTGAGCATTTTTTCATGTGTCAGTTGGCCATCTGGATGTCTTCTTTAGAACAGTGTCTATTCATGTCTTTTGCCCATTTCTTCACTGGGTTATTTGTTTCTGGGGTGTTGAATTGTATCAGCTCTTTATACATTTTGAATACTAATCCTTTATTGGATATGTCATTTGCAAATATCTTCCCTTACTCACTGGGTTGCCTTTTAGTTTTCTTGATTGCTTCCTTCACTGTGCAGGAGCTTTTTATTTTGATGTAGTCCCAATAGTTTATTTTGCTTATATTTCTTGCCTCAAGAGACATACGCAGAAAAATGTTGCTAAATGTTGAGGGTTTTTATCATCAATGGATGTTGTACTTTGTCAGATGCTTTTTCTGCATCTATTAATATGATCATATGGTTTTTATCCTTTCTCACATTGATGTGATGTATCATGTTGATTGATTTGTGAATATTGAATCACCTGTGTCCCTGGGAGTAAAACTCACTTGGTTGTGGTGAAAGATTTTTAATATATTGCTGGATTTGATTTACTAGTATTTTGTTGAGGAGTTTTGCATCTATGTTCATCAAAGATATTGGTCTGCAGTTCCCTTTTTTTATGGTGTCTTTATCTAGTCTTGTTATCAGGGTAATGTTGGCCTTATAGAATGAATTTGGAAGTTTTCCTTTCTCTTCTATTTTTTGGAATAGTTTGAGAGGAATAGATATTAACTCTTCTTTAAATTTTTTTTTTTCAACGTTTATTTATTTTTGGGACAGAGAGAGACAGAGCATGAACGGGGGAGGGGCAGAGAGAGAGGGAGACACAGAATCGGAAACAGGCTCCAGGCTCTGAGCCATCAGCCCAGAGCCCGACGCGGGGCTCGAACTCACGGACCGCAAGATCGTGACCTGGCTGAAGTCGGACGCTTAACCGACTGCGCCACCCAGGCGCCCCCAAACTCTTCTTTAAATGTTTGGTAGAAGTCCCCTGTGAAGCCATTTGGTCCTCGACTTTCATTCGTTGGGAGTTTTTTGATTACTGACTCAATTTTATTATAATTGGTCTGTGTGATAATTGGTTTGTTCAGTTTTCTCTTTTTTCCTGCTTCAGTTTTCATAGGTATATGTTTCTAGGAATTTATCCATTTCTTCTCGGCAGTCCAATTTGTTGACATATAATTTTTCATAATATTCTCCTATAATTGTTTGTATTTTTGTGGTGTTGGTTGTTATTTCTCCTCTTTCCTCTTTCACTTGTGATTTTGTTTGAGCTCTGTCTCTCTCTCTCTTTATTGAGTCTGGCTAATTTTATCCATTTTGTTGATGTTTTCAAAGAACCAGCTCCTGGTTTCATTGATCTATCTGTTCTTTGGTTTTTCTTTAATTTTTACATCATTTATTTCTGCTCTAATTTTTATTATTCCCTTCCTTCTGCTGGTTTTGGGTTTTGTTTGTTTTTTCTTTTTCTAGCTCCTCTAGGTATAAGTTTAGGTTGTTTATTTGAGATTTTTCTTGCTTATTGAGGTAGACATGTATTGCTTTAACTTCTGACTTGGAACCGCTTTTGCTGCATCTGAAAGGTTTGGGATCATTGTGTTTTCATTTTCATTTGCTTCCATGTAATTTTTTATTTCTTCTGTGATTTCTTGGTTTACCCATTCATTGTTGAGTAGCATGTCATTTACCCTCCATGTATTTGTGGTCTTTCCAGATTTTTTTCTTCTGGTTGATTTCTATTTTCATAGTGTTTTGGTCAGAAAATATGCGTGGTAGGAGTTCGATCTTTTTTAATTTGTTGAGACTTGTTTTGTGAACTAATATGTGGTCTATTCTAGAGAATGTTCCATGTACACTTGAAAAGAACGTGTATTCTGCTGTTTTAGGATGGAACATTTTGAATATGTTTGTTAAATCTATCTGGTTTAGTGTGTCATCCAAAGCCACTGTTTCCTTGTTGGTTTTCTGTTTGGATGATCTGTCCATTGATGTAAGTTGGGTGTTCAAGTCCCCTACTATTATTGTATTATTCTTGATTAGTTCCTTTGTGTTTGTTAGAACTGTTTTATGTATTTGGGTGCTTCATGTGGGGTGCACAAATATTAACAATTGTTATATTTTCTTGTCGGATTGTCCCCTTTATTACTATATAGTGTCTTCTTTGTCTCTTGTTACAGTCTTCGTTTTACCTCTATTTTGTCCAAAGTAAGTATTGTTACCATGGCTTTCTTTTGACATCCATTTGTATGATAGGTGTTTCTCCATCACCTCACTTTCAATTTCCAGGTGTCTTTCATTCTGAAATGAGCCTCTTTTAGGCAACATATAGATGTGTCTTTTTATTTTTTATCCAATTTGTCACACTCTGCCTTTTTTAATGTTTATTTATTTTTGAGAGAGAGGGTGCACAAGCAGGGGAGGGGCACAGAGAGAAAGAGAGAGAGTCTTAAGCAGACTCTGCACTATGAGTGCAGAGACTGACACGGGGCTTGAATCCAGGAACAGTGAGATCATGACCTGAGCTGAAGTCAAGAGTCAGAGGCTTAACTAACTGAACCACCCAGGTGTCCCCCCTCTGTCTTTTGATTGGAGCATTTAGCCATTTACATTCAAAGCAATTAATGATAGATTTGTATTTATTGCCATTTTGTTACTTGCTTTGTTAAGCACTGGCATTTTGTAAACTTCCCAGAAGATTCTAATACACAGGCAAGTGACTATTACCAGAATAACTTTCAGTGCAGTTGCTTGGTTGGAAGCACAAACTATGGAATAGAAAAAAATGTGGAACTCTATGTGCAGCAGGAGCCAAGAGAAGTTGCTGGTGGTTCTGATCGTTTTTCTGTTTAATGATCAGGGGCAGTAATCCTTTGATCCAGGGTTCACGGCACACAAACTAGGCATGGCATTGATTAGGCAAACATGAAAGACAAGGGTCTGTGCTGGAAGGAGTTCATCATGTCAGAGAAGAAGAAAACTTTTCTCTCTCAGCTTAGATCTGAATGGTCAGGCCTTGAGTTAACTGACAATAGACAGATTAGCTGGAGAGAAGTTTATTATGCAGATGGGGGTACTCTGTAGAAAGAAGCTTTCTTGAACAGCTAGAGGGAGAAAGTTTATATACTAGTTTAATAAAGGAAGGAGAACGGTTAGGATTAACCTCTATAGGATGGAAGGTTCTGATGAGCCTTGTTTCCACAATTTTTTCAGCATGTCCTGGTGCCCATGGTCAATCATCTCCCTGACTAGATACCTCTCTGGAGGGACAATTTGTGGCAACCGACTCTTGTAAACCTCTGCTCCAGTCAGCAAGGGAAAGTTCAGATAATCCTTTCTGCATCAACTGTAGCTCAGATGTTATCACTTTGAGGTTACCTTTACGCCATTTCTGATGGGTTATCAGGCCCCCATTGCAACTTCCCAAACAGTTTGCCAAACAAGGGGCTGGTTGGTTGCTGCAGAGAAAAGACTCAGCATGGAGCTTATCTATCTGCAAAGGAAAGAAGAACATAGAACCAGGAAATGAACAGAAAACAGAGATTACTGCCTGGCACAGATTATAATCCAGTGTCCTAGCCCAGAGGGCAGTCAGTTGAGAGGATTTTTAAACATTGAGTTTGAAGCAGTTTTTAGGGAGTGGAGCAAGGGTGGCAGTGGCAACATTGGATTTCCTGGTTTGCAGTGAATGTCTTTGGTGATGCTGTGTCCTGTTATGATGAGGAGACCTTTGGAGCTAACATCAAGTTGACCGGCTTTAACTTGCAAGACTTCTGATCCTTGGGGGAAGGGGAAACAACAAAACAATCTGGAGTCCCAATATGGGTCTGGGTAGCCAGGTCATAGTTTTCAGTCACCCCACATCAGGAAGGTGGGCAAAAAATCAGAAGTGTTGTATTGGAGGGTTGTAACCAGCTATTGAAGGAAACCAGGGTGGTGCCTAGCTGGCTGGCTCAGTTGGTAGAGCATGTGACTCTTGAGTTGTAAGTTCGAGCCCCATGGTGGGTGGAAACATTACTTAAAAATAAAATCTTTGAAGGAAACTGGAAGAACTTAGAATTTGGTAAGGACTGACAAAATGTGCAAGGTGACATGATCCAGTCCAGTTTATGGGTAGATAATAAAACCTCAAGATAACTAGCAGAACCAGAACCTGATAACCCACATGGTTTTCTGTTGAAACGTAAAATTTCTTGATACAGTCACCTCCTTCTTTGATCAAGGATAAAATCAAAGTAAGATGATTTTTCTTTACAGAGTGATTTGGTTCTCATTAGATTTGACTTGGTTATTTACAAAAGTGCAGCAGGAATGCCAATTGAATAACTAGGCCTTTTTAAGTTTGTTTTGCTGGAACTTTTTATAAGGAATCTCAGATTAAATTTATAAAAACCACTCAAAGCTAGGAGGCCAAGCCAGGAACTGCAGTACCTGTAAATTTGGATGAATTCCTCTCATCTTGAAGTCCCCAAATATCGTATGGTTCTTGGGCCTGGCAGACAGTGACCTGTAAGTAAGGCTGGGAACTTAAGTGAGGTACTAGAACTGTTTTTCCAAGAGAGCTTTGTAAGCATTGGCTCCAAAAAGTAGGCCTTAGTTCCTTTAAGCTGTCTGGTTATATGTGATTGTATGCATCATTCCAGTCAAACTTAAGTGTAACTGATTGCAAACACTTGCAGAGATCAGTGTAAAACAACTATCTGTGGATGACAAAAGACTTAAAATGAGCACGGTTAAAGATCTGATGAAAGCTCATTATATTAAAAAAAAACAATTGGCAAGGAAATTTGGTTATTTCTATAACAGCACTTTAAATCTTAACCAGAGTTATGACTGGTTATACGGGGCATATACATTACTTTATGCCAGCTATACATTATACCAGGACATATCATGGATAGCGAGGGTATTGACCCATTTCTAGGAGTTATATACAATTTCTGAAATACTTATATGAGTAATATTTGCTCATATAAATATAACCTAGGGAAGGTTAAACATTTCTTCTTATTTGACAATGCTTCTATGCAACTCAACATATCACACCTATTTTTTTTTAAGATTTTGTGGGCTCTCTGCTGTCAGTGCCAGGCCTGTGGCCAGACTCTCTGTGACCCCCTCTCTCTGCCCCTCCTCTACTCACACTCTTTCTCAAAAAAAAAAAAAAAAAAAAAAAAAAAAAAAAGGTAATCTTTGTACCCAACATAGGGCTTGAATTTACAACCCCAAGATCAAGAGTCACATGCTCTACTGACTAAACCAGCCAGGTTCCCCAAAACTAATTATTTTTAACATCTCTCTTTTTACAGGATAAAGAACAAATCTTTGTGATTTTCCAGGGACTCGCTGGGAAATCCCAAAGTCAGTTTGAGATTAAGATTTTATTTAGGATTTGATTTGGGGAAGGCAGACATGTCAAAAGGTTTGAACACTTAGCCAAGTAGGATCATAAAAGTCACTATGAAGTAATATTTAGCTACTTGCTTAAGCAAAGTGACAATAAAAATTCAAAAGTAGCTGTAAGAGATAATATATGATAATATGATTGTAACAGCTTAAGTGTTTCAAAAGAATACTTGGTTATTTGTAGTAGTCAAAGATGTGATAAAGATTAAAATAAAGCACAGGAGGGGCACCTGGATGGCTCAGTTGTTAAGCGTCCACCTTCAGCTCAGGTCATGATCTCACAGTTCATGGGTTCAAGCCCCACATCAGGCTCTGTGCTGACAGTGCAGAGCCTTGGAGACTGCTTCAAATTCTGTCTCCCTCTTTCTGCCCATTCCCTGCTCACACTCTGCCTCTGTCTCTGTCTCTCTCTCATAAACTAACAAACAAACAAACATTAAAATAAAGCACAGGAGAGGTGTTTGGGTAGCTCAGTTGGTTAAGCATCTGACTCTTGATTTTTGGCTCAGGTCATGATCCCAGGGATCATGGGATGGAGCCCTGCATCAAGCTCTGCACTGAGCATGGAGCCTGCTTGAGATTTTCTTTCTCTATCTCTCTGTCTTTCTCCCTGTCTCCCTCCTTCCCTTCCCCTCCACCCCTCTCTCCTGCTTGTGCTGTCTAAAATAATAAGAAGACACAGGAAAGTATTCTGATAAGACATAGAGTCTTTGTTTTCTAGGCAGATTACTTAAAATGTAAAGAAAAACCTTTCACAGTCAAGGCCACACTTACATCCTAAGAAAATTTTAACAGTAAGAAAACCAAACTCTAGTTTTGCATTCAGGTATTGTTAATACTAAAGCTCATTTTTTTTTCTCATTTTTTTTAAACCTTATAAATAAATTCATCCAGTCTTAGCCAGCTTTGGCCATGCAACATAAAATTCCTTTTTGACAAAATTACAACTCTCTGTATACATTCAGGTTTTATCCTGCTCTCCCATTTTCTTATTTGGGAAAAATAAGTTGTTTTACTTTAATGTAAAATTTACTCTCTTTTTCTGTTAACAAAAATACATTCTATGTTCCTTGTATCCTTTTTATGCAAAGTTGCTTTTCACCCTTATTATTTCTAATAGTTTCATTTATATATAATGGTCATAATTTTTAGCCATTTTAGTGATCTTATAGAGAAAATGAAGATGTAGTTGATTGTGAATTGTCTGTCAAATACCAGGATTTTGTAGCAGATTGGCAAATTTTATGAATACACCATTTCACAGTTTTTATAGGTATATGCTTCCTCACAGTACAGTTTTTTAGTGTGACCAAAAAGACATGTTTGTTAATATACTTAAATATTTTTAGCTTTTCCTTACTGTATAAAAATAAACAGGCAAAAGTATAAAAACTTAAATTTATGCTTAAAGATTGTCCTGTATTTTATCTTATTTAGGAATAATTTAGATATTTAATGAATATTTATTACTTAACTTATCATAACTTAAAGTTGCAACATACCAAAAAGATTTTCAAAACTGTTTTTAGGCAGACATATTATAAAACATAATAATTATTAGAAAAAATCTACCCATACATAATATGTTTATTTCACTTATATCATCAACCTGACACACATGTTCTTAACAATTTTGCTTGGATTGTTCATGAAGATTTCATAAGACATTAAGCAAAGCTAGGCATCATCAAGTTATTTCCCTGGTAACTATCTATAACACATGCATGTTAGGCAGGTACCAAAAAAATTACAAAAGCAGAAATCCTAAGAAAGTTAAATACATGTTTTTTTGTTTTATTGCTGCACTTGATATACATGAAGTGATAGATATCAAAAAATTAATTTGTACTGCAAATTTACTTATGATTTCTTCTTAGGTTGAATTTATAATTGGTATGATCTTAAACATCTAGTAGATAGATTATTTGACAAATAAACCCAAGTGGAATAACAGTGTATGTTCATATTATACTTAATGCTGATAACTCAGAAGACATACCTGTTTTTATTAAACTGACAGTATTAAACTAATCTTTACACATAAACTTGAAAAACATTGGGTTAGTTCCTATATTTCTGGGAGTTTTAGGAATATTTAAACTTATATCAGTGCTTATTTCTCTTACGTCAATTAGAATAGAGCTCTTTTAAGGGATTTTATAACTTAATTTGGTATACCATCTGGAGATGGGAAAATATCACATATACATAACATGTGTACATACATACATACATACATAAAATACCAACAGATGCAAAGAGAGATCTTACTGCTTTTATTCTAAAATTCTAGCCATGAGTCAGGCATAAATACAGTAATACAAAACTCACTAGCTTATGTAAGAGTTTGTTCTCAGCCCCACTTCATGGCTTTATATTAATTGTGTTTTGGGAGATGGAACAAGGGGACCTACTTAATATGAGGGCTAATGCTCTTTATAATATTTGTGGAGGAGGCTTTTAAGATTATCATCTCCTCTGATGTATAATGTTGGCTATAGATGGAAGTTTGGGTGAGGGGCTTTTTGGAAAAATCTGAGCAGCAGTCCAGGTGTTTCCAAACCGCAACCAAGGGGGTAAAATATTCAATCTGTTTCTAATCCTTTTTAGCCTCGGGTGGTTGCTTTTGCTGGTCTCTGAGTCTCTTGAGAGCAGGTCCTAGTGACTATAGGGAAGTGAGAGGCCAGAGTGGGAAGGGAGAGGCCTGGGTATGGATGGAGGGATAGAGGAAGCAGAAGGAGAAGCCAGGTGTGAAAGGCAGTTTCATGTACAGTCCAGTGTGGAATCCCTTTTGAGGAGACAGCTTGGGATTTATAGCCAATGAGTAGAGTTAAGTGGATCAATGGATGGAAAATTACTAAGAGGACATGTCAAGTATGAAGGGATTCTTACTAAATTGGTCTAATTGTTGCTAATAGCAGGACCAGGACTGAGATATCAAAGGTTGGGGATGAGAGGCTTGATCAGATATCAGGGTGGAGGAGATGACTTCTCAGGATCCTTGCTAAAGGCAGACCGAGATCAAGGCTGAGTGGGGAAGAGGGCTCACCTCTTGGTAAACACTGAAAAATAGTGAATGTCTCTAATGATGGCGTAAAATTATTTTGCAAGTCAAGTGGTGTTAAATTCTTGGCTGTCAGCAAAAATTAAAAAGGGCTTAATTGAGCTACCAGTTCATCAAAAATATATTTTTTTCACTCTAAGATTTTTGGCATATAACCCTGAAGGAATGAAAAGAAGTGGTGGCAATAATACTAAACTTCCATTCCCATTTACTGAGAAGAAGTCCCTGGCACTTACAATTTTAAAAACCAAAAATAGAAAGAGAATTAATGCTAACCTCTGCCTTTATTCTGTCAGTAAGTAATAATATATCTAGATGCACGATGCACTTGGAAAAGTACTGCAATCCATCTCAATTTTAGGTGCATTTGTCAAAATATATTTGTCACCTTGACTAATATGTGTGTTAATAATTGTAATGATGACTCCATCCAGAACAAAACAGTTTCAATGTAGAGTCTTATTGCTAGAAATATTTAAGTTTTTTTTTATTTCTGTTTATACACATATTTTTGCTCAAGGGGGATATGATAAGAATATCAACAAATAGTTCAAAGAATAAAATATACTTATTAGGATAATATTCTGGGAAGCAAAATGGGAATATAAATTCAAGTAAAAAAGGAAACCACAGGTTTCTGACCTAGTAATTAGCGTATTCATGTATTTTCAGAGGGGATGATAATAGGTATTAAGTCAATATGGTATTTTGGTTCTATTGCATACATTTAAGAGAGGTATATTTTAAATCATCAATATTTACTATGTACCAAAACTTATATCCTATTTAAACTTAACTTTTAGGGGCACCTGGGTGGCTCAATCAGGTAAGCATCTGACTTCGGCTCAGGTCATGATCTTACTGCTGTGGGTTTAAGCCCTGCATTGGGCTCTGTGCTGATAGCTTGCGGCTCAGAACCTGGACCCTGCTTCAGATTCTGTCTCTGGCTCTCTACCCTCCCCTGCTCATGCTCTCTCTCTCTCTCTCTCTCAAATATAAATTAAAAAAAAAAAATAAAATTTAAAAAAATAAACTTAACTTTAAACTTACAATTATTTATTTATTTATTTATTTATTTATTTATTTATTAAGTAAGTAAGTAAGTAATCTATCTCTATGCCCAACATGGGGCTCCAACTCACAACTGCAAATGAGGAGTTGCACACTCTTTGAGCAAGCCAGGCACCCTGTTAAACTTATAACAAATTTTATTTTATTATTTAAACAAGTTTTTTTTTAATGTTTGTTTTTGAGAGAGAGAGACAGAGCGCGAGGAGGGGAGGGGCAGAGAGAGAGAGGGAGACACAGAATCTGAAGCAGGGCCCATGCTCTGAGCTGTCAGCACAGAGCCAGATGTGGGGCTCCAACCCACGAACTGTGAGATCATGCCCTGAGCTGAAGTTGGATGCTTAACTGACTGAGCCACCCAGGTGCCCCTATTTTTTTTTTAATGTTTATTTATTTTTGAGAGAGACAGAGCATGAGCAGGGGAGGGGCAGAGAGACTGGGAGACACAGAATCCAAAGCAGATTCCAAATCCAAAGTCTCCAGACTCCAGAATCCAAAGCAGAGCCCCCCCCCGATGTGGGGCTCGAACCCACAGCTGTAAGATCATGACTCCAGCTGAAGTCAGATGCTCAACCGACTGAGCCACCCATGCGCCCCAACTTATAACAAGCTTTAGATGTCAACTTTAAAATGTGCAAAGAGGGATGCCTGGCTGGCTCAGTCAGTGGAGCCTGTGACTCTTGATCTCTTGGGTTGTGAGTTCAAGCCTCACCCACTGGTTGTAGAGATTACTTAAAAATAAGAAGTCTTTATAAAAAGGGCACCTGAGTGGCTCAGTGGGTTAAGTGTCTGACTCTGGATTTCAGCTCAGGTCATGATATCATAGTCGTGAGATCAAGCCCTGCATCAGGCTCTGCTCTAAGAGCATGGAGCCTGCTTGGAATTCTTTCCCTTTCTCTCTGCCCCTCCCCTGCTTGCATTCTTTCTCTCAAATACATAAACATTTAAAAAAATAAAAATAAAATAAAATGTGCAAAGAAGTACAGTTTTAGAATTCTTATGAGGGTCAGACAGCAAAAAGAGTGGGAGACAACTGGTCTAGATATTGTCTGAAACATGTAAAGAAAGACAAAAGTCAGGTCCTCAAGTTCTCGCATGCTTGCTCTTCATGCCAGGAGTGGAAACACGTCCAACTGCCTGTGCCTAGGCTGCACGCTGCCTCTTTGCAGGGGTGTGGGCACAGCAGGTCTAGGAGCCCTGTTATATAGTGCTGTGGTGGGACTGATCACCACCAGAAATGGTATAAAGTTTACTTCAGAGCGTAAAACATCTGTCTCCTCCTGATTGGAGAGGAGACTGCTTCCTGTTTTTCCATTTACCTGCTTGGTCCCTGGTGGCATCTGAGCCTGCATCAATGATCTAAGACTTTCTCCTCCCACACCCAGGGATAGCTGTACTCCTTGCTTTCTCTCTAGTCCCTCCCTGTTTCTGCCCTGGCCCAGGTTGACATCATGAGAATATTGAGTTGTTTTTCACATTGCAGGTGTTAGCCCATGAGTTCATACTAAAATGAATTCAGTGAATTTCAATCAAAGTGGATTTTTGACACTATTAAATAAGGTTTTCAGCTGTGTCATTTTTTTTTCTTTTCCAGTGCATATTTTAATTTGTAAATTCTGGTATGTAGGAAAGCTATTGGAATCTATTTGGCAAGTGACCACTTTCTCATTCATTAACTTTTTATAGTTTTTCAGTTGAGTCTTCTAGATTTTGTGTGAAGATAACTATTTTTTCTCTTCCAGTGTTTATAGTGATTTCATTCCTTTTTATGGCTGAATAATATTCCATTGCATGTGTGTTTCACATTTTGTTTATCCATTCATCTGTCAATGGACACTTGGGTTGCTTCCACCTTTTGGCTGTTGTAAACAATGTAGCTGTAAACATTGGTCTACAGGAATCTTGTTTGAGTCCCTGTTTTCAATTCTTCTGGGTACCTATGCTCAAGAGTGGAATTGCTGGATCATATGATAATTCTGTGTTTAACATTTTTTTTTCCATAGCCGCTATACTATTTTACATTCCTACCTAATTTGCTTTTATACTACTAGAATTTTTGTATCTCTATTAGTATTTTGAAATTCATTGGTAATTTTCTTTGTGGTACTATATTGATTCCATTTGTCGATTATAATAAAACCAGTTTTGATTTTGAACATTCTCTCTGGTTTCCCAGGTTCTGCCACTAATGGTATGATATGATAATTATCTGTTTCTTAAAAGTTAGGGGGAAATGCCTGTCAGTCTTTCTGGGCTCATTATGTCCTTCAGGGACATAATTCTTTGATAGCTTTATCCAGTTCCTCCTGTGGTTATAGGTTTTATTTGGTTTTTTTTTTCCTCACAATTTGAGTGGATTGTCACTATTTATGTTTTCTTACAAAATAGTCTGTATCATTGAATTATAAAAATTTTACTAGCTTTCAGAGCACCTGGGTGGCTCAGTTGGTGAAGTGTCCGAGTCTTGATTTCAGCTCAGGTCATGATCTCACAGTTGTGAAATCATGAAATCGAGCCTCATGTGGGGCTCCATGCTGAGTGTGGAGCCTGCTTAAGATCTCTCTCCCTCTTCCTCTGCCCCTCTCCCACTCACATGCTCACTCTCTCTTTCTCTCTCTCTCTCTCTCTCTCAAAAAAAAAACAAAAACAAAAACAAAATCTATTAGCTTAGCAAATACTGTCTATTAAAAGAAATTTTCTCATCTGGGGTTATCTCACTTTTCTGATCCCTAATTTTGTATATTCTCTTTCAAGACCAAAACTTACTGTTTTTTTTCTTGCTTTTCCTGGAAGAAATAGCTCATGGATTTGTTAATCAATTTTGTATTTCTTATGTTTGAACTTTTTTTACACATGGAAACATTTTTATCTTGCCAATTATACAAGTGTAATAGACTTTTTTTTTCTCTGTATGCCTTTTGAAAAGATTTTCAGACTTGCTGACAAGATTTATTCCTGACCATAGCACTGATTCAAATAAAATCTAGAGGAATTACATTATGAGGACTTATACTCTCAGGTAGTAAAAGAATGTATAGTTATTAAATACGGGCATACTTTGGAGATACTACAGGTTTAGTTCTAGACCACCAATAAAACAAATATCAGAATAAAGCTAATTGGAGCCTGGGTGGCTCAGTCGGTTAAGTGTCCAATTTCGGCTCAGGTCATTCCCTGCGTCAGGCTCTGTGCTGACAGCTCAGAACCTAGAGCCCGCTTCGGATTCTGTGTCTCCCTCTTCTCTCTGCCCTTCCCTGTTCTCACTCTGTTTCTCTCTCAAAAAAATAAATATTAAAAAAATGTAATAAAAAAAAGAATAAAGCTAATCAAGTGAATTTTTTTGTTTCCCAGTGTATGTAAAAGTTAAAGTTGTATAAAAGTTATGTTTACACTGTTTTCTATTAGGTGGATAATAGTATTATGTCTAAAAATATATGTAACTTAATTAAAAATATTGTATTGCTAAAAATTGCTAACCATCATCTGAGCTTCCAGCAAGTCCTAATCACTGATCACAGATCACCATAACAAATATAATAATAATGAAAAGGTCTGAAATAATTGTGAGGCTTACCAAAATGTGACACAGAGACATGAAGGGAGCAGATGCTGTTGGAAAAATGTAACCAATAAATGTGCTCAATGCAGGGTTGCCACAAATTTGTAAAAACTCCTATCTGTTCACAGTAAAGTGAAGCACAATAAAGCAAGGTGTGCCTGTATTCATATTAAGAAATAGCTGCAGAAAGCTAGAAACTCATGGTGCATGGGTGACTCAGTCAATTAAACGTCTGACTATTGATTTCTGCTGAAGTCATGGTTTCAGGCTGTGGGACCAAGCCCCACATCAGGCTCTGTGCTGAACATGGAGCCTGCTTGGGATTCACGCTCTCTATCCCTCTCCCCCTGTCTCTGGCTCACATGCCCTCTATCTCTCTCTGTCTTTCTCAAATTAAAAAGAGAAAGGAAGGAAGGAAGGAAGGAAGGAAGGAAGGAAGGAAGGAAGGAAGAAAGAAAGAAAGAGAAAGAAAGAAGAGAAAGAAAGAGAAAGAAGAGAAAGAAAGAGAGAGAGAAAGAAAGAAAAGAAAAGAAAGAAATCTAGAAACTCATGTCTTCTACAAGAAAAAGCTGCCAGGATGAGAAGGAATGAAGTATGCCCCAAAGACCCATCCAGGAGCATTCACAGGCAGATAGAGAACCATTGCAGTCTGGGAGAGAGGAGTACCTTGATGAAAGCCATACAGGCTCTATTTCTAGATTATAAAAACTTCGTCGTTTAGTTATGAGACTCTTGCAGAACTTATTTACAAGTCAATAATTTTCTGATTAAAATAATGGTATAAATTTTCTAAAACAAGAGCTATGGGTTTTCAAAATGAAATAGTTTTGTTCTGTGAATTTCTTAGTGTGCTGTTTGCTTTTGGTTCCATCTAAAGTTAGTAATCACTAATTGCCACTCCTGCAACTGTCCTCATTTCCGATCCTTGGTTTCAGGTTTCCTGAGGAGTCTTGAAACACTTGATAGCTACAAGAAACATTTTTGTTGTTGTTCATTTTTGAAAAAACAACAACTGTATTGTTAAATTTTATTTTATTGTCATAAAAACACTTAACATATCTATTCTTTTAAGATGTGAAGTGTACAATGTGGTATTGTTAGCTACATGTAGGGATGATGTTGTATAGTGATGTTGTGTAATAGATCTCTTGAACTTAATCATCTTGCATGATTGAGACTTCATGCATTTTTTTAAGTTTATTAATTTATTTTGAGAGAGAGAGAAAGAGTAGGGGAGGGGCAGAGAGAAAGGGAGAGAGAGAGAGAGAGAGAGAGAGAATCCCAAGGAGGCTGTATGCTGTTAGCGCAGAACCCAACATGGGGCTCAACCTCACCAACTGTGAGATCATGAACTGAGCCGAAATCAAGAGTCAGAGGCCTAACTGACTGAGCCACCCAGGTGCCCCAAGACTTGATACATTTGATTAATATCTCCAATTTCCCTCTCCTTGCAGCCTCTGACAACCACCATTCTATTCTGATTCTATGAGTTTGACTATCTTAAACTTTGTTTTTAGAGTAGCTTCAGGTTCCCAGCAAAATCGAACAGGAAGTACAGACACTTGCAGTATACCTCTGCCCCACACATGCAACCTCCCCAACTACTGACATCCCACACCACAATAATACATTTATTACAGTCAATGAGCCTATAGTCACATATCATCATCACTCAAAGTCTATAGTTTACATTAGGGTTCAACTTGTTGTACATTTGGAGGTTGTAACAAATGTGTAATGACATATCCCTACCATTTGTAGTGTCAGGTAGAATAGTTTCACTGCACTAAAAATCCTCTGTGCTCTGCCTGTTCATCCTTCCATCCCTGCTAACCTCTGGCAACCACTAATTTTTTTACTGTCTCCATAGTTTTGCCTTTTCTAAGGTGTAATATAGCTGTGATCATACAGTATGTAGTCCTTTCAGATTGGATTCTTTCACTCAGTAACATTAAGTTCTACTGAGTAATACTAAGTTTCCTCTATGTCCTTTCATGGTTAGGTGGCTTATTTCATTTTAGGCTAAGTAACATCCCATTGTTTGGTTGTACCACAGTTTGTGTATGCATTTACCTACTGGAGGACATGTTCATTGTTTCCAGCTTTGAACAATTATGAATAAAGCTACTATAAATATTTGTGAACAGGTTTTTGTGTGGACTTAGATTTTCTACTCATTTGGCTGAATATCAAGGAGTGCGATTGCCAGATGGCATGGTAAGAGTATATTTAGTTTTCTAAGAAAGCGCCAAACTGTCTCCCAAGGAGGCTGAACCCTTTTGTGTTCCTGCCAGCATTGAGAGTTCCCATTGTTTCATGTCCTCACCAGCATTTGGCATCGTACATATTTTGGGTTTTGGCCATTGTAATATGTGTATAGTGGTATCTCATTGTTTTAATGTACAATTCCCCAGTAACATATTATGTTCAGCCTTTTTTCACATACTTCTCATCTGTATACCTTCTTTGATGAGGTTCAGGTCTCTTGCCCTTTTTCAAACTGGGTTATTTTCTCATTGTTGAGAAATATTAAGAGTCCTTTGTAGCAATCCCTATCAAAATAACACCAGCATTCTTCACAGAGCTAGAGCAAAAACAGTCCTAACATTTGTATAGAACCAGAAAAGACCCTGAATAGCCAAAGCAATCTTGAAAAAGAAAACCAAAGCCGGAGGCATCACAATCCCAGACTTCAAGCTGTATTACAAAGCTGTAATCATCAAGACCGTATGGCACTGGCACAAGAAAAGACACTCAGATCAATGGAACAGAATAGAGAATGAACCCAGAAATGGACCCAAAATATATGGCCAACTAATCTGTGACAAAGCAGGAAAGAATATCCAATGGAATAAAGACAGTCTCTTCAGCAAATGGTGCTGGGAAAACTAGACAGCAACATGCAGAAAAATGAACCTGGACCACTTTCTTACACCATACATAAAAATAAACTCAAGATGAATGAAAGACCTCAATGTAAGACAGGAAGCCATCAAAATCCTCAAGGAGAAAGCAGGAAAAAACCTCTTTGACTTTGGCTGCAGCAACTTCTTATTCAACATGTCTCCAGAGGCAAGGGAAACAAAAGCAAAAATGAACTATTGGGACCTCATCAAAATGAAAAGCTTCTGCACAGTGAAGGAAACAATCAGCAAAACTAAAAGGCAACCAATGGAATAGGACAAGATATTTGCAAATGACATATCAGATAAATGGTTAGTATCCAAAATCTATAAAGAACTTATCAAACTCAATACCCCAAAAAGACATAATCCAGTGAAGAAATGGGCAAAAGACATGAATAGACACTGTTCTAAAGAAGACATCCAGATGGCCAACCAACACATGAAAAAATGCTCAACATCATTCATCATCAGGAAAATACAAATCAAAACCACGAGATACCACCTCACACCTGTCAGAATGGCTAACATTAACTACTCAGGCAACAACAGATGTTGACGAGGATGCAGAGAAAAAGGATCTCTTTTGCACTGATGAGGGGAATGCAAGTTGGTGCAGCCACTCTAGAATACCATATGGAGGTTCCTCAAAAAAATAAAAATAGAACTACCCTACAACCCAGCAATTGCACTAGTAGGTGTCTATCCAAGGGATGCAGGTATGCTGTTTCAAAGGGGCACATTCACCCCAATGTTTATAGCCACGCTATCGACAATAGCCAAAGTATGGAAAGAGCCCAGATATCCATCGATGGATGAATGGATGAAGATGTGGTGTATATACATATATATATACAATGGAGTATTACTCGGCAATCAAAAAGAATGAAATCTTGCCATTTGCAACTATGTGGATGGAACTAGAGGGTATTATGCTAAGCAAAATTAGAGAAAGACAAATATGATATGACTTCATTCATATGAGGGACTTAAGATACAAAGCAGATGAACATAAGGGAAGGGAAGCAAAAGTAATATAGAAACAGGGAGGGGGACAAAACATAAGAAACTCTAAAATATAGAGAACAGAGGGGTGCTGGAGGGGTGCTGGGAGGGGGGATGGGATAAATGGGTAAGGGGTGTTAAGGAATCTACTCCTGAAATCATTGTTGCATTATATGCTAACTGACTTGGATATAAATTAAAAAATAAATTAATTAAGAAAATCCTTTGTGTATTTTAGACTGTAGTCTTTTATCAGATGTGTCTTTTGCAAATATTTTCTCCCAGTCTGTAGCTTCTCTTGTCATTCTCTTAATACTGTCATAGGCAGAGCAGAAGTTTTTAATTTGAATAAAGTGTAACTTATCAGTTGTTTCTTTAGTGGATTGTACCTTTGAGGTGGTATCTAAGAAGTCTTCACCACCACCACCACCACCCCCCCGAGGTCACTTATGTTTTCTTCTGCCATCTTGTAGGAATTTGATAGCTTCACATTGTACATGTAGCTCTATGAGCCATTATGAGTTCATTTTTGTGAAGGGTGTAAGTCTATGTCTAGATTCCTTTTGTATCATGTGGATATCCACTTATTATAGCACCATCTGTAGACCAGACTCTTTATTTCCCATTGTATTACTTTCAAAGATCAGTTAACTGTATTTATGTGGCTCTATTTCTGGGCTCACTGCTGTGTGTTCTATTGATCACCAGGACCACGCTGGAACCAGCTGAACATCAGCCTGTAGCCTCCCCATTTCCCCTTGGGCTCCTGGCTTCCTTGCCCAGACCCCTTGGCCTTTCTGTGGCTTTTTTCCATCCCGCGCTCCCTCTCAGGTACAGGTCTTGGCTCCCTCTCACGTCCTTACCAACCAGTCCAGCCAAGTCTTGCTTCAGGATCTACCCTTCTAAGGAGGCAGCAGAAAGGTGTAAATTGCACAAATTGTTCCTTTCTAGAATAATTTGTTAAAAAGTCCCCTGTCAGAAACATCTATCTTTAGTTGGGAGAAAACCCCAGATTGCACATTGGGTACTCTGGGCCTCTTACCTCTGGTTTGGGCTGCTTCTCCAGAAGGAGAGGCCAGGATGAAGGAATGGGTGATCCTCAGTAGTCCTGGAAGAACATGGGGAGGTCAGCATGGCCTGCCCCCACACACTATGCTAGGCTTCTTGTCCGGAGGCAAGTTACTCAAATCCTTGGGACTTGCTTTGTGCTCTGTGAAAATGGGGCTAATATTGGACAGATTGAGGTAACATGAAGTCCAGCAGATTGGTCAGATTTGTTAATGATTACTTATATTTTACTTTCTGTCTTTTCGATTTTGTGACAGGTTGCTTTCCTTTTTTTTTTATTTTGAAATAATTATAGATTCATAGAAATTGTACTGAAATGTACAATGGTGTCCACTGTTCCCATCCACCAGCCTTCTTCAATTTGATGTAACATAACACAACCATAGTACAAAATCAGCCTAAGGAGATTGGCACTGATGCAATCCAAGAGCTTATTCAGATTCCACCAGTTAAAAATACACGTGTGTGTGCAGGGGTGTGTGTGTGTGTGTGTGTGTGTGTGTGTGTGTGTGTGTGTAATGCTGTCCAGTCTCATTACATGTGTAGCTTTGTGGAACCACTGTCACATCAAGGTACTCATCTGTACCCCCACCCACCCAACCAGGCTCCTTTGTGCTACCCTTTATTGCCACCCTCACCCTCTCCCTCCCCTCCCTAAACCCAGGCAACCACTAGTCTTGTCTCCATCTCTATCACTTTGTCATTTCAAGAACATTTTTATAAATGAACTTACAAAATGTCACCTTTTGGGATTGATTGACTTTTTAAGCTCAGTATAATTCCCAGGTTCATCCAAGTTGTTGCACAGTCAATAGTTCGTTCCTTTTTATGGCTATGTAGTATTCCATGGCCAGTATGGACAGTTTGTTTATCCATTCACTTCTTGAAAGATATCTGAGTTGGGGCTATTATGAATAGAGCTGCTATAGACATTCATGTACAAGTTCCTGCATGAAATTAAGTCTTAATTTCTTTGGAATAAATGCCCAAGAATGCAACTGATGGGCTATATCCTTTTTTTTTTTTTTTTTTTTTTTTTTTAATTTGAGAGAATGAGAGAGAGCATGAGTGGGGAAGAGAGGCAAGGGGTGGGAGGAATCCCAAGCAGGCTCCACGCTCAGTGCCGAGCTGGATGCATGGCTTAATCCCATGACCCTGGGATCACAAACTGAGCTGAAATCAAGAGTCAGACACTTAGCTGACTGAGCCACCCAGGCTCCCCTGATGGGCTATATCCTAAGTCTCTTCATTATATTTGTTTCTACAGCTCCTTTCTATTTCTTGACAAGTACTTCTGGTTATCTGTTTATGGTACTGATAATATGAGTAACCTCTAAAGACATGTATACTGAATCATTGTTCAAGCTATGGCAAAATTTTTTCCTCTTCATGAGGATGGGTGCAGCATAGAGAAAGGTGGACCTGTGTGATTACACCAGGTCACGTGCAGGTGCTAAATGAAGGTGATGCTTTCTTCAGCTGTGTGGGAAATGTTCATTCTTATCAGTAATCAAGAACAAGGAATGCTTCTAGCAAGGAGTAAGTACATTAATAGCAATACTACCAGCAATAAGTAAGGATTGCAACTAAAGGAATTTCTGAGAAAATTAACAAAATTGTCACAAGAAGTAGGTAATAATTACTTAAGAGATGAAGTAAATTATATCTTTTCCCCATTGTTTATATCATCCTTATTTCTTTTTGATAAATTCTTTTAACTTTATAAGGAACAGTTTCCATCTTATATAAACTATTCCAAAATATGAGGAAGATGAAAAGCCACCATCTATGAAGAAGAACTATCCTGAAATAGCACAGAAAATACAATGTTGATTTTACTAACGAATAGGAATACTTTTTTAGGTGAACTGATATATCAAAACAGCAGTCTGCTAGTGTCCTGGGCAATATTGTTGGGCTTCTTTCACTCAGTATAATTATTTTGAGATTCATCCATGTGGTTGCATGTTATTAATAGTTAGCTCCTTTTATTGTGTGTGTAGTGTTCCATTCTAAGAACAAACTATGGTTTGTTTATCCATTCACCCATTGATAGACATTTGCATTATTTCAGTGGTTGTTTTGAGTAAAACTTCTGTGAATGTTTTTTTTTATCAAGTCTTTGTGTGGGCATATGCTTTCCTTTCACTGAGGACATAAAATTACGAGCTACTTGAATACCTTACAGTTGAGCAGATTTATGCAGGCTCTGGAGGCTGAGTGAACAAATTGTGTGAGGGACATAGGAATCGCCAATGTGGCTGAAGCAGAGGACCCAAGCGTGAGCTTTGCATCTGGTGTTTGATGGCTGTGCATTTGATTGCAGGCTATTTTCTTTGTTATGGGCTCTCCATTTTCTCTCAGAATGAAGTCCTGAATTCTTCTTGGCCTCTTTGGACCTCTCACATTGTGCCCAACCTTCCTTTTCAGGGTCCTTAACTATGCCCACTATGTTCTTTCCTTTAATGAGAATAAGAAGATGGTGATAACAGCTTAGCTATATTGTGGACCTGGGACTCAGGTATGCAAGCTACATGTATTATTGTGTAATCCTTCTAGGAGCCTCATGAAGGAGGTACCATTTTTATGCCTTTTGTGCAGGGAGGAAACCACAGCTCAGAGATGTTAAATAACTTGTCCAGGATTGCACAGCTATTAAGTGCTAGTTTGGATGTTGGACTAGATCATCTGACTTCAGAGCCAGCACCTTTAACCACAATGTGGTACACCCGTCATCACTGAAAGGACAGATTGTGAATGGAATTTAAGACGCCATTTAAACTGTTCTTCCATATCATCTAGTTAATTCCTATATTCCTAACTTAAGTGTTTCCTCCCAGTGGCCCAGTGGCAGCCCAGACTGGGTTGGATCACCTTGCACCAGGTGCCTGTCTCAGATCTCTGTGTCTGTCCAGCTGAGCTGGGAGTGCAGCATGGATATAGATGCCCTCCTTTGCTGCCCTTAGTATCTACTGCCCAAAGAGTGCTAGGTACTCAGTAATAGCATTGATTAAACCAGTTGAATGAGTGAATGAATTTTATTATCAGATATGCATGTTTGTCATCAGCTTTATTGAGATATTATTTACACATACAGATGTGTAACCACAATCAAGATAAAATTATTTCAATCACTCTAAAAGTTCCCTATGCCCCTTGCAATCTCCCTCTACCTTCCAGCTACCACTGTTCTGTTTTTCTGTCCCTATAGTTATGCCTCTTCTAGAATTGTTTTAAAGTTTATTTATTGAGAGGGAGAGAAAGTGAGTACTAGTGGGGGAGGGGGAGGGGCAGAGAAGAGGGAGAGAGAATCCCAAGCAGGCTTCACACTGCCAGTGCAGAGCCCAATGCAAGGCTCGAACCCATGAACCACAAGATTATGACCTGAGCCCAAATCAAGAGTCGGATGCTTATTGAGCCACTCAGGCACCCCTAGAATGTTTTTTTAAGCAATCTCTATACCCAGCATGGGGCTTGAACCCATGACCCCTACTAGATCAAGAGTCCCACACTGTTCTGACTGAGCCAGCTAGGTACCTCTCCCTTCTAGAATTTTAGACAAATGGAATTATACAGAATGTAGTCTTTTGTGTCTGTCTTATTTAACTTAGCAGAATGCTTTTGAGATGCATCTGTGTTACTGCATGTGTCAGCAGTTCCAGGTATATATTTAAAACCACCTTACATAGTTATTTTGGTAACAGTCCAGAGATAAACAGCCCCACTAAGGTTTGGACTTGGTTTGTAAGAACAGCAGTTCCCAAGGGTGCTCTGCAAGATCCTTTAAGAATGTCCACAAAGCCAAAATGATTTTCATAATAACCCTAAGATGTTATTTGCATTTTTCACTCATTATCTGAGTTTTCCAGATGCTACATGATGTGTGGTATCATCTGTAGATTGGTTGCAGAAACAGATGGAATCCATCTGTCTTCTATTAAGTTGTCTGGCTTAAATTTGTAAAAATGTTAATGCTACTCTTCTCACTAAAAGTTTTTGTATTGGAAAATATAATATTTTATTAAAAATGTTAATTATATTAACATGTAATAGATTTCTTGTTAGATACATGAATAGATTTTCTTTTAATTTGAGATAGTATGCATGGATGGGGTGGGGGCAGAGGGAGAGGGAAAGAGAGAATCCTGAGCAGGCTCCATGCCCAGCACGGAACCCGAAGCAGGGCTCGACCTTACAACTACAAGATCATGACCCAAGCTGAAATCAAGAGTTGGACATTTAACCTCCTGAGCCACCCAGGCACCCTCCTCATGAGATGACTTCTCATATGACAAATAGTAATAAATATAAGTCATGTAAACAGAATCTCTTTGGGGGCTTCAGGTTTTTAGTTGTTGAGAAACCCTTAGTCCAAGAAGTTTAGAATCTCTAGAGTAGGGACATTTTTGAAAAGGCATCGGGAACAGGATGAGGAAGTCTTGGAACTGAGTGGGCTTAGAAGAGGTCTGGAGACCTGGCTCATGGTGCCTGGAGAAGGGGTCTCCATCAGGTGGTGCCACATAGAACGTGGGCTGGAATGTAGGGACAGGCAGTGTTAGCCACAGTCTTGTTGTCAGCCTCCTGCTCCCTCCCTGGACCTGGTTGGGCAGGTTCTGTTGTTCTTGCTTCCTACGAGGAGCCATTGGGCAGCCCACACCTGTGGCTGCCTTGCAGGAAGGTGATCATGCGGCCTCAAGATGGCCACTCTCCTGAGATGAAGCTGCAGCTACGATTGGACTTCAGGTTTGGCACTTGCTAAGGATCTGATGTCTGTGCTGTATTCTGATCCCAGGGCAAGCATAGGAAATCATCAGGACCTTTCGTTGGTTTTCAGGAGAAAATACCCTAACCATCTCTCTGCAATAGAGTTCTAAGCTCAGATTGAAAGACTGTCTAAAATAATTATTATTTTTTAAAAAATTTTTTTAATGTTTATTTATTTTTGAGACAGAGAGAGACAGAGCATGAATGGGGGAGGGTCAGAGAGAGGGAAACACAGAATCTGAAACAGGCTCCAGGCTCCGAGCTGTCAGCACAGAGCCCAATGCGGGGCTCGAACTCACAGACCACGAGATCACGACCTGAGCCGAAGTCGGCCGCTTAACCGACTGAGCCACCCAGGCATCCCTAAAATAATTATTTTAACAAAAGCAGGTGGGAGGCTAGTCTTCTTACTGGCAAAATTCTTGTGGGGAAAGCTACGTGTGGATTTTAGTTAGTGATTTTGATAAAGCTGTTAATAAAGAGCAAAATTGCACCTGCTGCCTTTGACCTGTTAACTGCTCTTCTCTTACAGGAGAAAGGGCCTGTGGTTCCGACTGAGGAAGATTCTTCTCTGTGTTCTGGGGTTGTATGTTGCCATTCCATTTCTCATCAAACTATGTCCTGGAATACAGGCCAAACTTATTTTCTTGAATTTTGGTAAGTACCACGTGCCCACTTTGCCTTTAATTTTAGTAAGGGTTCATTTGCATGATGATTTATATATTTGCATATCTACCACCCAGATCGAGAAATAGAAACATTTCTATTACCCAGAAAGTTCCCTGTGCCCCTTCCCGGTCACAGGCTGCTATAGTGACTGAATTACTCTCCAGGGCTGGTATCTGTGTACACAGGTGACTTCTGCATGGGCAGAGGTCTTTCTTTAGCTGAAGTGGGTGAAAGTGTTAACAATGTGGAGAGTCTTCTGAAGCTGTTGTGTTGGAGATGCTTTGCCCCTTGTGCAGTCTAGGAGGTTAACTGTCCTTGGAAAAGATGACCACTTAAAGATGACCACCTTAAAAAAATAATTAGGACTTTTTCTGGAAAAAAAAAACAACAAAAATTAGCCTGACATGCTTTGGTTTCTATGGAATTATATGCTGACTTTATGGGTGCTGTAGTCTCCTTGAGTTAACTTGGATCTTGTGTGGTTTTTATTCATGCTGTGTATTTACTTTTGTGCAAGTGGGAGGAGAAAGGACCAGAAGTATCAAGTTTAGGAAACAGAAGGCAGAGGGCTCCCAAGTACATAATTGCTGGGAATAATCCTCTCCAGGAGCATCATTTTACACCTACAAGATGAGGCTAGGAAGGAAGAGGTTGGGTCTGTGGGTGTTAGAATTTGAGGATAGAACTTGGTGCTTGGTACACAGCAGGTGCTCTGTAAGTGATGGCCTTCAGCTCAGGTGTAGGTGGCACAAACCAGTCAAGGCAGGCTCTGTGCGTGCTTTTAGCTATGTTGGTTTGCAAAGAGTGGGTTTAAACCGTGTGTGTTTGGGAGGAGAGGCTGAGAAGCTGGGGCTGATGTCGTGGGAGGAGGCAGCAGGGTTGCTGGTAGAGTGGAGGGAGGAGGAAGCTCATGAAGATGAGGAGGAGGACAGGCAGGAGGCGTTGAGATGGCTCTTGTGTGACTGTGGCCTGAGACAAGTTCAGAGAGTGGGGTGGCACTGGGGGCAGGTGTGTCAGGACTCCAGAACTCTCTTCTATAGTAGCTCTGCAGGTGCCTGGGCATACGAGTTCAGGGTTGTTAAGCCTATAATGGATTTAATCGCAGAAACTTGGAAGTCACTGGCTAAAAGGGCATTTCTGCTCTAGAGAGGAACAGTAGGAGGAGGAAGAGAAATAGTAAGGTCAATATTTAATACTTTGTAAATCTAAAGTAAGGTTTTTACTTGGTATCTTAAAATAAGTGTAAAATACTTGTATGCCAAGAGGCATTTGATTTTTCTAACAAACTTAGCTGAGTTTCTAGGAATTTATCTTGTCTAAGTTTTTGCCAGTGTGAGAAACACAAACTTAAAAAGAACTAACAACATAGTAAAATCAAGGGAGCTTTGATTTTTCTGACTTTAACTCTTAAATGTCCACGGTTGGTCCAGCACAGAAGAGAGTTTGAGTTTACATGTAAACATGAAGTTATAGGGCTGCATATTCCCTGATGGCAGATCTTAGGATTGAATGACTTTTCCAACTCTGTAAGCCTCTGGGTGCTTTGGGCAGGTGCCTTTGCCACATGGTGGGGTCCCAGCAAATAATTTGAATTGAATTGATTTTCTTTAAATCAGTTATTTGGGCTGCTTTAGACACAGCCCACAGATGTTGCTTGGTTGGTGGAGCAGAACTTTGGGGTTCTCATAGGCCAGTCCTCTGCACCTCCACAAGGAGATGCTGGTCTCTTACCCTTTCCTTCCACGTGTCTGCTGCATGGTAGTGAGGTCACCTCCTCTGTGGGATTGTGGGGGTCTCGAGTGTAGCCCTGCAGTGTTTTGGAAGTTTCACCCCACGGTGCTGGAGGGCTAGAGTGTTGGAGTAGCACCTCCATTTTTGTCTCCTCGAAATGTGAATCATGATCCTGTGGATTTCAATTTGGACACTAAAGGAAGTCTAACAGTCTTTTGGGCCTCAGAACCTGATTAAAGAATATATATATATTTTTTAATTTTTATTTTAGAGAGAGAGTGAGCATGTGACTGGGGAGAGGGGCAGAGGGAGAGAGAGTGAATCTTAAGCAGCCTCCATGATCTGCACAGAGCCTTGACACAGAGCTCCATCCCATGACCCTGAGATCATGACCTGAGCCGAAATTAGAGTTGGACACTCACCCGACTGAGCCACCCAGGCACCTCAAGAATATATTCTTAACTTCACGCCAAATCTATCTGAAATCAAATTCATAAATCAGATAAATAAGCTTTAGAAAAAGCTTAGCTCCTATGGTTTCAGGCATTATTCTACTTTGAATATATTTCATAAGCAAAAAATATATGATCATTCCAAAAACAAAATTAACTGCAAAGCCCTGAATGGTAGTAAAAGAAGAAAAAGAAAATCATTCTGAGAAAATTGTTAACTTTGTTGCTTATATATTTCCTGCCGGTCTCTTTTGTCTGAGTCTCTACACATAAATATAAATATATGTGCTTTTCATACTCAGGTTCAAAAGTATGATTCCATCTCAGTGATGTTGGGTGATACCCAGTATTTGTGGTCTTGAAGTCTAGATAACTTTTTTGTTGTTAAACTGAAGTATAGTTGGCATATAGTATTACATTAGTTTCAGGTGTATAACACAGAGCTTCAACAATTATATGCATTCTCGGGGCTCCTCACAATAAGTGTAGTTACCATCTGTCAGTATACTAATTTGCTACAATATTATAGACTGTATTCCCTGTGCTGTACTTTTTATCTTCATGATATATGTATTTAACTAGAAGTTTGTACCTCTTCATCCCCTTCCCCTATTTTGCCCGTCTTCCCACCCCCTTCCCCTCTGGCAACCACCAGTTTGTTCTCTGTATTTGTGGGTCTGGTTTCAGTTTTTTTGTTTGTTTGTTCTTTTGTTTTGTAGATTCCATTTGTTTTATAGATTCCACGTGTAAGTGAAATCATATGGTATCTCTCTTTCTCTGATTTATTTCACTTAGCATATACCATCTGTGTTGTCTCAAAATGGCAAGATCTCATCCTTTTTTATGGCTGTGTAATGAAATCTAGCTATCTTCTCTGCAGTTCTTTTCCCCTCATATCTAGAACTATCTCTTGGTGAAAGGAATGTTTCAGTTCAGAGGCCTGCACAGAACTGCTCCTCTGCACATTACCTTGGGCCTTTTTTTGGAAATAGGTTAGATATATAAATTATATATTTGTTTTTAAAGCAGAAGGCCAGCCAACTTGCTTTAACATTCTCTGGGACAATAATTCTTAAGCTTCCTCTTTTTCCTTCCTCTTAGCAGTCCCTGTTAACCCTTGATAGCTGTCTTTCTTTTAAATTTTTTTTATTTGAGTGTAGTTGACACACAATGTTACATTAGTTTCAGGTATACAGCATAGTGACTGGATAAGTTTAAAAATTAGGCTGTGCTTACCACGAGTATATCATAAACATGATTACAGTATTATTGACTATTCCTTATGCTGTGCCTTTCATCCCTGTGACTAACTTACTGCAGAACTGGAATCCTGTACCTCCCACTCCCCTTCTCCTATTTTGCCCATCGCCCCCCCCCCCCGCTCCCCCGCCAACACTTCTCTCTGGCAACCATCAGTTTGTTCTCTGTGTTTGTAGGTCTGATTCTGTTTTTTGCTTGTTTATTCATTTGTTTTTTTGTTTTAGATTCCACATATGAATGAAATCATATGGTATTTGTCTTTCTCTGATTATTTCACTTGGCATAATACACTATAGATCTATCCATGTTGTCACAATGGGAAGCTATGGCCCTTTTTTTTATGTCTGAGTAATAGTCAGGTGTGTGTGTGTGCGTGTGCACGCACACACACGCTACATTGTCCTTATTCATTTGTCTATCCGTGGACACTTGAGCTGTTTCCATAATCTGGCAATTGTAAATAATGCTGTAATAAACATGGGGATGCATATATTTTTTTGAATTAATGGTTTTGTATTTTGGGGGTAAATATCCACACAGTATAATCATAGAATAGTTCTATTTTTAATTTTTTGGGGAACCTCCATACTATTTTCCTTTCTTACCCCTTTTCTTATTAGAGAAGCCCCTACAGCCCACATCATGTAGTTAAAATTTGATAAAACCCAGGGCCCTCTGGCCCTCCCCTTGTTAGCACCTTGTTAGCACTCTTCCAGTGCATCAGTGACTGGGATGAAAGGTAGCCCCAATATTTAAAATGTCAGGCAGTGAAAAATGTCCATTATGGCTAAGTAGCCATAGCCTCTCACCCTATCACATACTTTCCAGATGGTCTAAAGAAGGGATAATAGATGAGGTTGTTTTCTGTTCATTTATGTACTCACTGGTTATTCACTGAGCACCATTTGTGCAGGATCATGAGCATTGGTAGGTGGTTGCTGGTAAGTGATGGTGTGGCCAGGGGGCAGATAATGCAAAATGGGAAGGAAGGGTTGAAGCAGCTGGTTGGGCCCTGCTGGCCTGTGGACACAGCGGCCTGTGTTTTGGGTTCCTGGGCTGTGCAGTTAAGCTGTATGTGAGGCCGAACTTACATACATAGCCATGAGGAGCTCAGTCATTGTTCCTGTCCCTGTCTCAGACTCCTCACTCCTGCCCCTGCCACGCACCTTGTGCACTGCCAATGGGCCCTGTGCTGTGTCCCTGACTCAACCCTATGGAAGAAGCAGGGTCTCTGAGGGTCATATGGCCAAGGGATGTGATCACACAGGAGGTCAAAGGGTCCTGGTACTCATTTGTTCCTGGACACCAGGAGTGAGGTGTGTTCTGGCCTGGGCAGATCCCACAACCCTCCTCCTTGCACACTTGACCTGGCCCTTTGTGGAGTTTCTGCTCACTCAGACCAGTAGTTCCCAGTGGTTCCTCTGGCCACTTACTTTCTGGAGCTCTCTGACACCCCAGACTGACCAGGGACCTTCACTCCAGAGAGGTTTACAGGTGGCATTTGCTGGACTCGGTGCATTCACTGCCTCCTTTTTCATGGATATTTCTAAAACAGAAATAAAGGTGAACTGGAAGATAAGTTTTGGGGAATGAGGTCCTCCTGGAGTAGAATTTGGCTTCTCAGTTCCTAGATTTCTCAGGCCTGGAAGCTTTTGGGATTAGCTGCCAATCCTCATTAAACACTTTTCACTGGTAGGGGGTCCTCTCAGAGCACTGGGGAAGTTTGTAAGTAGCTTGGCCGCCTTCTCTTCCGACACAGAACCAGCCTGAGGCCTGAGAGCTGAGCCAGTGGAGGCCAAGTGCCCTCAGTCCTTGATGACACCCACTTTCTGCTTGGCATGGGAGGTGGAGGGTGGGTAATTCCAGCCTCAGGAGTGGAATTAAGACAGACTGGGTGTGGAATGGACAGTGGGCACCAGGTTCCGGTTTTCAGAGTTTTATTGAGGAAGTCATTTCACTTCACAGTTGTCAGATGATGAACTGGCCCAATAAGCTGCAGCCTTCAGTTTCCACAACATGGAACAAAGTCCTAGAATGGAGATTGCAGGAGTAGGTACCTGTGTCTGAAATAGCACAAGAAAGAGAGGTCCTTTCCAAGGGCCTTCTGGTAGGGAGGCTTCTCTGAGTTCCATTGCCAGAGTAAGATCTGAGCTCCAGAGCATGGCCACATTCATCCCTGGGGGCAGATGTAACAAATAACCACAAACTGGCTGGCTTAAAACAACAGAATTTTATTCTCTCCCAGTTCTAGAGCCTGGAAGCCTGAAATCAAGATGTCGCAGGCCCATGCTCCCTGAGACTCTGGGCACAGTCCTTCTGTGCCTCCTCCTAGCCTTTGGTGGTGGCTGGTAGTCCGTGGTATTCCTCGGCTTGTAGCTGCCTCTGTGGTCATGCGGCTGCCTCCTCCTGGTGTCTTTACACTGTCTTCCTCTGTCCTTGTCTGTGTCAGTGTCCCAATTTTCCTTTTTGATGAGGACACCACTTACACTAGATCAGGGTCCACCTCATGATCTCACTTTAGCTTAATTATCTCTGTAAAGACCCTATTTCCAAATAAAGTCACATTCTGATGGGCTGGGGGTTGGGACTTCAGTGTATCTCTTTGGGGGGGCACTAATCAACCCCTAGAAAGGACGTTAGGGCCAGTCTGTATCAGAGCCATTTCCCTTCTTCCTTCCCATCTGATTAGCCAAGAGTGTGGGCTGTGGAGTCAGGCTGCCTGGGTGCAAGTCTCAGTTCTGTGATATGTGAGCTGGTGACTTAACAAGAGCCGTAAAATGGAAGTGGTGGTATGCACATCACAGGAAGCACTACAGGAGGGTATGCGCAGTGCAGGGCTGGCATGGTGGGAACACCAGGAAGTGTGATGCTACCTCCTTTGATGGCCATTCTTCTTTTGAGAGAAAGGAATGATTAAAGTTGAAAAAATTTAGCCTGCTTCTTAGGGAAGAGATGGGTTAAGAAACTGGAGGTACAGGCAGCAGTCTTGGTGAGTGGGTTTGTCTCCTTGCATGGTGTGAAATTCTCAGGGCATTTCTGGGGAAGGAGCTTGTGTGTACCCCCATGTCCTCCCGAGGGGGTATTTCATTTCTTCGGCAAATGTGTAGTGAGCTGCAGTGGGCATTTGAAGAAGTGAGAGCTAGATGTGCAGGTATGTGGCAGGAGAGCACTCAGGTTGTGAGGACAGCAAGTGCAAAGGCCCTGAGGTGGGAGATCAATGGTTATGGCTCACAAATGGGATGATAACAGGAGATGAGCATGTTTGACTTTTGTACCATGTGGATATGTGCAGTTATGTGATGAAACTACTCTCTTCACCAAAGAAAACTGTACAGAGGTATGTGACTCCCTTATGCAAGGTGGGATTGGCTAGTCAGTACCATCCTGCTCTTTGTTGCTACCCCTTTTGGGAGTTGCCATTTTATAAAGTAAGTTGCACCTTAAGGTTTTGGTTTTTTTTTAAGTGTTTCAATTTTTAACTAAATATATCTTTAAAAATTGTGTTCGCCACAAGAAGTAAAAGTACAACAGTATATAAAGGAAAAATGAAATATCCCCTATCTGCCCTGTGCATGTGCTCATGTGCACACACACACACACTCTTCACTAACAGCCTGGCCTGTGTCTTCCTGTATTTCTTTACAAGTCACATGTGGGTGGTGGTGGTGTGATGTTGCTTGCTTGTCTTTACAATGACAGTGTAGGACTGTGCAGTATACATGTCATCTCTCTCCTTCCCTGCTCTTCTACCTGTAGTTCACAGACATTCCTCCAGGTCAGTGGGTCTTGACTGGTCTCCAGCTAAAGGCTCCCGGATTTTCCTTAGTGTGGGTGCCCCACAGAATCTTGTCTTCTTGGCAGGAGACCTATAAAATCTAGGGCTCCTGCTGTACAGTTCCACTCAGCGTCACTCAACTCTGGATGGACTCTGTGGATTCCCTGCGCCCATACCTTATCTTCCACTGGTCTGTCGGCATGAAGTGACGGATTTAGAAACTTTGGGACCCCACTTGACTGACTCATACCCACAATCACTTGGTCACAGAGTGCTGTGGCCCCAGCTCCAGAACACGCCATCTGCCTGTCACTTTTCCCACAGTCCCTTCCACCAGCACCCTGACTCCAGCCTTCAGTTGCGGCTTAGCCAGGCCTGGCTGGCCTCCCCATCTCCAGCCTCTCTCAGGGCCACAATGTCCCTGAGGCTCTTCGGGGATCTTGCGTTCCCTCACTTGTATCTTCTCACCTTGAACAACCATCAGAGGACCATCACTACTCAGACCTCGTCCTTGCTGGAGGATGTGCAGGTGTGCTTGCAGTATTCCAGCACCCTCTCTCTCAGCTCTGCATCTGAGGCTGGAGGGCCCTGTGCACCTGGCATTCTTGCTTTGGAAAAGACTTTGCGCTTCTTAAGAGCTTTGCCTCTGCTGTATGTGTGTGCATGTGTGTGCATGTGTCCATCTGCCCCCACTAATCCTGGTTTCCATCTCTTTGTCCCCCCACAGTGAGGGTTCCCTATTTCATTGACTTGAAAAAACCGCAGGATCAAGGTTTGAATCACACGTGTAATTACTACCTCCAGCCAGAGGAAGACGTGACCATTGGAGTCTGGTGAGTGCTGGGCAGTGTGGCCAATGTCGTCCAAGACGATTGTGCATCCATTTTTATCTTCACCCTCCTCTGTTTCCAAAGCAGAGATCTTGGCTAAATTTGATCCTAATGGATGGAACACAATGAGATGGCACCAAATTCTGTTCTGAGATTTTCAAATAGCGAAGGCTTTGTGAACCAGGCTGTTTGTTGCAGAGAACTTTATTTCCAGGGGGAAAAAGGAGAGTATGAGTATGGAATCATGAGCACAGGTTCGAAATGCACCCTTTCTTCTCAGAGAAGGGAGCATCTAAACATTGGAGATAGCTGGATTTCTTTCATGTGCAGCACTCCCAGCAGTTGATAATGATGGTGTTTGCTATCTTCCTCATATTTACTTTTTTGAGCCACAAATTTAAATTGGATGTAAGCTCTGTGACTTCTCTGTGACTCCTTGGAATCTATTTTCATGTTTTTTTCGCTGTGGAAAAGTGGGTGTTTCTGAACAACTAAATTAAAATTGACCAATTTTCTGTGGTGTTTTCCTTTTTCTCTCAGAAGCAGCTCAGCATCACTGCCCCTTTATGTGGCTGGGTTTCCCTTTCAGTAGCCATAATGTCTCTCTCTGCTGTCACAGAAAACTGCTGTGTATGTGAGATACTTCTAAACAAAATGCTGTGGGTGGCTTCCCAGTGTGGGCTGTGGGGAAGTTCAGGCATTTCAAATGGTCCTGGGTAAAGAATATAAAATAGGAAGGGAGATTATTGTTCTAGGAGTTGATGCTGGCACTAGTCTTTTGTTATTGCTGGTTTAATTTAATCTTGCATTTGCTGACCAATGTGTATGCATGGGACACTTTGCTCTTCTGTCTTCAGTCAGAAGCTTGGCGTGTTTTGCTCAGAGCTCTTTGGTGAGGGAATTAGTCAGCCCTCCTACTGGTTAGTGTGGTCTGTGCTTTGAGACACAGGGAGTTAGTGGGGACCTCTTCCTCAGGTAGGGCAGTTATATAGCAGGAGGGGTGTTTGTGGTGCTGATAGGCTGAAAGCTCTCACAGCAGTCACACAAGAAGGTTGTACTTAGTGACAACAATGGTGAGACCAAGGGTAGTGACAGCCAGGCTGTATGTTGCTGGGGCCCTGCTGCCTGCCCATGTCTGCACCCTGTGTTTTCATGAGGACTGTGTGGGCCCTCGGGTGGCAGTAGGCTTGTTCTCAGTTGCTTGTCTATGGGCATAAACTCTCTACCTGGCAGAGGGCAGGAGAGCCCTGGGAAAATAGGGTCCCTTCCCTCTGACTGTGACCTTCCCTGGCCTTTAGGAGCCTCCGGTTTGGAGTAGGCTGCTTCCCGGAAGTGAATCAGCTTCAAGCACCTTTATTTTTTGTATTTAATTTTGTTTTAGTTTGTTTATTTAGAGAGAGACAGACATAGCATGAGTGGAGGAGGGGCAGAGAGAGTGGGGGTAGAGAGAGAATCCCAAGCAGGCTCCATGCTGCCAGTGCGGAGTCCAATACAGGGCTCAAACTCATGGAACTGTGAGATCATGACCTGATCCAAAACCAAGAGTCAGACACTTAACCAACTGAGCCATCCAGGTGTTCTCCAGCACCTTTAAAATGTGCCTTTCCATCCCATGGATTTGTAATTGCCAGAGAGTGATAATTATGGTCAGAATCACCCAAAATGCAAGCCTCTGGAATGAACGAAAGAAATGTTAGAAATTAAATACTAAAACTTAAGAGCTAGAAAATTTAAAAAATGGCCATTTAATACTTTCAAACATTCTTGCTAATAAATGTATGCTTTACAGACCCTCCTCTGTGATTAACAGTATTTGTTGTGGACTGACTTCAGATTAACTGGAGCATCTCCCTGGAGGACAGTTCTGGCCAGAGAGACCGAGCCCACCTGCCTGGCCAGGTGTGGGATGAGTCAGGCTTATTGCCAGTTCATCCACACAGCATGCCAGCCTGCAGCCTCTCCTCCTACAGAGATGGGTCTGCTCCCAGATGCCTTGTGAGCAGGCCCTTGAATGTGTTGTGCATTAGAAAGGGTGCTTTAAGGATGGCCAGGCTTCTAGTCCAGCTCATAAAGATCAGTGTTGCTGAATTAGCACCCATGATAGCATGAACTATCTTAAGTACGTTGTGAGTTAAATTGTGTACAGTTTAAAAATATAGGTATGTATGAACATTAAAAAAAATTTTTTTTAAGTATAGGTATGTATAAGAGAAAATGATGTTACTTGGCTAGTATTTATTAAGTGCTCATTCTGTGTAAGGCCCAGGTGAAGGCCTGGTGACTGAGCCAGAATAGATTGTACCTTACAGAACTCCAGTTCACATGCGAGAAACCCTACCTCATACTCGCCCCTGCCCCACGCAACTGCTACCAGAGGGAGCTTCTGTGGTCCAGAGGGGGCCCAGGTGCAAGTCAGGAAATCTGTCAGAAACCATCCCTGTAGCTTGAAGCTCTGTAGTTATTTCTCCTTGTGATGAGGGCAGTTTGTCTCTCCAGCCCTTCTGTCCTGTTCTCTGCTCAGTTGTGACTCTGTTCCTCCATCATTCTATCAACAATTGCCATCATTTGATTATGTCACTCTGCTCTGCTTCTGTTTCAGGCACACTGTCCCTGCCGTCTGGTGGAAGGACGCCCAAGGAAAGGACCAGATGTGGTATGAGGATGCCTTGTCTACCAGCCACCCTATCATCCTGTACCTGCACGGAAATGCAGGCACCAGGTGAGGAAGAGGAGCCCACACAGTATGTCTTCTCTGATTGCTGACTCCTTTATGAAGTGGGAAGGTCCTGGCCCAGTTGGTTCTACTGATCCACTGCAGTGAGGGAGTGTGCAGACAGTGGGGCCATGGAGCATCCTGAGAACACAGGAAAAGGCAGTGTTTATGGAGTTTGGGGAAAAGGGGTCAAGGTGAAACTTTCATGAAGCAGTGTCCCTATAGGCTCAGAGCAAAGTGGGCTGTGTGCATGATGGGCCCAGGTGCAGTTTCCTTGGGAACTCCTTTTTTTTTTTTTTTTAAGTTTATTTATTTATTTTGAGGGAGGGAGCACAAGCAGGGGAGGGGCAGAGAGAGAGAATCTCAAGCAGACTCCACACCATCAGCACACAGCCTGACTTGGGGCTCGAGCCCATGAACCATGAAATCATGACCCAAGCCAAAACCAAGAATCAGATGCCTAATCAACTGAGCCACCCAGGCACCCTGGGAACTCCTGTGTTAAGCAGGTATGGGAAGCTGTGTCCAGAAACCCCTTATGTGAGCCTGGCACCTAGGTAGAGTGGAGGAAGCTGTGTCTCTGTCATAGTGACCCAGATTCTGGGCCAGAGTGGGTGTTTCCTTCTTCCTGATAGAATTTAAAGGGCAAAGTGAGGGCCTGTGATTTAGGAAATAAGTTTCTCTGAGTAAGGAACAGTGGTCCCTCAGAGGGGTCATTGTGACACTTTAGGACTGCAGCACCCCTGCGGAATGCTGTCTCCTGTTCATCAGCCACCCCTGTCATCCCACGGTGAGGGTCTGTCGTCCCACCGTGAGGATCTGTTGCCCCAGGGGGTGCTCTGTCATCCCAGGGTGGGGGTCTGTCATCCCAGGGTAAGGATCTGTCATTCCAGTGTGAGGATCTGTCATGCCAGGGTGGGGGTCTGTCATCCCAGGGTGGAGTCTGTCATCCTAGTGTGAGGGTCTGTCATCCCAGTGTGGGGGTGTGTCATCCCAGTATGAGTGAGGATCTGTCATCCCAGTGTGGGGGTCTGTCATCCCAGTGTGAGGCTCTGTCGTCCCAGTGTGGGAGTCTGTTGTCCCAGTGTGAGGATCTGTCATCCCAATGTGGAAGTCTGTTGTCCTGTATGAGGAGGGTCAGTCGTCCCAGGGTAAGTATCTGTTGTCCAAGGGTGGGGATCTGTCTTCCCAGTATGAGAGTCTGTCATCCCACTGTGAGGGTCGCAGGCAGTCTGGCACTTTCTCACTGGCAGGCGTGCCCGTCTGCAGGCAAAGGCATACTTCCTTGCAAGGGGCAATGATTGCTGAGAGGTGGGGGTGAGGAGGGGTGGCCAAAAGCAGAGGGAGGCCAGAGGCACCCCAGCTGGGTGTGCGCAGACAGGCTTGTCAGTGCTGTCACATCAGCTGATGAGTGTGAGTTGTCTATCCCAGCTGTAAGTCAATGATGCCAGTGTGTCCTGCTGGGCCACTGCTGAGGCACTATCTGTACCAGGCAAAACCCTTTGCCCAGGTTTATCCCAGGTGCTTTTCAAGAGTGGCTTTAGTGATGTGTCCTTCAGATTAGCTGGGAGGGTCTGTCATCCCAGGGTGGGGGTCTGTTCCTTCTACCCATGTGGTTGACCTTACAGAAGAGTATCTGGAAGAGCAGGGTGAGGAGGGAGGAGGTGCATTTTCTGAACAAAGCAGTGCCTGAAAACCTCCAGGAGGGTCACTGTTGTTGCAGCTTCCTTAGGGTGTGTGAGAAAGAGCCAGCAGGAGCCGACAGGAGGAAGGGCCACAGCAGGGTCTGGGTGAGGGTCAGTGTGGCACCTTGGCTGGGGGGATGTGATTTTATAGGCAGAACCAACAAGGAGATCAATTCATGGGCCTTTCTGGAGGGGCAAGGAAAGCATGGTGGTGTTGGAGCAGAGGGGCTGCACAGTGGACACTGCAGGAAGTCCAGGAAGTGAAGCCTGCAAGGATGGTGTGTGAGCCTGGAGAGCAGAGTGTGTATCTGCAGAATCATGCATGCACTTGGCAGTTTGCTTTCCTCTTTGTCTGGGACAAACTACAGTGGGTTTCTCTTCTGCTTTTCAAAGAGTAAGTGGTTACTAATAGCTCTGGTAGCATCTTTGTATAAATGAGGGAAGTTCATAGTTTACTGGGAATAAGCTTCAGTTAAGCAATGCCAGTCGCATGGTAAAAAAGAGTAGCCTAAACTTCTGGTTTGAAGGAGCATTGAGACTTTGAAAGTGTTGCTGCCCCCTCCCCGTCTCCCCAGAGACTGCCTACATAGACCTGCTGGCCACCCCTTGGCCTAGCAGGATTGCAGTGGCCCTGGCTCCCTGGGGTCCAGTCCCTGGCTACTGCCTCACATTTTATCATGTGCTCAACCTCTTCTTTTTGTGCAAGGTAGGGAATTTGAACAATCTAGACAAAAGCCACCATGAATGCCTCCAAAGATAACTGAAAACATTTTACATTATTTCCTTCTGGTCCTGAAATTTATTCCCTTGTATTTCTGTGGCTTCATTGTATTGGTTTTCCTCCTTTGTCTCATCCTTGTCTCTCTCAGTGACAGTCCCTGCCCACACACACACACACACACACACACACACACGCACACATACACACCCAAAATGGCCAGAGTGCTCTTAGCTATAAAAAAGGAAAACCATTAAGAAGGCTAGACAGGGTGAGCCTGCCCATTGACACACTTTCCTTCCTGAGGCAGCCCCATCCCCACTTTGGTGTCTGTCCACAGTAACAGCTGACCAATAACTGGACAGAAAGTGTGAGAAGGGGTAGATAGTCCTCGGACAAAGAAGTGTAGACACACATAACAGTTCGGGTGCACAAAAGCCTGTTCGGCCTCAGTAATAAGTGTCCACTACACGCTAGTGTGTGAGTGTGGGGCTAGGAGATGGGCCAGGGCCCCTCTGAAGACGGCTGGGCAGTAATAGTTAAGCTTATGATCACACACACCTTCTACCCAGCCGTTCTGTGTGTAGGAACATATTCCACACATGGATCACACGTCACGTTTGCAAAGGGATATCAGCACAGGCTGGACATGGCAGCAAAACTCAGGTTAACAGCAGATAGGAAAGAGCCAGAACAACTGCAAGATAAGGCAGAGGGGAACTGCAAATACTGCAAGTTGGCTGTGATTTACTGAGTGAAAAGTGAGAGACAGGGGTGCCTGAATGGCTTGGGTGGTTAAGTGTCCTGTTCTTGATTTTGGCTCAGCTCATGATCTTGTGGTCATGAGATTGAGCCCACGTTGGGCTATGCACTGAGCCTGGAGCCTGCTTGGGATTCTCTCTGTCTCTCTCTCTCTGACTCACTCTCTCTCTCTCTCTCTCTCTCTCTCTCTCTCTCTTTCTTTCTCTCTTTCCCTCCCCGACTCATACTCTATCTTTAGAATAAATAAATAAGCATTTTTTTTTTTTTTAAAGTGAGAGGCCGTGCTCGCTTCGGCAGCACATATACTAAAAAAGTGAGAGGCAGTAGAGTATGTGGCAGGTACCTATGGTAAAGAAGCACCTTCGTCTCTGCCTACGTGGTGGTCCCTGACATGGGGGACTTGAGGGAAAAGCTGGATCCTGGGCAGGAGTGAGGGGCGTACTGTGCATTCTTTTGTGTCTTCTGGATTTTGTATTGTACGCATGTATTACCTAGTCAAAAATACAAGTATGGTAATAAATAAGAAATATCCCAAAAGTACTAAGGCTGTCCCTTGCTTGGCATGGTACTGTCAGAAATAAGCTTGCAGCCACTTAGGGTGTCCTGCAGAGGAGGTCACCTATCACCATTGACCCTCTTTGTATGTATTGAAGGAACAAGTCACTACAGACCCAGACACTCCAGTACTGACCCTGGGGCCTGCCTTCTTTAAAAGATGTGCTAACACCCATTCTTGTTTCCTTTTCCCTGATTCTTTAGAGGAGGTGACCACCGAGTGGAGCTTTACAAGGTAGGTGAGGATGGCACACAGTTGTATGACAAACAGTGTGGTGACCACAGGCAGAGTGGGGTCCTCAGTATGATGACGGGTGGAGTGGGTCCACAGTGTGATGACAGATGGAGTGGGGTCCACAATGCGGATGATGAGCAGAGTGGGGTCCACAGTGTGATGACGGATGGAGTGGGGTCCTCAGTGTGATGATGGGAAGAATGGGGTCCACAATGTGGATGACGGGTGGAGTGGGGTCCACAGTGTGATGATGGGTGAAGTGGGGTCCACAGTGTGACGATGGGCGGAGTGGGGTCTGTAATGTGGATGACGGGTGGAGTGGGGTCCACAGTATGATGATGGGCAGAGGGGGGTCCACAGTATGGATGACAGGCAGAGTGGGGTCCTCAGTGTGATAATGGGAAGAATGGGGTCCACAATGTGGATGACGGGTGGAGTGGGGTCCACAGTGTGATGATGGGTGGAGTGGGGTCTGTAATGTGGATGACGGGTGGAGTGGGGTCCACAGTGTGGATGATGGGCGGAGTGGGGTCTGTAATGTGGATGACGGGTGGAGTGGGGTCCACAGTGTGGATGATGGGCGGAGTGGGGTTCACAGTGTGGATGATGGGTGGAGTGGGGTCCACAGTGTGACGACAGGCAAAGTGGGGTCCACAGTGTGATGATGGGTAGAGTGGGGTCCACAGTATGGATGACGGGCAGAGTGGGGTCCTCAATGTGATAATGGGAAGAATGGGGTCCACATTGTGGATGATGGGTGGAGTAGGGTCCACAGTGTGATGACGGGCAAAGTGGGGTCCACAATGTGGATGATGGGCAGAGTGGGGTTCTCAGTATGATGACGGGCAGTGGGGTACTCAGTGTAAAACAAGCAAAGCAAAATACAAAGTGTGTATGATGTGCAGAGCGGTGTCCATATGGTATAGGAACGAGAGAACATCACCTAAATGTTTCCCACTGCTCCTCCCAGGAGACATGAACACAAGTGTGTCCCTCCAGTACTTGTGAGAGTTGATCTGCATTGGCCTTTCCAACACTGCCTTCACGGAAGCCATTACCATGGAGTGCTTCCCTATAATGCTGCCTCTAGGGAGAGCTTCCAAAAGCAGAATGAATGAACTTTGGGAATCAGATGCCAGATATTGACAATTATATTAAAGGCATTTGAAATTGTTAAATGCTGTGTTTCTCCTATAAAACAAGTACTACTGAGAGCAAAAGTGGAGCCACACTTCTGCCAAGTTGCAGGGTCAGGAGCTCTGCCACATGGAAATCTCACCTCTGCAGGAGGTGCACCAAGGAGGAGGCCCACAGCCAACCTGGGGGAGGTGACAGTGTGTCTCCTAGGCAGGCTTTTAGACCCTCACTTCTGCCTGCTTGTCTTCTTCAGAAGCTTGAGTCTCAGAGCCTGAAACGTATAGTTGACTCCAGAGTGCCAGGGCCTCACCGCGCCATCTCCCACGTCCTCTCCTCACATGGGTGGATGTCTGCATTGGCTAACCCAGCAAAGAGGGACAGATGCAGATGTGTGGGAATATCTGTATCATGTGGGCACTGCTCTGTCCCTCATACACCGAGGACAGGGGCTGCTATGGGCTCTTGGTGGGTTTGTTTCCTCGAGTGAATTGGATCAAGTCAGAGAGGGGGTGTGCTTGCAGAGCTGTGGTCCCCAGTTGAGGTTTGTATTCACAGAAAGACTTCCTACCTGGAGCAGGTGTGACCCTGGAGGTGCAGGCTAGGCAGACAGCGTGGAGCTGGAAGGAAGTGCTGTAGGCCGCCCTGGGGCAGCCTAAGGAGAAAGGAGCACACCGCCTTGGGTGATTTGGGGGAAGTTTGTGCCTGGCAGCTTTCACTTGGCTCTGGGCACACTCCAGGAGGGCTCAGGCAAGGGCTGTGAATAGTTATCTAATGCAAGAGATCATACAGTCTGGAGGAATTTTGTTCTTATAACAGAAAAATTCAACAGAAACTTAAAGTCTGAGAAATGCTAGGTTGCAGTCAGAATCCCAGATGCAGTCTCTGCACCATAGAGGCCCTCCCCCTGGGTCTCTGGTCTCTGGGTGTCTGCCCTGTGAGCCCATGTGAGTGTGGAGGTACTCTAGCAGTCTCACCTGTGGGAGAGCCATTCTTCCTATATTCCTGAGGCAGAGGGCACACCCGTGTCCTGTAGCAGCAGTTGACATCTGGGTTTTATAATGGGGAATGGGGCAGCATGGTACCAGTCTTTATTAAGCTCCCATTGTGTGCAGGGCACTAAGACTGAATTAGACTGGGTTTAGTCGGAGGCAAGTTGCCCTCGATCCAGGATGCATGGATTTGTTGCCCAGATATTTATTTTTCACTTTACAGGTGCTGAGTTCCCTTGGTTACCACGTGGTCACCTTTGACTACAGAGGTGAGTTCTTTTGCAAGTGCGTGTCTGGGCCCTCCCAGTGCTCACTTCAGGGTCTGCTGTGCAGGCATCACCCTGAGAGGCTTAAACAGTGCTAGCAGCTTGTGGTGCCCCAACCTGTGGTGATGACAAATGTGGAAAGGTGGTGGAGGGACCGTGTGTGTCCTTCACACAGATGCAGGGTATCCTTCCTGAAGTGGAGGCTCCGGTGCCTGGAACCCCAGCATATATCCTCTGTCAGCAGCATTTTCAATGTAGAAAATACTGTCTTTTTTCTTCTTTATTGGATTCAGAACCCCCCAAAGCTGGTCAGCAGACACAGTTTATAGGCAGGAGAGCTTGTCTTGCTGAAGTTCTGAAAGCAGGAAAAAGAACTCTTAGGAGAAGGTAGATTCTTCTTCTTGCCCCTTAATATATTTTCTTTCTTGAATGAATCAGGGGGCTTGCCCCTGAAGAGATTGAAAACCCACAGTTTGATGTGTGCACCTTAGTGAGCCAGGAAAATACTTTGTGTTGACTGGGAGAAGTATAGGCCTCCTGTAGTCTCAACAGCAGAGGTCAGAAGTCAAAGGGCTGCTTGGCCAGCTTAGCCTGATCTTGTGGGGTTGGGCAGCGGTGTCGATACCCTCATGGCAAGGATATGGGGGTTGTGTTAGTTTCTTCTTGCTTCTGTAAAAAATTACCACAAACTTGATGTCTTGAAACAGCACAGAGTTATTATCTTGCAGTTCTGGAGGTCAAAAGTACAAAATCTTTAGCCACTGGGCTGAATACCAGGTGTTGGCAGGGCCGGTCCCTTGAGGAGGTTCTGGGAGAATCTGATTCCTTGCCTTTTCCAGTTTCTCGAAGCTGTCCTTGTTCTTTGACTCATGGCCTCTTGGGTCTGGTCACTCTGACCCTGTCTTTTGTCTTTCTCTCTCACTTGTTATATAGACCCTGGTGATTACTTTGTACCCATGTGGGTGAGCTGATAATTGCCCATCAGTTCACTGATCAGTGGCCTGAATTCTTTCTGCATCCTCAGTCCCCCTGCTTGCCCACATAATTTAACATATTCATAGGCTCCAGGGATGAGGACAGAGACCTCTGTGGGGGCTGTTATTCTGCCTAAAACAGGGATGATTCTTTCACAGAAGAATGTTCCATCGTGATGAAAATTCTGGGCTGGGAAAAACTGCAGATAAAGGATCTGGAAAGTAGTTTACCCACTTATCCTTTTCTCCATGCTAAAAAGGGTTTTCTGTTTTTGCTGAGTGCTGGAGAACTGAGGGTGATGAGAAGGGGTGGCCTTCGTCCTTGTTCATCTCCCTGTGTTTCTACCAGGAAGTGAAATCCCTCATAGCACTTCTTCTTTCCAGTTCTCACTGAGTTTCTGCATTTCTAAGCCCACCCTCTGACTGTGTCTCCCTATCCTGGTCTCTGTCTGTCTGTGTCTCCACATTTCCCTGTCCTTGGGTCCCATCCTCCCATCCATGCCCTAAGCCTCTCAGTCTGGCATTATCTCCTGCGTAGTCCTTTCCCTAATCTGGCATTTGGGATGCCCAGGGGAGGTGGCATGTACACACGAACTGTGGGTTTTGCTTATGCAGCAGAACTGGCTTTTTCTGAGCCTTGTGGTGCTTTCAGATCATTTGATGATGACTCACTGCTGAGTTGCTGGAAATGACAGTGGCACTTGCCCTTTCCAAGAGCCCAGGGGGAGGGCCCTGGGGGAAGATACAATCTGGGGGCACAGATTGTTAGCTTTCTTCTGCTATGCTAAGAGCCCCTTCCCTTTCTGGGTCAGAGTTGCCTTGAGCCTGGAATCCATCCCTCTCCCTCACGCCCTCGTCTGGCTTCCCACATCTGTCTTTAGCTGGGTTATAGGTGGCGTGGAGTCCAAACTGGGCCCAGGGACCCCCTGGGACGCTCTGTCCTACAGAGGCTCCTGGGTGGGCTGGGGTCTCACTGACCTTTCATCTTGGGCCAGCCACCAGCAAGCCCTGAGCATTGGGGAGGTTGCTGTCCTTTTTGCTCGCAGGAATCTGTGTCAGACTGCCCCCATCTACAGTTGTTCATCTGGACTAGGATGAGAGTGTGTGGATGGCTGTTTGGGTTCAGGGGTTGTAACTGGGGTTGTGAGGAAGTGGGAGAAGTAGGAGCAGGCTTGTCCAGACACCCTGCACATGGGGCTATAGTTTGTGGTAGCAGAGACTTCCATTGCCCCAGACTGCCCTGGGCTGCCTGTTGAGAAAGAAAGGGATGAGCCTGCTCCTCAAGAGTTTCCACGAGCTGGGTTTAACTTCCTCCACTTGCTGCTCCTCTCCATCCAGGGTGGGGAGACTCAGTAGGAACGCCATCAGAGCGAGGCATGACGTATGACGCACTCCATGTTTTTGACTGGATCAAAGCAAGAAGTGGAGACAACCCTGTATATATTTGGGGTCATTCCCTAGGCACTGGGTGAGTTTGCAGCATGATAGAGCCTTGGGGGAACAGGTTTTCACAGGGCAACTTACTACCTGATCTCTCAAAGAGTGCCCTAGTGGCTTCTGGATCCGATGACACCCTTAGTCCCAGCAAGCCTTGTCCCTCATTCCCATGGTGGGGGCAGGGGATCAAGCACCACAGAAGACCATGAAGAGTTTGAGCTACTTTAACTCCTCAACCCAAGAAGTGACTTGAGACACACATGGGCAGTCGTGGGGTGGCCATCTCCCTCTGCAGGAAGGATGGGCACACTTGCCGTAAAAGTATGCCTCAGGGAGAGGTCTTCAGAGCAGAACGGGACAGGGCTGGAATCCTGGATGCACTCGAGCTCTGCATCTCCTGGCTTTGGAGGGCAGGTGCTGGCTGGCAAGCCTGAGTGCCGGGGCTTTGATGGCATGCATTTAACCTGTATTTGGCTTACCAGAGAACTTTGGGGAGGCAGCAGTGGGTGCTTTCCTTCCTACATCTGCCAAGACGAGAAGCAGTTTAATATTCCATTTGGGGCCGCCTGAACTGCTTCTGCTGATGTAAGGTCCAGAGTGTTTCTAAAGGGAGCACTGTTCTCAAGGCCCAGAGTCCCAAGACCTTCAGCAGCTGTCCCTTTTCCAACAGCCTTTCCTGTGGGTGCAGTGGCTGTGGCCCCCTTGTCCCCTTGCTTCTCACCTCAGACAGTGTGCTGCAGTTGGGTGGGTTCTATGGGCTGGGAAGTGCCGGGGAGAGTGAACCGTGTGCCTGCAGACAGGAGCCTGGGCAGAGTGAGGAGCAGGCAGTCCTGCCGTGGCTGTCTGCATGGGACAGCAAGAGCCCTGGGGGCTCTCATCGCCATCCTTGTCAGAGGGTTTGGCTGATGGCAGGAGCAGCAGGGCCTACCACAGTCCTGGGGCATCTTTGTCCACACCCTCCCCCACCCCTGGAGCCCCACCAACCACTTCACAGATCCTACCTCTTCTCTGGGCACTTTCAAGACTAGAACAGTCTTGAAAACAATTTTTCCTTTAAACAGTCCTTTAAAACAATTTTTGTCATCATACAACTGAACTGTTTCTTCCTCCCTTCTCAGAGTGGCAACAAACCTGGTGCGGCGCCTGTGTGAGCGAGGTAGGGGCTTGTGTGTCAATGCGAGTCCTGGTTGTGTGGGCACAGCCTCCTCCTGGTCTTGGGGCCTGGGCAGGGCAGGCAGTGTGTTTGAGAGGTGGGTGCTGGGACGAGCAGCACAGCAATAGCGTTTGGTGTCTTCTCGGAGTCCTGTGGGCTGGGCGTTGAGGCTGGGGTCTGGGCAGACCCTCAGCTGAACCAGGCCTGCCTTCCCCATGGATTCTCAAGTAGCTGGCAGAGTCTCCTCAGGGGTTGGGCTCCTGATACACAGTCCTAGGAGGTGTGGTTTGGGGAGCGAATCATGGTCACCCAAGTGTCCCCTGTGTGGGCCCCTTGCATGGGCACTTCCCGAGCACCAACCATGCAGGCTGGCTGGGCGGGCACCTGGGGTCCATGGTCCAGTCCCTCCCATAGTTCCCCCATGGGGGCTTCTTGCCCACCTCAGAGCTCCCTATTTGTTTTATTTATCTAGAGACGCCTCCTGATGCTCTTATATTGGAATCTCCATTCACTAATATCCGTGAAGAAGCTAAGAGCCATCCGTTCTCAGTGGCAAGTACAGATATTATTAAAAATTGGCCTAGTTTCATTATTAAAATAATTACTATAAAGGAAACTTTTATGTAAATAAGTATAAAGTGAAAATAATGATAAAATATGATTTAAATATTCTAATGAATATAGATTTTATTAAAAATTAATCCTTGTTTAGTTTGGGGCACTGGCCTGACTACAGAGCTGTCCGGGAATGTTAAAACTCTACGGCCAGGGAGAAGGATGGGTTTACAGCTGGGTCATCTAAGGGCAGCAGGACCCCGAGGAGGCCTTGTTTCTGTGGCATGGTTTGCCTACCCGGCATCTTTGCCCCATGGGGTCCAGCCCGGGCTGGTAGCTGCTATCCTGGCTGCTTCCCCAGACATGGAGCTGGTGGGTGCACCTGCTCTCTGTCCACATGGATGGTGCTCAGCAAGCTGCCAGGCTCTCCCAGTCGTGTCTCCAGGTGATGCCCCAGGTAAACCCTACTGGGGATTCCAGAGTGAATCAGGCCCTCCTTACCTGTCAGGACCAAGGCCTTGGATCCTCTGGGGCTTCTCTGTGTCCTCTTCTGTCCCACTGCTTCTTGGCTGACCATGTGTTCTGGGGGGGTGGGGGTTGGAGGGGGTGGCTTACCACCTGACCTCATGCTGCTCTGTTGCAGACCAGAGGAGTCCTTTATATAGTCTTACTTCTTTGATGTTGCTTTCACCCAAGTTACATGAATCCCTGTTTTCCCAGGGGTGGAGGCCCTGATGTCTGTGGGAAGTATGGTCTCTGAGCCAGTCCCAACTGCTGCTCTGAGGTGTGGGAGCCCATTTTGTGGGCAACCCCACTATGGCCAGTCCAGGGTCCCTTCTAGAAGGGAGTCTGTGGTCCAGGGACAAGGGTGGCAGGGCAGCCCAGCACAGCTTTGGTGGGGCAACAGGTCAGCCAGCTCAGAAGCAGAGGAGACCCCTGGGCACTCAACACCCTTGACTTCTCCATGGCTGTTTTAATTGATGCTTCTGCACGTTGTTTCCATGTCGCCTTCAGATATATCGATACTTCCCTGGGTTTGACTGGTTTTTCCTCGACCCCATTACAAGCAGTGGAATTAAATTTGCTAATGATGAAAAGTGAGTACTGTGGTAGAAAACCTCATTTTTGAATTTAGAAAAGCACCCCCAGGACTAGTCACTTTAATTAAATAGGATAGAATTCTGAATACTGGGGGTTCTTCTCTAACCATTTGACCTTCATAAAGGGCAGGTCAGGCTGACAGCTGCAACTTAGAGAAAGGGGATTTGAAGACTATGGCTTTAAAGCAATAGAAAGACAACATGCCCACATAGTTGTTTTATTTGTGAATAGTCCGCCAAAACCAGAACTTCTGACAGGTTCTAAAGCAGTAATAGTAACTGTTACTCAAAAAATGACTGCCTCACCCATTTGATTTATGTTTGGTTATAGAAAGATGTTACAAAGTTCATTATTAAAAATATTTCTAAGGGTAGGGTGCCTGGGTGGCTCAGTCGGTTAAGCGTCTGACTTCAGCTCATGTCATGATCTCATGGTTTGTGGGTTTGAGCCCCATGTCGGTCTCTGTTGCTGACAGCTCAGAGTCTGGAGCCTGCTTCAGATTCTGTATCTTCCTCTCTCTCTGCTCCTCCCCCACTCGCACTCTGTCTCCCTCTCTCTCAAAAATAAATAAAAAAACATTAAAAAAAAAAATGTTTCTAAGGGTACCTGGGTGGCTCAGTCAGTTAAACATTCTTGGTTTCGGCTCAGGTCATGACCTCACGGTTAGTGAGATCAAGCCCCAAGTGGGGCTCTGTGCTGATAGCATGGAGCCTTTTTGGGATTCTCTCTCTCTTCCTCTCTCTGCCCCTTCCCTGCTTGCACTCTCTCTGTCTCTCTCTCAAAATAGTGAATAAACTTAAAAAAAATAAGAAAGAATACTTGATTAAAAAAAATTTCTGTTAGGTCAACCAACAGTTAAAAATTCTAGTTAAGGATTCTTTGAACAATGTTCAGATTCTGTTGACGTTGTCTTTGTGATATCTTTATTTCATGGGTTTTAATCTCTTCAAAAAAAGTTAAAAGGAAAGGATAAAAATTCTTATCTAAATGTTCAGTTAGCATTTAAAGTCTACACTTTGAAACAGAATGTGAAAAAATGGAATATTTTTCCCCTTAATTATGTGTTTTGTTCTAAAAATAGAACAAACTAAAATTTGAGCAAACATAACCCCAAACCTGCTGGTTTGTAAATATTATTGTTTAGGAACTTAAAGAAGAGTTATCTGAATAAGCAAGATTGCTTCTAAAACCACAACAACAAGCACCACAGTGAGTGTTGGGTCCTGCTCCCAGCTGAGCATTAGGGGGCCAGCACTACTTCACCCACTGGAAGTCAGGAGCCCCCACTTGGGCAGCTTGGTTGCCAAATACTTGCTAAGGTGACAGCATAGGAACTAGGCCTTTCCCAGAGCGGGCAGAGGTTAGGACATACTACTTATTGGGGAAATTCTGCAAAGATGAGCCATTCCACTATCACAGTGTGACCTGCACACCAGAAATGCTCCTCCCTGGAAGCAGAACAGGGGGAGAGTGGGCATACGGGTGTGCCACTAGCAGAAGCGCAGACTTGCTGTCTGGGCTCGGCGTTGGTGGGGCGTCAGGCCTCCTGGCTCAGGTCCTGCCAGGTGGCAGGCTTGCCCAGTGCTGCCCTCATGGAGCCCCCAGATCAGAATGCAACCACCAGGACCAGGTGGGTGCCATATCTACCAGCTCACCTGAGAGCTTAGTGAGGGGCCGCCAAGAGACTCTGGGGCCTATCCAGTCCCACACCCCATCCATTATGTGGTTTATTGGAGGGTTTGAATTATGTGAACCTATTGAAAATGTTAATTTATTTGTAAACATTCAGGAGTACCTTAAATGTCCTTTTCAACAAAGACAAGTTAGAGGTTATGGACTTTTTTACCAACATATTGCTAGTCGCATTCATTTGCAATAAATTTCCTGGACCACCTAAGTTATTTGGTATGTAAATACTGTTTTGTAACTTGTTTAAGAAAGAGAGTGTGTGTGTTCATGTGCAAGTGGGGAGGTGGGGAGAGGATCTTAAGTAGGCTTCTGAGACCCTGAGATCATGACCTCAGCCAAAATCCAGAGTAGACACTCAACCGACCGGCCACCCAGGTGTCCCTGTTTTGTAACTTTTAAAGAATATGTCTAGTGGCAAAAATAATTATTTTCAATTTTCAGAAAATACACAGGGAGGGGCCAGATTTGGTGAGTGAATCCGTCTCTAGACTTGACTGGATAGATGTTGGTAGAGATAGATGAGAAATCAACTTAGTTCTCTAGTGAAAAGCCCAGCAGAATTGTAGCTGTTGAACCACAGGCAGGGCTAGAGACTCCCAGGGTCCTGGTCTAGTGCCTTCTCCTCCCACAGTGTGAAGCACATCTCCTGCTCCCTGCTCATCCTGCATGCTGAGGACGACCCAGTTGTGCCCTTCCAGCTTGGCAGAAAGGTGGGTGTCAGGTGCTACCCCCGGTGTGGGCAGGCATCTAGCAGGCTCCCATTTGGGCCAGCTCGGCCTAGGCAGACGTGGAGTGTGTCCTGCTGCTGGCAGGTGCCCCTTGTGAGGAAGAGAACAGCAGGGGAGGTCAGCAGGATTGGGGTGGAGGCCAACGGTTGATGCCTTATCAGCAAAGGTAAGTTTGAGGGTGTGAACGTCTTTACCAGCACATTTGGTGATGGCCAGAGGAGACCTGAGAAGTAAGCAGATGGCTCCCGGTCCCTGTGCAGAGGTCTTGGGGTGACAGGGACTTCACTACCTGGTATTCAGCAGGAGGACTCACTCGTTGTTGGCTGGAGGGAAAGAACTCTCAAGGAGGAGGATGTGGCCCCACCTTGGCTCCAACATGGGGGTCTCAGTCAGTAGACTTCATACAGACCTCTTGTCTGTTCTCTTGTTTTTGGGATTGGACTGATGACAGAAATGCCATGCTGTTGTGGGGCCTCCGTGTTTGCTTTTGCTGAGTTTGCTTTGCCTTTGCTGCCAGGAAGCAGCACTAGATGTGTAAGTGAGAGTGCTATGGGAGAGAGCACCACCTGGCATGGTGATGGTGAGGGACAGGGGCAGCCTAGAGGGAGTGAGGCCCGGGTGCCAGCAAGTTCCAGCAGGGCCAGGTCCCCTCCCTTCAGAGAGTGCAGGCACACAGGACTGCCCAGCAGCAGATACCCAGACCCACAGAGCTGAGCAGTCTCCAGGGTGGGAGGGATTGTGAGCCAACCTGCTGACTGACCTTGACCCCAACACACAGTGAAGTCTGAGGTGGATGCCCAGCATCCTCCACCAGTGGGACTTCTCCAGGCACTCTGGCCAGCATACCATTGCACAGCAGGCAGCTCTTCCCATAATGTGGGCTCATCCGCCTTGCTGCCCCCTGAGGAAAGGCCATCTGGGAGATAGGCATGAGGACAGAGGGTCTCAAACGTCAGGCCAAGGAGCCGAGGCTGGGCTGGGCTCCTGCTAGCACCCCTTTCCCCGGGCCAGGCCGTGCAGGCTGCAGCAGTGCTATTTGCTGGGAGCTTGGGTTGCTCTTTGGAGGCAGCAGCCACTCACTGGTCTCTATAGTGGGGAGACCACCAGGCAGGTTGCCCACAGGGCTGCCATCTGTGGGTGCTGACCCATCTCTTCCTCATCCCAGCTCTACAACATCGCTGCTCCATCTCGAAGCTTCCGAGACTTCAAAGTTCAGTTTATTCCCTTTCACTCAGACCTCGGCTACAGGCACAAGTATATCTACAAGAGCCCTGAGCTCCCGCGGATACTGAGGTGAGGAATTCTCCCCTCACCAGGAACTCGCCTGGGTGGTGACGGCTCAGGCCAGGCATGCAGCAGCCATAGCCTCTAAAGCTGCCTCAGTGGGGCCAGGAGTCACTGTGATTCAAGAGCCTTTCATCTCCATGGAGAGGGGTTGAGTGTTTATCACCCCTCCCTTCTGGACCATTCCCATGATCAGACAGGGCAGTGATTTCCCTGTGGTATGGGCTATGCGGCCTGCATGGACACCATGCTCAGGGGAGCATCCAGCATGTAGACATGCACCCCAGCCACTGCAGGTCAGGCCTCAGTCCCTTCCCACATACCTGTCAGGTCCTGCCCCTGTGCACACAGCACTTGGGAGACTCTGGGCTAGCTCTCAAAAGCTTATTTGTCCCCAGCTGCTTCTTGAAGGGAGGCTGTGCTCCTGGCTGCGTCATGATGGCCACTGTCCAGGGCCAGGACATGGGCTTTGGCCATGGGCAACCGTCTTGTGCCTGGGTGCAGAGCCCAAGCCTGAAGGGCAAGGCGGTGGCAAAGGGCAGTGTGGACTGGACACAGCCTGGCCCCACCCAGGAGCCCAGGCTTTTGTGCTGGGACCTATTCCATCACTCAGGCAGGTGCTGCCAAGCCTCCCTGCCTCCCACCTAAGGCGCAGGCAGCCTTCCACTTCCCGGCCCAGGTGCGAATTCACCTTCTTGGGGCAGCTGAGCATGGAAGCATTTGAATCAGGCATCTTGAATTTTATCCCATCACACTTCAGCTCTCTTGTGGCTGCCTTGGCAGGTCCAGAGGCAAAGCTGCATTTCTTTAGCAGTTTGCCATTTCCTGCATCATGGACCTGGGTTGCCAAGATGGGACTGTGAGCTGAGTGTGTGGGTTTGCTCTAGAGTTGTCATTTTCCCCAGCATAAAAGGAATATGATGCAGAAAATTTAGCTCAGAGTATAGCTCAGAGTTTAGAACAAAGAATAGTAGCCTGTTACCTGGTCTTCATCCTACAGGGTTGGGATTTGACCAAGCCAATGCCATTGGTGACCTGTTTGTTTAACTCGGGCTTTCTGAGTAGGGGTGGTCCTCCAGTCTCCTTCTCAGGTGGGCCCTTTGAGGATCATAGGGGGCAGGACCTCTGGTGTGGGCTCAGGGTTTGGCTGATGGTTGTCCTCACCTGGTCTAGGGAATTCCTGGGGAAGTCAGAACCTGGGCGCCAGCACTGAGTCTTGCTGCCTAAAGGAGCATGAAGACCTCTGCCCTCCTCTCCTTCGCTCTGGCAGCCTGGCACTCTGGAGCCCAGGGGGTGCCAGCATCTTCGATGCCCCTGGAGAGAGGACTCGGATGCCAGCTGGGGCAGGCAGAGGAGGCCCCGGCAGACCTGAGGCACCTGCCCCAGATGGCTGGGAGCACGGATCCTTGTGGAAAACACAGATTGCAGGCATGTGATCCCCTCTCCCTCTTGTTGCCACTTAACCTGAGCTCTTGTTGGGAAGACAGGGACAGAGCAGGCCAGCCTCCAGCTGGTTGATCCCACACTTCCTGAGCTGGGCCTGGGGAGCCAAGTGCAGGAAGCATGGGGTATTGGGACCACGCTGAGCTTTCCAGCACCATTGGTGAGATTATGGGGAGATGGATTCATCTGTCCCTTCCTGGCACACACAGAATGGACTCTAATGGTTTGACTGGCCCCTCCCACCTGGAACACCCTGCTTGCCTACATAGACCATCCCTCCCTCTTTGGGCGGGCCCCACCTCTCAGAGCGGGGGAGGTGCCCATGACCTGCACTTCCTCTGCTTTCTGCCCACCTGTCTGCCTAACCTGGCCTTAGACTGAGCATTTATTTAAGAATAAAATCGTGGTGGTGGTCTGTTTGTTGTGTTCTCAGTGATGTTTCCAGCTGGCCCCAGGCCATGCTGAGAGCCAGCCACATGGGAGGAGGTGCAGCTCTATAAGGCTAGGGACCCTGGGCATTCCTTTTCTCCCTTCTTCCAGATGTGGATAGAGGTCAACTCAAGGAGTGGTGTTGTCTCAGGGAAAGGTGTATTCATGGGGTCACTGTTTCTCCAGATGAGTTAGATGGCATAAAATTTAGGCTCTCTTCAACCTCACACTTAGCAAGCTTGCTGGATGTTGGTATTGATCAGCAGGCTCTTGGGTTTCACCCACAGACCCCAAGCGAGCCCCTGGCAGGGGTCCATGAAAGAACTTGGGGTCCTGGAGTGCAGGGTTTCTAGTTCTGGCCCATGAGCACCACCTCAATTATTCACTGGGGGTGGCTCTTTTGGTATTCAGCTTTTTTGCCAAACCAGTCTCCCCTGCAGTTCTGCTGCCTCCACCTGGCACCCTCTAAATATCCTGCTTCTCACCACTGGGTGCTGGTAAAGGGCCAGATTCTTACGTCTGGGCTCAGTAACCTGGGAATGAGAAGGTTCATGGCTTAAGAAGAAAGAAGGTTTCAAGCTGCCCCCACAGGGGACTGTCCTACCCCTGCTGTGCAAGTACAGAGGTGTGACCCAGACCAGAGGATGTAAACCCACCTGGGACCCGATTCTTCTGATGGTGGGACTTTCTCCTAGGTCCTAAGGCTCTGGGACTGTCTAGTCTTGGCAGCTGAAAAATTCCCTGGGGGGTATGGAGGGCCTTGTTCACCAGTCTACCTGTTCTTCAAGGTCATAGGCCATTGTTAGCAGCTGTGGGCAGGCTAGGGGGCCCAGAGGTCAACACTCGTTATACCTCCTTAATGAAGCACCTTCAAGCTGCCTACAGTGATTCTCATGTTGGGGAAATCACACCGTTCTTAAATAGGTTGAAATGTGAACAGACTCCTAAAGTCAGTTTATGTCTGAATATTTATTTTCCTCTTATTGGACGGGTTCCCTGCTGACTCCTGGCATCTAATTTGGGTGTGAGCACTGCCTGCAAGACACCAACCCATCCCCAGGGTGCATGTTTTGCACCTATCAGAGCTGGGGCACATGGCCCCATCCCGTAGTGTCTTCCTGTGTAACTGCTCTGCGTATTGCGCCCATTGGACCTGACAGCCCTTCCTCAGACATGGCACCCTCTACTGGCTCTATCACGGAGGCCCTGAGACAGAGCCGCCTTTCCAGCCCACTTCCATCAGTGACACGATGTGACCTGCTGGCACGTGGTCTCAGACCCAGCCCACCTGGGTGAGCCAGTCTTCACCCTATTTAACATTTTGTGTGTGTGAGCTGCCTCAGATCTTCATGGGGTGGGCTGGGGAATAGGATATGAAGTAAAATACAAGTGTTGGTATTTTGACAGGTGGACTGAAGAGGAGAAAGCACTAAAGAGGCAGTAAGCACTGGAGGGGCAGTTGCTGGGCCATTGGGTCAGCTAATCAGGTCCAAACACCCCCACCTGCTGGCTTCTATTAACTAAACCTATGATGGCCTAGGACAGATGTAACCACTGATGGTTACAAAACCAATCATTGAAGAAAAAAAAAGATCAAGACATGCACAGCTGTAAATTTTTCAGTTAATACGCATGTCCTGGGGCACCTGGCTGGCTCCGTCGGTAGAGCGTCCCACTCTTGATCCCAGGGCCGTTGAGTTGAAGCCCTACATTGGGCAAGGAGCCTACTTAAAAAATATGCAGGGGGTGCCTGGGTGTCTCAGGTTGAGTGGCTCTTGATTTCAGTTCAGGTCATGATCTCACAATTCCTGGGATCGACCCCAGAGTAGGGCTCTGCGCTGACAGAGTGGAGCCTACTTGGGATTCTCTCCCCCTCTCTGCCCCTCCCCTGCTCGTACTCTCTCTCAAAATAAAAAAAAACTAAGCATGTCCCCAGACCCAAGACCACCTCAGCAGGGCCCATGGTGCCCCAGTGGCCTGCAGTTCTCAGGTTCTTTGTGTAACAACCCCAAGTTCATGTCTCTCCTGGATTTTGATTCAGCCTGCAGCTACACAATTTAGGGGGAAATGCCCTGGTTTTTTGGAGCATTCCACTTTCCAGGGCCAGGAGTGGGTGGCAGAAGACAGGTGCAAAAAGAACCAATGCAATTTGCACCCAAAATGCCAACACACAGATAACAGTTTATGAAGATCTGACGATTCTTTTGTGAGCTGGCAGTTCAGCACACATACTCTTAAGTCCCACTCACAGCTGGGATAGGAGAATGTGGTCTGTCCTTAATCCCACAGTGATGGGCTGTTACAGCGGAGGGTCTGAGGCCCACACCACCCAACTCCCACCCTGCTCTCAGCGCAGAATAAAACAGTTCAGGTCAACCAAGCACAGGCAGGAAGGTTTAATCATTTTCTCACACAAGGCAGTAACAGCAAGTGGCACAGTGATGGGTCCACATGTGGCCTAAGAAATGGGGCAGCAGAGGGTGTCATGGATTCAACCACAGCCTCGGAATGTGGGCCTCCCCACCAGACCTCTGCAGCTCTGGTGAAGTGTGCATGTGAGCAAATCCTCCATGGCCTGGTTCTGTGAGCAGTCAGGACCCAGGGTGAGGGCAGAGCCCTGTGCCACTGAGATCCAGCATGCAAGGAGGCAGAGCCTTGGGAAGGGTGCTTCCCACCCGTGTCTCCAATAAGTCTGCAGTGAAGCATGCCAGGCTGCTTCCTGGCTCTTTCCTCTGGGCAGCTGAGAGGGGCTCACCCACCCTTACGGCCACCAGCCTGCCATCCAGGCAGAGTGGAAAAGTGGGCTCCCTTCTGGGCCTGCTCAGTCCTTTTCCTAGACCACCTTGGTTGTACTGGTAGACAGGGAGGGAGACAGGAGACTAGTCTCATGTGTAAGACAGGAGACATAGCCCCCAGGACAGGGCAGGGGTACAAGAAGGGCATGGATCTGCAGCAGGGGCTGGGCTATCAGCCTTTCCAGCAAAGGCAATGACTCCATCCCAGGCCCCCAGGGCTGGGCCAACCCAGGACAAAATTTCAGAAGTACAATTTTTAGTTGCTAAAACGAGAAAAGGCTTCAGCTACTTTCATTTTCATGTGAAGTTAATTTTTCTCTTGAAAAAGCAAAACCAAGCTAACTTTGCATCAGCCAGCCTTGTCCTAGCCCAAATCCCTGAAATGCCGGACACAGGTGTCCTCATCCATGTGATCCTCACTCATCCAGGGCCCCTTTATCTGATCAGTCTGGAAACTTGGGCCAGAGCACCTACATAGCAGTTGCAGACTTGGCTTGGAGTACTGGACCCTCCCAGCACAGCCAGGAGCACAGCTGGGCCAGGGAGGTCAGAAACCCACACCAGCTGGGTAGCCCATGTAGTGCAGAAACACATAGTTCCCCAGGCTTTGCCACAGCTACCTGCCCAGACCCCAGAATCCAAAAGCTCAAAACTAAAAACAAGCTCACTGCAAGGTGCATGCAAGGTCTCAGAGGAGCCCAGCAGGTGGCTCCACCTTCCCCACCTCCTTGGGACAGGTGGGCTGAAGCTGCGGGGCCAGCTGCCCTGGTCAGTGCTGTGAGCCCCAATTTCCTGCAGAAAACTGGGAACATCTCATTCTTTACACCTTGCCTTCCTTTCCCACCCCAAGCCACCACCACGATCCCCATGGCCCTCCAGAAACAGCACTGAAACAGCAAGGCCACTGCCAGGGCTCCTAATCCTTGGGGAGATTGGGGGGTGGGATCTGCAGGTCAGAGGGCTCCACGCCCCAGATGTCCCGGGCATACTCTGTGATGGTCCGGTCACTGGAGAACTTGCCTGAGCAGGCAATGTTCCTGATGACCTTCTTGGTCCACTCCCTGGGGTTCTGCAGAGGGAAGGAGAGGCTGAGTAATCCTAGGCACCACATAAGACAACCTGCACTTCCAGAACTTCAGGACTGTTCCCAGATGAGCTCTTAGCCCCTGGGAAGCTTGATGAACAAAGAGGAAATTGCAATCAATAGCTCACTCAAATGGGGGGACCCACCAACCAGAAAAGCTACCAGATGATTAGATACAAGGGCAAGGAGTCTGAGAAGGTCCCGGACCTCAAAATGCACCACGTCCTCTGGGGCATGGCCCACCATGACAAAGAAATACCACCAGGTGAGTACTTGCCACTGGCTGGATCCAGGGAAAATGACCAGGTGGTCTCCCATCCACAGCTTCCCCCAGAGCCTGGCAACCACCCCTAGACTGAGCCAGCACCAAGAGGAGTCTTCCCGAAAGGGCACACTCTGCTGAGGTCTGGGTCAGAGGAGCAAAGGATCCCCCCAGAGCCCTGCCTAGTCACTCAGTTTCCCATCTCCCCCCCCCCCCCCATTCTTTCATGGGTCCCAAAGGACAGACAGCTTTCCTAAGGGCAGGGGGTGGGGGCCAGAACAGCAACAAATCAGAAATACAAATCCCACAGGCTTGTCCAAGAACCTGGGAAACAATCCATCCAACCCACAACTCTGCAGTCACACCATGGTAGCCAGAGTCCTCTCCTACTGCCTCCCCTCCCCACCCCCAGGAAAGGGGAGAGAAGAGGGCACCAAGGGACATCCTCGAGACCCCACATGGAGACACTCACTCCCCCAGGGACACTGGCCAGCACATGCTCCACAAAGAAAACAGGACCTCCTTTGTCCACTTTTACCAAGGAGTAGGGAGCTGGCTGCAGTGGTCCTGCCCTAAAAAGGCTGCTTCTCACAGCTATGGGTCCCTCACTCTACTTAACATTGAAGCTCACACTTTTACAAGGAAGCATTCCCATTCTCATTTTTAAACACAGGCTTTCTGTGTGCACATACAAGTCTTCCTGGCTCCACACCTGCTCCCTGCACCCTCCTGATCATAGCCACATGGGAGTGCAGACCACAGGCTGAGGCATTGCCCATTGCCTCTGCCGTCTGTAGGAAGGAAACTCCTGTCCTGCTCACTTGTGTTCTGCAGCAGCTGCTCAGAGGCTGCGTGGAAACGTGCCAGTGTGGACAGCGGCCTGGTCCCAGGGGCACTAGCCTTTACCAGGGGCGAGCAGAGAGATGGCTAAGTCAGTCTGAGTGGAAGCAGCCCCATTCAGCCTGAGTCCATGATGCAGCTCAATGGTGAACTATGACCTCCCGGGACTGGACCTCATAGATGTCCCCTGCTGCTACCCTGCCAGGGCCACCCCCACCAGCTCTGGGGCCCGAGAACCATACCCTGTACAGCTGGTCCACCTGGGCCTGGCATGCCACATACGCTTCATAATCTGCAAACACTTTGAACCTGAAATGGGAGACAAGAGAGTGGTCCACCGTGGCAGGTGGTCAGGAAACAGGTCCCAGCCATCCAGGTCCTCACACTTTAGGATGACAAAGCCCACCTGGCCACAGAGGTGGCTCTAATGAGCAATACTTTTGTCCTGGGGTACTATTCTATAAAATCCTTGTTTTAACCCTATGTTTCTTTAAAGAAGTGGGTGTTTCCAATGCACCCTCTCCATGCATGTGGGGTAGAGCCGCACAGGCTGAGAGGCTTCCTGCGGACTCCATCTCCCAGGTGAGGGGGCACAGGATGACAGTGAGGCTCTACGCAGCCATCTGTTCCCAGGTCTAACTGGGCCAAAAATTGGTGGTCTAGAGAAAGGATGTTGTGGGTAAAAATGTAGGATTTATGAACACAGAAATGCGTTTTTGTTTATGATGGAGTCACAGGGACAGTTCATGAAACTGCTAAATTTTTCCTTGATCACAGACTGAGCCAGGGCCCAGCTCCCAGCCATGTATGTGTGGGGCTGCAATCTGATCTGACACCAGCTCACAGCACTCACGGGAAGAGCAATAGACAAAACCAATCCAAAGGCAACTGAGAGTGGAACAGAGGTCAATTCTCAGCATTTGCCAGATTCAAGGATTCTTACCAACAGGGTGGAGCAAAGAACTGTCAAAAGAGGGCAAGTGGCATTGCTGACCTGCTGTAAATTAGTGAGTCTGTAAATGTGGATGTTATAATCAGGGAGAGTTGTGTTGTAAAAAACCATTAACTACATCGTACTTTATGTCACAAGTTAATTCCATTTTAACCACTCTGTGTCACCACCGGCCAACATTTGCCTCAGCTGGGACTGCAGGACCATGACTGTGGAGGCACAGTGCCCCTCACCCCCCATTTCCCGGAGGTTTCTGGTGTGTCCTGCCCAGACTCCTGTTCTCCCCGGGGAAGAGAGGACTCAGGAAATGCCTCCAGGCAGCCCCATCTGAAACCACCTTCTGCTTGTCATGCCGTTCTGGGGGTCAGCCAGTGCTGGGGGGCCTAGGGCCAGATCATGAACCAGCAATCCCTACCACCAGGGTCCCCCAGCATTCAAGCACCTCCAGAGACCACAGCAGGCCCTGGGTATAGCATGTCAAGGTTGGTGGCCTGAGGCTCTGCCCATGGGCTGGGGTAGGGAGCCAGCCTCACCTCGGTCCAGGGTCACTCCCAAAGTGCAGTCTTGAGCCCACCAGGAGGACCCATCTATCTGACCAGCCAGTGGGGAAGGACATAAGGACAAACCTGTCGTGGTTCAGCAGCATGTTGACAATGTCCCTGAAGCAGTCTGGATCCTTGGGAGAGAAGAAACCACTGCTGATCTGGTCCACGGCCTGCTTCAGCTCGGGCAGGCGGTCGTAGTACTCTCTGGCATTGTACCTGTGGGGAGGTGGGGCCAAGCGTCAGCCTTCAGGGTGAGCTGCAGGGCTGTTTGTACTGGGCACCTTCCTGGTCCAAGACTGCCCCAGGCTCCAGGCCCAAGTGCTGCTGGGCCCTGCAGTGATGTGCTGGGTGTGCAGAATGAATCCCACCGGCTCCTTGTGATTGCTGGAAGACACACAATCACTGGCATGGCACTATCATACTCCTACAGGAGGCTGCTTGAGAACTGGCCTGCTGCATGCCATCTCCACCCCACCTTGCTGCACCCTGCCCTTAACGATGCCCCCTGCTTCCTGCCACCACCCTGCCCCCTGCCACTGGGACAATGAAGAAGGAAATGAAGCATAAACCAGACACAACCAGACCCAACAGTCCTTGGCCATCAGGGAGTTGGGGAGGGAAGCATGGAGCAGATATGCAGTCTTAGGACACGGGATGGAGCAGAAAGCCCAAATAAGGGGCAGGTAGGAAAGGGCACATGGGGCAGTGTACTCTCAAGCTGAGACATCTAACTCACCTTTAAGCTGTGACTTTTTAGGTGACATTTGGGTTTTCACCCGGCTGGTGCCTGAGGCCTCACCAACTCCCCTGAGGGCTTTTAGACAATTAGGCAATACTGTCTTTTCTTTTTAATTATTGCTCAGAATCAGGCTAGGGCCAGACTCAAGAGTGTCCACAGTCATGATCAAGAGTGTCCAAGGTCATGAAACATGAGGAAAGGCTGAGAAAATGTCACAGACCAGAGGAGACAGGAGACCTGCTATCTAAACACAGAGGGGTGCCCTGGAAGGGATCCTAGGACAGAAAAGGACATTCATGGGAAACACTAAGTATGGACGTTAATAAATAACAATGCACCACTATTGGTTACCTAATTTTGATAACGTATGACTCTAATTAGGAAGATGTAAGCAACAGGGGAGATGGCAGAAGGGTCTATAGGACTCTGTGCTATCTTTGCAACTTGTCTGTAAACGTGAAACTATTCCAAGGGTTACTTTACAGAATCTGGCCAGAGAATCTCAGCAGTAGCTCAGCCCCAAATCCCCACACTGGCTGAGTGCTCAGAGGTTTCCCTCCAGAGACCAGAACCTTCTACCTTTTTGAAAAGACTCACTCTGGACCCCAGGGACTGGGCCCATGGAGACAAGCACAGAGTAGCCAGCTCCCACCCAAGCCAGCCTCCCAGGACAGCTGGTGGGGTGCTCAGGCCAGGAGCAGGCTCAGCCAGCATGCCCACAGCCACCCCCACCTGCCAGGCGGGCATCTCCCCCAGCAAGCGCAGGCCTGGCTCCCAGAGCCCTCTTGGCACCCCCAACCCCCAGTGTTCCAAGCAGTGTCTGGGATGCTGCAGTGCCCCTGATGGCACAGGAAGGAATACACACCCTTTCCGGTCCAGGGCCTCGACGTCTTCTACACGCATGCCAAAGATGAAGAGGTTCTCAGCCCCAGCTTCCTCAGCCATTTCCACGTTGGCGCCATCCATCGTGCCAATGGTGAGGGCCCCATTGAGCATGAACTTCATGTTGCCCGTGCCCGAGGCCTCGGTGCCCGCAGTGGAGATCTGCTGTGACAGGTCTGCGGCAGGGATCACTGCAAGCAGGTGGGCAAGAAGGTGCATCACCACAGACCGCTCACAGCATGGCAGCAATGGGAACTGTGCAAGACACCACACGCCCACTGCTGGCGTTCCCAGAGCAGGTGCCATCTCCCACCCACTCCAGGATGGGCCTGAGCCCTGCAGCCCACCCTGCCCACCTATTAAGGGCTTCCCTTCCTGATCCAGGGCAGCCTGAGGTCAAGATGGTGACTCCTGAAGAGAAGACCCCAGGTAGCAAAGGACCTTTGTTCTAGAACCTTCCAGGGACCAGGCCCAACCATACTTTGGGGTCCCCTGATTCTTGCTTTTGATGTCATTATTCTCTTTCATCCTGACAGCACTTCTGTCTCATGCCATCAGCCCATAAGTCTCTTCAGAGCACTTCAAAAGGAAACTGGACTCTTAAAGAACCAGAGAACTAGGAAGGCAGGGGCAATTTCCTTGTGTTCACATGCGCACGAGTCACTCTGTGCTGTTTGCAGACTGGGCCCAACCAGCCACAACGATGACCCAAATGCAGTGGCCCTGAGGTGTCTCCAAAGGGTGGGCTCCCTGTGCCTCCAAGACATGATGGATGGGAAAGCCTCATCTTCCCACCCTGCCTTGGCATCCCTGCCCCCACATTCTCAGCTTGTCCATGGAGCTGATGCTGCTTCCCCAGCCCAGTGGCTGGCACTCAGGGTCCATGAAGAGTGAAGTCCAGCTCTTCTTCAAGGTCAAGCCCAGGAGCCAAGATAAAGAGATACAGGCATCTCTGGCCCCCATGCAGCTCCACACTGAAGGCAGAGGGACATGAGCAAATGTGACAGTGGACACATTGCTGCAGCAAGTTTAAGACCCCAGCTCTGAGGCCCTAGACCAGGTACCCCAAGACCAGTTCTGAAGATGCCCAGGAGCCAGCTGGTCCCATGTAACAGTGAGGAGGGGGAGTTCCACGTGCAAAGGGCAGTAAGATGTGCCAGAAGCTCAGTGAAGAACTAAGCACATTACTGACCCTGAACCGCATATGGTCTGTGACAGCAGAGGGACCAGAGAGACGGTTCAATGACCTGGCTGAGCTGTCAGGAGAGGGGAGCATGTCTGCCTGCACGTCGTTACTCAGCACAGCAGGCAGCAGCTGATCTGTGTGAGCTGCAGAGGTGCCTACTACTCAGAGCCAGAATTCCAGGCTCAGGTTTCCCATCACCTGGTTGGGCAAATCACCTTCCTGCCAGGGTCTCCACAAGTGGCCAGTTTAGAAAGGCCTGTCCAGGTCAGGAAAGCCACGCTCCAAGGCACATTTGGCTGCAGGAACTTCTCCAGATGACAGCACACATCCTTGAAGGAGCAGCCCCAGCCTGAACTCTCACCAAAGGGCTGGGTTGTCAGGCCTCGGGCTGCTCTCGGAAAGGACCAAAGAGGCAGGTGCCAGCCCAGATCACAAGTAGGTAATGCCCTTGAGAGTATATAGGTGGTGACAGCAGACGCGTCCTCTGGGGGTGGGAGAAGGGAGGGAGGAGGCTGCCCTGGAAGCACATCCTGCCAGCAAGAGCAAGCTCTAGGAGCAGGAAAGAAAACTGGGGGCAGAACAAGGAGAAGGAATGAGGTCACAGGAAAAAGTGAGAAAGTACAGAGACAAAGGTTGAGGGTAATTCTCCACATGTGAAGGGCAGAGAACTTCCCCAAAGCCTTTTACTACTAGAACAAAGTCTCCCTCTGGCTGGGGCGCCTGGTGTCTGGGACCAGCAATGACCACCCATACTGTGCCCAGGCAGGGGCAGGCCTTCCTAACATGGGCCTACCTTTCTCAGCCAAGGACACTCGGTAGTTTTCCAGGAAGATCACTTTAAGCCTGTCGCCCACAACTGGATCGTGGTTGACGACATTGCCGATGGATGTGACCAGCTTGATGATCATCTTGGCCATGTGGTAACCAGGGGCCGCCTGGAGATGGGAGGGGAAATTCAGCATGAACACACCTATGTGCTGGGCAGCACAGGGTCCTCGGAGGGTCTGGCATCATTCCCTGTAACCGGGGCCCCATGCTAGATCACTGAGGTCACACCCAGTTGAGTGGCCCCCCCTCTGTGTCCTGCATGCAGTCTGGCAGACAGCTTCATGACAGAGGAACCTGCTCTCCGTGGGGTGTAATGTCTACCCATGACCCAGCTCTACCAAGCGCCTCTCCTGACAGCTGCCCCAGCCTGTGCTGAAACCTGCCAGCCTCAAACCTGTTCTCCAATTCTAGCCAGCTCTTCAGAAATGAGGATGTGAGAGGAGCAGGACTTTTAGAACCACCAACTTACAGGAAACACAGGGAACTAAGGGGCGTACTGGACATGCCAGACAGATGTGCTCAGAAAAGCCAACCTGGGGAAGACACAAAGCCCAATCTCTGTAACAAATCAGTTGCAGAGAGAGAAGAGAGGTAGGCGTGGGGAAAAACCTACTGATGACAAGATTTAACAGACAGCAAGCAATTACATGGTTAGGCCCTGCCAGGGTCCAGATTCAAACAAACTATTCCAGATATCTGTAACTTTACTATCTACGTGAGAAGATGGTATCATGTGGTGGTGTTCAAAAGGGTCTGTACTTATTGTGGTTTTGGAGGAAAACATCATCGGGAACACGTGTGAAATACTTAGAGGTAAAGCAATTCCAGGTCCAGAACTCATTTGGAATGATCCAGCGGAGTCTGGGATAGGTGTATGGATATTATTACTATTCTTCCTACTTTTGTCTATGCTGAAAAATTTTAATAATTAGCATTTAAAAAACTGTTTGAAAGCCTGTATCTCTAAGAAATGCACACTGGGATACTAACAAAGGAAATGGCAGGCACTCGGGGAGATGACCATGAGCTGCTGGCTGGGCAGACAGTGCCTGGCCCCGCCTGGTAGGCCCCCATAAAACAACTGTGCTCCACAGTGTCCTCATGTTCTCTGATGACAATATGAGGCTCTTGGGGGAAAGTGGCAGAGGGTGGGGACACCAGCCCTAGAGCACAGAGTATGATGAGAAAACCCATCCATCAATGAGTAATGGCAACATACTGGGACTATGTGACTGAGTATCCAAAAGCATGTGTCACGGTGAATAAAAAATGAAATAAAGCTAGGCTGAGCTCACTCACCATGGGTATACATCTGGCTGATGAAGCAGCCAGCAATCTATGTCCACTCAGCACACGAGTACAGGGAAGTGAGTGGGCAGCATGCTGGGACCTGAGAGCTGGGCACAGGTGTGGAAGGGTGGTGGTTGTACAAGGAAAGGCATTGGATGGAGGGCCAACAAGTCCACTGAGGACTTCCCTTGGGGCTAGGACCCCCACTCTCATGTGCTGGGGTCCCATCCAGCTCCCTCTTAATGCTGAGCTGATGGACACTGAACCTACTCAGCCCACAAGCACACCTGGGGAAGCAGGGGGCCTCTGGCATTCCGTGTGTATCCTGGCTCTGAGCCTTTGCAGTCTCCAGTCCACTGCGCAGCTGGCACTCAAGTTGGGACACAGTGGCACTGACAAAAAGCATGGTGGTTTGTGCATTCAGGCTAAATATCAAGCAAGATGCAAAGAGAATATCACCTCACCTTGCCCCCGATCATGACAGTCCTGGGCACAAAGGCCTTGGTTGGGTCCTTCTTTATTCCTGTAGGACAAACAAGAGATTCAGATAAGGCACTGAAGCCAGACATGCCCCTGCTTTGGGACACAGGGTGGTGACCAAAATCCTCAGAGATCAACTCCAAACCAGGGGACATGGCACAGCCACTGGGCCCCCATGTGCCTATTAAGAATTCCCACTTACAAAAGGGGGACAAGCCCCCTAGATTCTGCATTTATATCCCATGGTGAGGAAGGAGGCCAGAAACAGACTCTTCCAAAAGGCTCACAGGAAAAGATGCACCTCTGTTTCCAGAACAGCCCAAAGCAGGTGCCTGGCTTGAGTCCAATCAGTCACCAGCTGTCAAGGCCTTTGCACATGATGGGTATATGACAAAGAGGGGACCTTGAGATCATGGTAATGGCACTGTCAGCCCTCAAGGGATGTCAGGCGAGACCCCAAGTTCCCCGCCCCCCTACCTTCACTGTGATAAGAGGTGAGAGGCTATCCAAAGCTCTCTCACACAGGGGCAGCCAGAGGGTCAAGTTATAACAGTCAGCTCCCCTGCAGCCCCAGCAGACTGAGGGTGTTCTCACCAGGCCCCTGGCTTTCAGTACCAGTGTATATGGGAGGTATTGGAGGATGTCTTCACAGAGGGGTGAGGCAGCCCTACACTGCCTTCACCAGAGGCCAAGAACCAGCCAGAGCAGTGAGAATCGGGGCTGAACTAACTCCAGGTTCTGCCAAGAACATGGCTGTGCCTTAGTTCTGATATCCTCCTGTTTCCAGAAATCAGACAGAACAACAGAGAGAATAGGAAAAAATAAAACAGAAACTACACTTCCACCAAAACTCAGAAAGAGGAAAGAGACACAAAGTCCAGGCCACTGAACAAGTTCTGCCAGTTTATAGGGTGGGTGGGGAATAGGGCTTTGAGCACAGAGGTCTCAGGACCCAGCCTCCTCAGAGGAGCCGTCAGCAGGGCTGGTGTCTGGGGCACAGGAAGGAGGACGGGGGCCAGGAGGGCAGACCTCACCAGCCCCTCTCCTCTAGGAAACCCAAGAGGAAGGTCTGGCATCCTGGGGCAGAGGCCCCCAGGGCAGAAATCAGGGGAGCCAGGGCAGGTGGCCTCCTGAACCAGCCTGGGCTTGGAGAAACAGGAGTCCACGGCTGCACAGAGAGGTGCCCGCAGCTGCCTTGGGGTGCCACAAAGCCCCTTTGGTAGCCCTGGGAGGTGCAGCTTAGGCAAATTTGAACAAACACAATACGTGGCTTTGCTACAGACAAGAAATGAAACCGACATCCCAGTGAGAATACCCAAATCTCCAACCTGTGATGGACGTCAGCTTGGAAGAGTCCACGGAGCTGAAACCAAGACCTCAGGGGGAGGACAGGACATGAAAGTGCACAAAATGAGAACTGGCAGGACACAGGAGTGACAAGAAGCCAAGAGACAGAAAGGCACAAGAGACAGAAGGCAAGACACAGAAAGCACAGCACACACAAAGGATGGAAACAAGAAAAGCAGACAACATAGCAGAGAAGGAAAGACCTTTAGAAAAGTTCAGAGAGCAATGAAGAGACAAGAAGATGATAGGTGGAAGGAACCTAGCACGCACCTCGCTGGAATCCTGGAAGAAGAAAACCAGAATAGCTGCACCTAACAAATGTTTTAAATTCATTTCAAGAAAATTTCTTAGAAATAATACAAGACCACAGTAGATGCATTCAGAATGCCCTGAGCATCAGGGAAAACTGACCCACAACGCTCAGCACCAAGACACAGCCCAGTAAAGTTAGCACAGGTACTCAGGACAGCAATGCCTGTGTGCAGCAATGCACACCAATGCCCCATCCTCCAGACAGTGCAGGACAGACCTGAAAGATGCTTAAGGAAAGAAAGTAAAGCCAGCAACGTCACCTGCAAACCGTCCTCCATGTTCTAAACAAGCAATAATTCAGATCATGGTCCACAGGAAAGGCTGTAGTGAACCAAAGGGAAATCAAAGCAGGAAGGCAGGGCAGGACGGCTGGTGGTGACAGAAATCAGGCTGGGGACTGGGATGGCACAGCAGAGCATCAAGGCTGTCTGCTGGACCAGGGAGAAACCGTGCGTGCACAGGCAAGGGAGATGGTGAGGTGGAAATGAGCACAGGCCCCCAGCTACCTGCCTGGTAGAATAGCTGCACTCATGGGATGCCACGGAAAGCAGGCCCAGAAGTGGCAGGTCCTGGGAAGTACACAAGACCGTGCAGAGACTAGGACTGCAGGGGGTGGGGGGTAGCTGGCGCATGGGAGGATGTTCTTGAAAGGAGCTTTGCATCTTGAAAAGAATATTTGTGGTTCCTTTGGTTTTCAAAATGAATAGTCACAGCATTAAATTACAAAATTTTAAAATACAAGTTTTTCCTTAAGGCTTTGTTATATTTATAAATCTAAAAAATATTCATATTTACTTTTGGGGGTCTTTGATTCATGTTTGCTCTCATAATTGAATGCTGCCTGAACAATTTAAGGTACGTGTATAAATTTAACACATTCTATTTCATTGTTTTAAGTGCACTTTAAGTGTCTCTAATAAGTAAAATATTTCCAAATAAGACAAGTCTAATGACAAACAACTAAATTTGAACTAAAAACTAAAGTCAACATATAGCCCAGCCTTTGAGTCCCATGACGCCACGGAGGACCCACTAGGACTGTGCAGGGCTGCAGCCAGGGCCCTGTGGCCCCCAGGGACACTCACGGTTGTACAGCGTGATGATGTGCAGGCAGTTCAGCAGCTGCCGCTTGTACTCATGGATCCTCTTCACATGCACGTCAAACATGGAGGAGGGGTTGATTTTCACCTTGTATTCCTTCTCCAGGAATGCAGAGAACTTCAGCTTGTTTTCCTGGGGAGAAAGGACAAAGATGGTCGAACCCCACAAGTCCCCAAGGTCTGACTAGGCTCCAGCTTTCCACTCAGAGCCAAGGGGACATCTCTGTCCCTCCACAAGCCACACAGCAAGGTGGGGACTCTTAGAGGCCACAGCTGAGGGTGGAGACATTTTGAGGAAGGGAGGATGGGGGAATGGGGTGCTGAAGGTGGGCACACTCCAAGAGTCGCAGAAATAAACAGAAAACTAGACCAAAAGGCAAACCTGCAAAAGGATAAGAAAAGCAGAATAAAAGGGAGTCACGAGTGTGGTATAAAGGACACAAATGGGGACAGTCAGGGGGGAGGAGACTCAGGATGAAGGACTATTTCAGGGCCCTAAGACCATGCGGCAGCCCAGCAGAGACACAGGCTCATGAGGGACTGAGTTCTCCATCAAGGCTGCCACCTGTCAGGTTTGGAGGGTTCCAGTGGCCCCGGCCTGTCTGGCTGTGAGGCTGGCTGCCCTGGGGAGAGGCTCTCATGCAGTCAAGCAGCACACCCGTGCATAGACGCCAGGACCAGATAGACTTCTGGAGCACCTCCCAGGAATGAGCTCTTCCTGCAGAACTTGGGGCCACGCCATGCCCGGGCTGCTCTGGGGTCTGCACCCATCTGCCTGCCTGCTCCATGACCTGAGGGCTGAGTGGGATGGATGGACTTGGCGGTCACTGGGCCAGATACCTGGAACACGCAGGAATGCTGCCCCATGCTGGGCCTACCTGCTTGACCTTGGCCACGTCCCTGATGAGTGCCTCATCGTTGACCAATGGCAGCAGCTTCTTCAGTTGGCTCAAGTCAGTCAGGAAACCCTCCCCGATTTTCTGGAGAATCATAAAGGGACACATGCTTGGGGTGCCTGGGTGGCTCAGTCAGTTAAGAGGCCACCTTCAGCTCGGGTCATGATCTTGCAGTTTGTGAGTCTGAGCCCAGCATCGGGCTCTGTGCTGACAGCTCAGAGCCTGGAGCCTGCTTCTGATTCTGTCTCCCTCTTTCTGCCCCTACCCTACTCACACTCTGTCTCTCTCAAAAATAAATAAAACATTAAAAAAAAGGGGATACATGCCTTCTGCCTATTGTAGGACCTGTCCTCCTGAAGACTGTCCTCCATTTTGTCATCCCCACCTCTGCTTTCCTCCCTGGATCTGCTCTGGCTTGGCTCCAGGCCAGCTTTTCTCTCACAGCCCAGCTCTGGGGAAATACCCCCACACTGTGGCCTCGACCACTATGGGCAGCCCCGCCCCAGCCTCCCTCTCAGTCCCTGGGCTTGTTCCTGACATTATGTCCCAATCTGGTCAAGCTCAAACATCCACAACAATCCCATGAGCTTCCCTTGTCCCCTTCACAGAAAGACCCCAAACCTGGGGGCCAACCGTGGCCCAGCGGCTCTTCCTGGCCTGGGCCCTGTCTGCCATCCATCCCCAAGGCTCTGCACCTGCCAAGACTGTGAAATAATGGAGCACCTTCCAGTCACTTCCTGGCCCTGAACTCTCTGCACTATAGCAGCGTGGTCAGTCCAAATGTACCTCTCATCAAGTACCCCGCTAAGTCTCCCTGCTGCTAATGTAGGATCAAGAGGAAAACTCCTGGCCTGCAAATGCCCTGGCCACTTCTGAGGCCTGTCCTCCCTCTGCCCGCCTCGCCAGGCACTGAGCCTCACTGGCCTTCCAGCTCCTGGGTGGGCCACGTCCCTCCACCACAGGGCCTTGGAACAGAGATTCACTGCTCCCAACTCCCTCCTTTTAGCCCTTTGGATCTGTCTTGCTCTCCCTTCTCCAGGGATGCCTTCCCTGACACACGCAGCCCAGGCAGGCAATGTCCCTACCACAGACTCTCAGCGGGCACCACCCTACAGCCACCTACTGCACTGTCAAGGCTAGCTGTCACCTGGTGTGCACAAGCACATGAACAATCAGTAACCACTGCATCTCTGCCTCCCAAAACCTCTTCAGTGGGCCTGTGGCTGCTGCTCAACCAGGTGATCCCACCCCAGGCCCTCTTGAAGCCCAGGACCTCACTTCTGAACTCCTGCACAGGCCTCTGGGGCCATTGACTGACTGCCCAGCCCAGCCTAGCACTCCCACATCTGTGTGGCAGCAGGACCCCACCTGGGGTCCCTGGCCAGGAGCCACCACTGGTCAACACACTGGTGATGGGCCTGAGGGCCTTGGGCAACAGATGAGGTGCTAAATGTGCTCACAGCTCTCCGGGGACTCAAAGGCAGCTGGTCTCACCTCCACAATGGTGTCGGCTAGCCCCGGATTACACAGGAGCAGCCACCTTCGGGGTGTGATGCCATTTGTCTTATTCTGGAACTTCTCTGGCTCGAGCTCATAAAAATCCTTAAAGCTAAAACACAGGAAACAGACAAATGTCACAATAAACAAGGTGAGCAAGAGAACATTCAGAAATCCCACTGGCAGATCACTAAGCTCAGTTTTTTTGTTGTTTTCTAAGGAGCACAGAGCAGTCAGCCTTGCTGCCCTCTTTTGAGAACAGTAAGCATGGAGCACATGCTTTTCAAAGCACTGCACAGTTAGTCACATAGCAATAACCACACAGGTAATGGAACCTGGCCATCTTCCACAGTGAATGTGACATTGAAGAGGGTACAGGCTATCATAGAGCTTGAGAACCAGGGTTTAGTTTCCTCATCTGTAAAATGGGGATGCACCTCTCTGAGAGGCTTGCTGTGAGGATCTAAAGACTATAACACATGAAGTGCTTGGGCTGGTACCAGGAACACAGAAGCCTCCACATAGACAGACCTGGTCTGGGGTCTACCTGGTGCTCACGGAGGTACTCTACATACATGTGGGTCAAGGATGGCAGGAAGGAGTTTCAAAATCATGTCCCACCAAAAGAGGGAGGGAAAACACTGGGAGATCTGACCTAAGAATTCTTCCTTCCTCTTGCTGACGAACCCTGACTCCTCCTGCCCTAACCTGGGACACTCTTGAGCAGGGCACTCCTGGCACCTGGCCAGCAGCAGATGGCTCCAAGACAGAGCATCTGGACAGACAGAGGACACAAAAAAGAGGAGGTGGCACTGGTGATATCAAAGGCTCAACACCCTAACATTGCCCACGGTGTCCTCAGCCACTGAATAACATGCCCTGGGCAGTTCAGACAGTACCTGCAAGGGCAGGAGAGCAAGTGTGGAGCCTGGGCAACATGCCCCAGCCACTGTGTGTATGGCTGCCAACAGTGCCCAGAGGCGAGTCTAGGGTCACGAAGAAGGTACACCCAGGTCAGCGCAAATGCTGGCTCCACTCACACTGACTGCTTCACGATCTCTGAGTGAATCCTCGCCACGCCGTTGACAGCATGGGACCCGATCACACACAGGTGGGCCATGTTAATCCGCTTGCAGTCCCCTTCCTCGATCACAGACATCCTCCGCAGGCGGTCCACATCCCCAGGGAACAGGGAAGCCACGTGCTGTAGCCAAGTCAGAGAGCAGGAGGTGAGCAAGTGGTTAACAGGAAGCCCAGGGGCCCCCATGGGATGTTCTGCCTCCTCCAAGAAAATCCCAAGGTTGCTGCACCCCAGACATACATTCAAACTCCCTGGATGCACCTCTGAGAGCCCCGGGCATAGCAGGAAGCTCCTCCACACTGCTGCAGCCCAGGGAAAGGCCTGACTGGCCAGAGGACTCAACAGAGCTATTCTGTGGGAGGTGACAGTAGGACCGTGGTGCTAAGATGTGCCATGTGACTTAGAAGGAAAAGACGAGAGTGCTGCCCTGTTGGCCTAGGCAAGGTCTGACCAATTGGGAACGGCTACTTTTTCACCAAAAGGTTAAACAACTGAACAAGCACACATGGATTCTAAGTTCCCCTTTCCCTGTAGCACTCTTCTCTCCATGGGTAACAGAGGAAAGACAAATGCTGCTTTATTTCCAAATCATCCAAATGCTGCTATGGTGTCTCAGGACCAAGGCCTCTGGCATTCCAGGAACAGACTCTTACATTTGAGCCCCACATGGGAATGAGAACATTTCAAAAAGACCTAAATCCACGACTCCCACATACACAGCAGGGGTCTAGGTCTGGGGAAGAGATTTACCCAGCAACGGCCCCTGAACCCCAAAGCCCTCTGCTGGACAGAGGGCTATTCCATGCAAGAAGATACATGTCGCAGGCCAGACAATTCCACATAGAGGACAGGAGGAACGTCCACCTCTTCCAGGTGCAGGTGCAGCCCACCACCCCCATCCCCAATCACGACAGGAGGGGTGGTCATCTCGGGGGCAGCATCCCTAAAGCTCCCACCCATACCCACCCCCACCCTGCTCACATCAAGGTGCCTCTGGTTGATGGCGTAGATGATCTCCAGGTGCCGTGGCAGGAGCTTCTCAAACATGGACACAGGCCAGCGCTCCAAGGCCTCAGGTAACACAGTGTGGTTGGTATATGCACATGTCTTCTTTGTGATTTCCCAGGCCTAGAACATTCCAGAACATTCCAAATTGTTTTGTTTAGAAACAATCCGCTTTTCTACCAGATGCTCAGGGAAAAGTCCATCAAAGGTAGATGTTCGGATCCCACTTGAAAGGGGCCCAGGTGGCTACATATCTCTGCCCTCTGGGGCTATCTAGAACCTTCTCAAAACCTACAAGTGAGCCCCATGCCCTTCGCCTTCCCAACGTGACCACGAACATTCTACTTCCTAACATAGTACACACACATAAATGAGTGACGCTTACCTCATCACCTGGCATCACTCACTTTTCTTCTGTGAACCATTTTTTGTTTGTGAACAAAACAGAGCACCAAACAATTTTCTACTTTATTTCCACCAAACTGATCTCACACCCAGTTGGAAACACTGGGAAACTGTGTGGCCTCCCTCCACTGGCCAGGGGCAGATGGGACCATGGGGGCACTACCCAGCCCCGCCCAGGAGTGCACCCCAAACCAGAGGGGGCTCTGGGTTCTACAAAATGACATGAAAATTGTTCTAAAGTCTTATAGTTGATTTAAACTAGATCAAGAAAATCTTGCTTTACAAGCATCCAGGACCAAATAAGTTGAGGCAGAAGAACTTATAAAAAATTTAAACAATGTGTTTCTTTACACTTAATACTTCTGTGGTTCTTGCCACAATTCTAAGATGAGAAAATGTACGTGAAAAGCTCTAAGACGTGTCAGAATTTTTTCCCAGTCTTCCATAAAACTGCTCTTCTGTGCCTTTGTGCCACTGCTCCACCTATGGTGTCTTAGTCCCTTGGGAGAAACCCCAGACCTGCTCTTGGAACATCCGCCTCCTCATGGCCCTGCTTCTCAAGGACAATGTCCCTCTGTACTCCCCAGGCCACAGGGGATAGGTCTTCCTCAACATCCTAGGGCCAGCTCAGTACTCACCACTGTTGTTGGGACAGGCTGGAAGGTGAGGGGACACTGTCACCCCTATGTGCCCAGGTCTGCAGGGAACACTATCACCTTATATACCCAGTTGTGACAGGGACAGTGTCACTCCACATGCCCATCAGTGTGGGAACACAGTCACCCCGTGTGCCCAGCCCTGTGCCCTTGTCTTCAGTGCTTACCTTGTCCCAGTCTACTTTCTCCACATCCACCAGTATCCGCATGAGCTCAGGGATGGCAAGGGCTGGGTGGGTGTCATTCAGCTGGATGGCAACCTGCAGTTTACACAGGGTGATCCCCCTCAATCCCCTTGCCTGCATCTGCATGGGTGCAGGTGGTCAGTGTGTGCAGAATCAGGGTCCACAGCCGCCCACCCCTGAGGAGCCTGATCCATAGGGCTGACAGCAGGGAGCCCTATGGCACAGATGCTGAACCTAGCCTGAAAACCAGCCAAGGAGCAGGGAGGACAACAGGGCAGGGTTGGGAAGATGCCATGGGCTGGCTCTGCAGTAGGACCCTTGGCACCCCACCGAGGCTCTTCTGCTCTCCACAGCTCCCCCTGACCCAGAATGTTCCTCTCACCGAGGATATGTTGGCTTTGTTTAAAATCACTAAACCCAGCCCATCAAATGCATCACGCTTTGCCACGGGAACCTTTTACAGTGTCCCTTGCTGCTCCTAAGGACACCTAGTGTGGCCCTGGTCAGAGAGGAGGGGGCCTGGCCCCTGATGACAAGGAAATGAGGGGGGCTGCTGTCCTCTCCTCATCCACGCCCAGCCTTGAGATAGAAATCAAGCCTGGGAATGTCCTGTCCTTCTGCACAAGACCCATCAACACCCACCTTGTCTGGGAATGTCTCAAAACAGGTTCTCACTGGGTCCCGGCAGCCAAACTTGGAGGACTTAAAGCGGCGAATGATGTCCTGAAGGGTAGCAGCCACCACAAAGTACTCCTGCTTCAGGCGCAGTTCCTTCCCCTCGAAGAACTGTGGACACAGGACAGCGCTGGCACCAACAACAGCCACCAGGGCCACCACAGGTCCTCAGGGATACCCCCACCCCCACCCCAGGGCTCAAGAAGGGCACGAGGCTGGGAGGCCCTGCTCCAGGGACCATAGAGACCCATGTGTGCATGAGAGGACGAGAGCCCTTGAGTGTCAGCATGGTGCTGACACCTCCATCACCACCATCCCAGGGCCCAAGGTCAGGTAACCTGCAGCTCAGGGGCACAAGCAGAAGGTCTAGATGGCCTGACCTGTGTGTGATCTTCAGATAGGGAAGCAGCCAGCAAATGGTCACGGTGCCCTGTGTGAGGACACCAGGCATGCAGGTCTCGTTCCTTAACAGCCAGAGCCACTCAGAAGCACAAGCTCCAAAGTGTCAGTGTCCTAAAAATGCCTTGTACCTGAAGCTTTAGAATCTGCTTAAAATCTTGGCAGGGGAAGGGGGAATGCGGTATGTTTGGTTGTGAGCCTTTCAACACCAATTCCCTTTGCTACTAATGTGCACCTGTTACTCTGATAAAACAAAGAACACACAACCCACTAACAAAGGCAAATTCTAAGGGCTCTTGTCTGGCAACAACAAAGCCACCAGACACTAAACTCAGTAGCAATCACTGGGGACTGTGATTGTTACTTCATCTAGTGGGTGGTGGCACATAATTAAAGCTTTTCGAACCATGACTGGCGTATGTCTCAAGGCATCACTGAAAAGCAGGGACTGCTATTCCCATTTGAGAAATAGCTCATCCAACTCCTGGGGAAGTGGCATCACGTGCCAGAAGAGCAGAAACTGACTGGACGTGAGGTCTGACGAGTTCCCACATCCCCCACACGTTGCTCTGCATACGGTCTTGCACAGAGTCAGCTCAGAGCCAGCCTCAGGGGCAGCCGGGTACACAGCAGTATAGACATGTGAGGCAAGGCCAAGAACCTCCTGCTGTATCCTCTTAGGGAGAGAGCAAAGGGGAGATGCTAACAGGCACACTTGGACTTGTGGGGCTTTGTCAAGCATGCTGTGGTGCCCTCACTCCGAGGAGCCACACAGGGCTGCTAGTAGCTACTTACGTGGTCTCACCTGATGAATGGGAGGCCAGCAAATAGGTCCTTCTAGACAGCCCCAGCCCCTAGCACACTTTCCTAGCAGAAGAGAAGCAACCACATGAGATACTCACATTATCATTTGGATACAGGACTCTGGAGATGTTCTCGGCCAGGTTCCTGTCCAGGACCGCCTCGATGTAGCCTCCCACATTAACTAGGGGCAGAAACAGTGAGGTCAGAACCCACATCCCTTCCCTTGACTCCTCATGTGCCCTTTCCCTGAAGGTCCTCCCTCACTTCCCTGAACTGCGTGAGGGACGTTCCTGCACAGAAGATGCTCCCAGAGCCATGGTTTCACTCTGCCCCAGGCCCAACCTGTATCCCCCACACATCCTGCAGAGCCCTAGGCCCCTTGGTCTTTCCTGAGGGCACAGGGTTCCATGAGCAGTGGCTTTGCTGGTGGGCTCTCCCTGGGAAGCCCTGGTGCTCTGAGGACACTGCCCTCTGGCCTCCACATTGAGAGTCCTGTGCTTTGCACAGCAGTGATAGTGCAGACAAGACAAGAGCTTCACGGGGTGAGTTTGGGAGAAGCCATCCAACAGAAATAAGAGGGTCAGAACGCACAGTCATGGAGCTTGAAGTCATTGGGTGCCTTGGCAGACCACAGCCTCATGGTGTTGACGGTGTTGTTCCTGTAGCCCGGCACAGGGGTGTCGTACGGCATAGCCAGCACCACCTGGCCGAGAGATGGTCAGATCCAGTCAGCTAGCAACACAGTCCCCAGTCCCAGGCCTTCTCACCCCAGCAGCAGCATTCTGCTCCCCATTGGTGGCCAACCTGCTTGCCCTCTGGCTTTTCTCCTTGTGCCCCAAATCCCTGCAACCTGCCCTGTGCCAAGCCTGCAGGCCTCCCCAACTAAGACCACCTGTGATGGCTCTGCAGTAAGGCCCTGACCACACTCCTGAGGTCATTCTGTCTTCTCTAGCTTCTCCTCCTTCCACACTGGCATTGATTTAAGAATTCTTCCCACTCAGATCTTCAAGGAGCCACTGTGTCAACCTCACTCACACTCTGTTAGCAGTCATGACTCCAGTGTCCTTGTCCTCTCTCTGCCCTCCTTCCTCTTCTCACTCGACCCACTTGTGTAGTTTCATGACCCAAACTAACTTCTCCACAGAGGACTTCTATTTCTGACTTCCATTTTCCAATGCCTGCAAAAGGCTCCTCCTGTTGGGAAACTTGACCTCTAACCCTCAGAGAAACCAAACCAGCCCACATTCCACTCACAACAGAAAATGCAGGGCCTGCTCTCTACCCACAGAACCTGCCAAGCTCCTCCCACCCCGATTCCAGTCTGTCCACAAGTATCTGCTTTACTCTTGTCAAGCACAGGAAGACACACACCAGCCTCAAGGTCACTTCCAACCCTCAGATCCTCTGATGAGGTTTCTCACATTCAGGTACGCTCACGGGGGCTCATACAAGTTCAACTATGTGGCTTTACGAGATGAAAGTGGCTCTGACAGCCAAAAGGACTGTGTTGATAGCATCACTAGAGCCTTAGAATCACTTTTCCTTTCCCCTCTACCCTCACCCCTGCTCCCTACTCCCCTGCCCCCCAAGGCCCTATCCAAGCCAGTGATAAGCCCTACAAAGCATCCCTAACAGCCCAGGGCTGATAGAAATGCCCCAACGGTCTCTATGCCTCCCTACATACATGACATGCTCATCTTCTACAAGCACATGCAATCAGATAACTGATCTTATTCTCTCCTCTTTTGAATTAAATACAACTTATTATGGCATTTTAGGCCTCCATAACATGGCTCCAGCCAACCCTAGCCCATGCACTCCTTAAAACTTATGCTGCAGAAAATCTGGATGACTCACTTTTGCATGCTTGGGACTTCTCCAGTCTCCTGGGCTCATTGCCCCACATCTAGATGGCTGAGCCTTGCTCATTACAGCTACCCCCTCACAAAAGCTCTCCTGCTACCTCTCTCAGTCCCTTAGCTGAAACCACTCAGATGTGCACTGTCCACCATCCCAGAGCCTGGACTGGACTCTCCATGTTCTTGCCCTGGTTCCCTCATCAGTGCCTGTGCCCTGTGCTGGGACATCCATCTAGACCACCACATGCCCAGGACTCTGATAGCTCAGTAATGGTGGGCGGCACCCAGGAGACACTACTGAGGCCTGTGGTGTGTGGTGACTGTGGTGAATGCATGCATCAAGCACCTGCTGTCTAGAGATGCTGGGGACTATCCATGTCCCTCCAGGGATTAACACCCTGCCCCTGTCACAACACTGTCCTGCTAGCCATTCAATGACTGCTAGTCTGAACCCCAACACAAGCCCCTATTAAACTGCAAAGACAGTGGCTTCACACTGAGTGTTTTCCACTGTCTGGGCAGCCCTGACAATGTGTAAGAATTGAGTGTATGAGAACAAAACCTCCCAGGCAGTCACCTTGGGTCAGGTCCTCTGGGGAAACAGCACACCTCCCACTCCCAAAGGGAATGAGGAGTGATGACAAAATGTGGCAGCCAGCTCACTCAGCCCCACACTTCCCTGGGGATGCCCAGGGTGGATACCTGAGTGTCCAGCCACCTGACACCCTCAGGGGTGTGCTCCACTCTCCCGTAGAAGTGCACAGGAAGCATGTATTCAGGCCGGGCTTTCTCCCAGGGGTTGCCATAGCGCAGCCAGTCATCTGCCTCCTCCACCTGGAAAGGGGCCGGTGGTAAGGTCAGCTCTCTCAGGTGGCAGTGGGGAGACAGTCATGGGTGCAGGGCCACCCCTTTCCACTTCCCACAATGACCATGCTGTTGAGATACCGACGCCATCCAGCACTGAAATAAACTATAGCCTATTTACAAGGCAAAGATGTCCAGTTCCAGTCAAGGCCTCGTGTTTGAAAATTAACATGTCGTCCTATTAAAGAAATAAACTCAGATAAAATTCAGAAGAATGCATTAAAGTAAAAAGACATTAAGAACAACCTGAATTCAGCAAAAAAAAAGGATAAGGTTCTGCTGCATACTACAACATGGATAAACCCTGCAAAGACGCTGAGTCAAAGAGGCCCATGTAGTGTATGGCTCCATTCATAGGAAATGTCTAGAACAGCCAAATGCATAGAGACACCAGATAGATTAATGGTTGTCAGGTGCTAGTGTGTGACGGCAAATCCATGCTGGATTTCTTTTTGAGGTGATGAATACGTTCTGGAAATAGATAGTGGTGATGGCTGCCCAACTTTGTAAATATATTAAAAAAACACTTGATAACTAAATAAAGCTGTTATAGTAAAAAAAAAAAATCACTAGAAGTCCACCACTTTGAAAATGACACCACAAATTCACAGGTGCCAGGGGCCAGGCTGCCTTTGTAGCACAAATGTCTGGACACACACAACTAGAAGACATTGCTTTTGTGCTAGGCCTTCCTTGAAGCAGCTAATTTTCCAAAAACTGCACTTAGTGGTATCCAAAATCAGTAAATACACAAAAAAGAATCCCACCAATAAAACTAAAAGTAGCCCCACAGAGTCTAATAATCCTTGAGTAAAAGCATTCGGAATAAACTAATTTGGCAGGCAATGTATAAAGAATTATAAATATAAATTAAATAAGTGAGTCTTTCTTCTTCAAATTTAACAAATAACCCCAGGTATAGGCATAACTCAGAGATATTGCAGATTTGGCTCCAGACTGCCACAATAAAGCCAATTTAGCAAAAGAGAGTCAAATGAATTTTTTGGTTTCCCAGTGCATATGAAAGTTTTGTTTATGCTATACTGTAGTCTATTAAGTGTGCAACAGCATTATGTCTTAAAAAACAATGTGCCCAGGGGCACCTGGGTGGTTCAGTCAAGTTGAGCATCTGACTCTTGATCTTGGCTCAGGTCATGATCTCACAGTTGTGAGATCAAGCCCCATGTGGGGGCTCTGCGCTGGGCATGCAGCCTGCTTGGGATTCTCTCTCTCCCTCTCCCACTCACTTGTACATGCTCTCTCCCCCCAAAATTTAATTAATTAATTATTAAAAAAACAATGTACATACCTAATTTTAAAATATTGCTAAAAAATGCTAACCATCATCTGAGCTTTCAGCAAGTTTTAATCACTGATCACAGATCACCAGAACAATATAATAAAGTCTGCAACATTGTGAGAATTACCAAAATGACAAAGTGAGCAAATACTGTTGAAAATATGGTGCCAACAAACTTGCTTGATGCAGAGTTGCCACACCTTTCAATTTATAAAATATGCATTATGTGTGAAGCGCAATAAACCCAAGTGCAACAGAATAAGGTGTGCCTGTATGTTACTTTGAGGGTTTTCAAAAATTTTTATTCGTTTGTCTTTTTTTTTTTTTTAACTAAGCCCTGTACCCAATGTGGGGCTTGAGCTCAGGATCCCAAGATCAAAGAGTCACACACTCTACTAACTGAGCCAGCCAGGTGCTCTGGGTTTTTTTCTTAATGGTTCCTACACAGAAGTAAAAGAAGAATATTTGGTTGCAGTTTTAGGGAGGTGACACAGCTGATGTTATTGCCTGAATATGTGTCTCTCCATAGTACTTCTGGCTGGGCTTTTCTGTCTGGTGCAGGTAGCTATTCATCATGGGACCAGTCCTGCCTTTTGATCTGGTGCCATGTCTGTACATTAGTGAAATTCTCCAACACCAAAGCCTGGTCATCTCCTGTAACGTAATTCCATGAGTTGTTTGCAGAAGCAGCATCTCCTCAAGTACAAGAGGCAGGAGGGTGTCCTCTCCAGACCCCTCTCCCTGCCCCACAGCCAACAACACTGCTGTCTGACCACTGCCCACATTTAATTATGCTACAGCTAAACTCCATTAAAAACTGACTGGCTCTCATGAAAACAGGGTGAGAGGAGGGTGAGTTTATGATTCACCTATCATCCCACAACTGTCTTTAAATTGTTTTGCAAGATGGCAGTAATATACAGAAATAGAACACCAGAAGAAAGAAATGTCTGTGGTCAAACAAAAAAACAACACAAAAAACCTTTCTGCCTTTAACCATAACACCAAGTAGGTAAGGAGGGGCCTCAGAGTTTCTGTCTTATGAAAGCACATTGCATCGACTGTAAGGAGCTGGAATGGGTTAAAGGACACAGGGGTACAAGGGATGGGGTGCCTCTGACAGACACACACACATAAGGAACTGTGCATGAAACTACCTATAATGTACCAGGAGGAAGAGTGGAGTTCTCTTTAAGGCTGGAGAGAGTACTTCTACAAATTAAGCAATAGATAAAAATCTGTTTTAAGTTTTCTTTTACTGTTAGCCATACTTTTCTTTGCCAACTTTTTATTATGAGTGCTTTCAAACATAAAGAAGTGTTAAAAGAATTGGCAGTGAACACCCACGCACCTTCCACTTAGGTTCCATAATTGTTAACATGTTGCTATACTTGATTTATCACATATCCTCCATCCATCGACCCATTAATTTCTTGATGCATTTCAAAGTCAGTTGCAGACATCTGTACACTTCTCCACGAACACTTCAGCATGCACCTCATTAAGTACAGTTCACCCTGTGTTTATTTTTTAGGTTAATATATAGACAGCAAAATGTGTAAACCTTAAGGATACTCTTGAGGAGTTCTGTCAATTGCACGTACCTGTGACCCAGCCTCATCAAGATATAGGAGCTTTCCATCACCCCAGGCATCCATCTGTTTATATTCTATACTATTCTCCTGTTACAAACCTTTAATCCCAACCACAGCCCTGCTTTGTCTGTCATTTTTAGGAGCCAAATTATATTACATAAACTATTTTCTAATCAAGTGGAATAGCCATACCTTCGATTTTAAAGTCTTTTTTTTTTTTAAGTTTATTTATTTATTTTGAGAGAGAGAGAGAGAGAGAGAGACAGCATGCACATGAATGCATGAGCAGGGGAGGGGCAGAGAGAGGGAGAGAGAGAATCCCAAGCAGGCTCTGTGCTGTCGGCACAGAGCCCCACTTGGGGCTTGAACTCACAAACTGTGAGATCATGACCTGAGCCAAGACCAAGAGCTGGATGCTTAACAAACTGAGCCACCCAGGTGCCCCCATTTTAAAGTTTTGAATGAGGGGAAATGACCCTCTTGCCCAGTGTAGGACATTGAGGTTGCACTGTGAGGTTATATTCTTTCCACCAATGTGTTCTTGGCCACCTCACTTAGCTATGGTTTGATATTTCAGGATCTAAGCCCACTCTTCCTCAAGGCACTTTGCTTTGCAGAGGCTGGCACAGGACACAGTCCCCTCAGTGGTGTCGGGGAGTGAAGGCAGAAGGTGGAAACAAAACCTACAATAACTCTTCTTCTAACTACTCCATGTCAATTGTCCCACTGAGGGTAAACCAGAGAGGGCCACCTCTGTTCCACGCTGAGGTACAACAGGGAACCAGCAGGCAGCACCTAGCAACACCTGTAAGGCCAGTTAGGCCCTGGGTCCCACCCAGTAGGCTTCCCAGGCTCACACAGAAGCTGTGTGTGATGAGCTCACACAGAAGATGGGCCTCTGGCAGCCCACACAGAGCTCTAAGGGAAGCACGAAGCTCACAGGATACCCCCGACCTATCCCACCTCTGCCTTGCCCAGGAAGGGCAGACAATCTCTCCAGGAAGGAATTTAGCATATAAAAAACTGAACTGAAAGTACCTGTTTGTTTTCTTCTGCACATGAGAGGTGGAAACAGGTGAAAGAACCGAGTTTCACCCACCTGCCAGCCGTTGACAATCTTCTGGTTAAAAATCCCAAACTCATAGCGGATTCCATAGCCATATGCTGCCAGGCCCAATGTGGCCATTGAGTCAAGGAAGCAGGCTGAAAATTCCAAACACAAAGAACTTCTTGGAATCAAAGATAATTAGCAGTTTTGAGGCCCACTGGAAGCAAGGCCCAGACACCCATGTTAAGTAGGTACTGGGACACTGGCCTCTGGATGCCAGACAGCGATTCAGTGGTAACCTGTCAGCTTCAGATTTCATGAAAGTAAAACTGAGCCCTCCCTCAATCCCTTCACCTTGAGAGCCATGGTCTGAGCCAAGAGGGTGTTAGTGTGGGGGCTGTGGGGAGATGGGAAGGGCAGAAGTGAAGAACCCCAGAGAGTCTCATCTAACTTGGCACACCTTTCAACACAAAGTCCCCTCACTGCTACCTTTGTCTTAGAGAGATCATACAGGCTGAAGGCCTCCCCACCCCTGCACCTTCTACTTGTCCATGCTGTTTGGACAGTGGGGTAACATCACGAACTAGCTCTACACGCTAGTGAAGGAGGCACGGGGATGGGGCTGGGAATGGACATTTTACCATAAAAGAACTCAAACACCCAAGGCCCCTGGAACGTGGCTGGAGCAGCACATCAACCTAATAAGCCTTTGTTCCAATGAAAATGTCTTGAAAAAGACCAGTGTTTTAAATAAAGATCCAGAAGACAGTCTTATTAAACTTCTGGATTAAAAAGGAAAAAAAGTCCACAAGAAACATCAGTAAATAAAATACTTGTTCAATTCACCAAGTATGCCCAGACCCCTGTTACTAGACCCTGTGCTGAGGGTTAGGAATAAGAGGATCCACAAATGTAAGATCTGGAATCTTGTTCTGAAGAAAGCATTCTCTCAGGAGGGCCACAGGACACATCAAGTTACAGCAGGCTGGGGGCTACCCACATCTGCACAGGTAAGAGGAGTCCATGGAAACAGGGCCCCAGAGGAGGTCACACCAGTCCATGGGCAAGGCCAGTGGCACCACACAAGTGGCAGGAAAGGTGACTAGGAAGGCAATAGGAACCAGACTATGGAAGGCCTGCAGATGCCCTGAACCCCTGAAGGGAGCAGATTGTGTTACAGCAGGGATGGGACTGTCCTGCCTGACAGTCACCAGCCTTAGGGTAGGAGGGGAGTTTAGGCAGCTACCTGAGCTGTGAAGGAGACCGAAGGGTCTGGAGCCTCCTGGGCTTGGAGAAACAGGTGCTGTTTTTACTGACTGGGAAGATGGCTATAATCAACAGAATGGTATCGAGGGTAAAGGGAGCCGCAGGGGACTGATGACCCAGGAGCTCCCTCAGGGCTACGCGCTGCCCTCTGGCTGGGATGCCATGATTGGGTCTGTGTGGAAAGTAAGCTACAGCTTATTGTCTGGGATGATTTCACTGCCATAAACTAAGACAGAGCCCTGCATCTGAGAGCAGTAGGTGACACACAAGCTTTTCACATCAACAGGTGGAGGTGGGGCAGGCCTTGCAAACTGTTTCCTTATATAAATCCATGTACTGTTTTGTTTGGGAGAAATATATGCTGCATTTATAATTTCTGAAGAATTTAACTTAACATTTGGAAACAAAGGCACATGCACAAGCTCAGATAAACTTTAGGGTGTTTGATCCCTTTAGAAAATGACAACTCCCCAGAGGGGCAGTAATGCAAAGTGGTAGGGGCCTGAGCCCACCCTCCCATATCCCCCCCACACAAGGGCAGCACAAAACTTATTTCTGTTCCAGAAACATTGTGCCCAAGAGCCTTGAAGCACACAGCAAAATCAAATCTCACTGTGACAGCTATTTCCACTTCTAAGTTCTGGGTTTTTTTTTTAAGTTTACTTACTTTTTTTTTTAGTAATCTCTACACTCAATGTGGGACTCAAACTCACAACCCTGAGATTAAGAGTGGCTTGCTCTTCTGACTTAGTCAGGTGCCCCTCCACTTCTAAGTTCTTCATTCAGCTCCCTCTGCCCTAAAAAAGCTACCAAAAAAAAACCCCCAAAAAACAAAAAACAAAACAAAACAAAACAAACACCTCAAACAGGAAAAACAAGGCTGGATATACTGTCAAACAGAATGGCCCAAGGGAGCAATATCCTGAAAGGAATGACTCTATTTCCAGGCAATCTGTTTACTACAGTAAAGCAGGAATAGCATACCTACATTCATAAGTCATGTGTGTGTGTATATGTGTACATGTGTATGTGAATGTGTGTGCACACATGCATATATGTATGTGTATATGTGTACACATATGTGTCTATCCATCTTTCTCCCAATTACTGGCTGCGGAAAGTGGTCAGTATACTGGAAACCACCTCCCAGGGTCAGCTACCCAAAAACCAGCAAGCCTGGTTTTCATGATAATTAGGAAGTATCCCTTGTATAAAGGAAAAACATAATATTTTGCATTTTTTTCAATGTGGATGAAACACACTCTCCCATCCACTCAGAGGGGCCAATCTACACTGACAGACTGCTGTTCAGAGCACGGCTGACCTCTGCCTCGCCATGTGAGCAGTGGCCAGGGCATTACACCAGGAGAGACTGTGCACCAGCCAGGTGCCGGGTTTACCTGCCAGCCTCCCCAGGCCTCCATTCCCAAGGCCAGCGTCCTCTTCTATTTCCTCCAATTCTTCCAAGTCCAGCCCCAGCTGTGAATAAAAACAAGGGCAATGTTTTAGTATTACTTAGTGTCTATCTTCCTCACACAACAGGAGGAAAGATATTAAATCTTGTGAGTTTCTATCAATCAAAGGTTAAAAAAGTCTGCTTTTAGACTTGAAAATCCAATGTTAAAATCTGGTATTTATGAAAATGAAAGTTTCCAGTATCTCAAAAGCTGCCAAACTACTTGAGAGTTAATAATCAGGGGAGCCTGGGTAGTTCAGTTGGTTAAGCCTCCCATTCTTGGTTTCGGCTCAGGTCATGATCTCACAGTTCGTGAGTTCAAGCCCTGTGTCTGGCTCTGAGCTGACAGCATGGAGACTGCTTGGGATTCTCTCTCTCTCCCTTGCTCTCTGACCCTCCCCCACCTCTCAAATTAAATAAACTTAAAAAAAAGAAAGAATAAATAATCCAAATGAGACATGGTTTAACATCCAAAGATATTGCCAGGTTATTAACCTACGTATAGTGAACAGATTATAACATGTAGCCTAACACCAAAATTAGTGGTTTCAATAATTCTTTAATTGCATATGGTTTAATGATATTTATGTAACTTATTTATTTATTTACTAATTATTTAACTGCTTAGATATATTATTCGCCTCTTGGATGTGGCCTCTTCTCTAGCTGTGGAGAATCTGTTCTGCCAGTCTTCAGGTCGTTTTCTGGGTTATTTATGATGATGTGGTTATTAGGTAGGTGTGTCTGTGAGATGACGTGAGCCTAGGCTCCTCCTACCCTGCCATCTTCTTCGGATGTTCTATGTGACATCTTTTTTTTTTTTTTAAATGAAATTTATTGACAAATTGGTTTCCATACAACACCCAGTGCTCATCCCAAAAGGTGCCCTCCTCAATACCCATCACCCACCCTCTCCTCCCTCCCACCCCCCATCAACCCTCAGTTTGTTCTCAGTTTTAACAGTCTCTTATGCTTTGGCTCTCTCCCATTCTAACCTCTTTTTTTTTTTTCCTTCCCCTCCCCCATGGGTTCCTGTTAAGTTTCTCAGGATCCACATAAGAGTGAAACCATATGGTATCTGTCTTTCTCTGTATGGCTTATTTCACTTAGCATCACACTCTCCAGTTCCATCCACGTTGCTACAAAAGGCCATATTTCATTTTTTCTCATTGCCACGTAATATTCCATTGTGTATATAAACCACAATTTCTTTATCCATTCATCAGTTGATGGACATTTAGGCTCTTTCCATAATTTGGCTATTGTTGAGAGTGCTGCTATGAACATTGGGGTACAAGTGGCCCTATGCATCAGTACTCCTGTATCCCTTGGATAAATTCCTAGCAGTGCTATTGCTGTGTCATAGGGTAGGTCTATTTTTAATTTTCTGAGGAACCTCCACACTGCTTTCCAGAGCGGCTGCACCAATTTGCATTCCCACCAACAGTGTAAGAGGGTTCCCGTTTGTCCACATCCTCTCCAGCATCTATAGTCTCCTGATTTGTTCATTTTGGCCACTCTGACTGGCGTGAGGTGATACCTGAGTGTGGTTTTGATTTGTATTTCCCTGATAAGGAGCGACGCTGAACATCTTTTCATGTGCCTGTTGGCCATCTGGATGTCTTCTTTAGAGAAGTGTCTATTCATGTTTTCTGCCCATTTCTTCACTGGGTTATTTGTTTTTCGGGTGTGGAGTTTGGTGAGCTCTTTATAGATTTTGGATACTAGCCCTTTGTCCGATATGTCATTTGCGAATATCTTTTCCCATTCCGTTGGTTGCCTTTTAGTTTTGTTGGTTGTTTCCTTTGCTGTGCAGAAGCTTTTTATCTTCATAAGGTCCCAGTAATTCACTTTTGCTTTTAATTCCCTTGCCTTTGGGGATGTGTCGAGTAAGAGATTGCTACGGCTGAGGTCAGAGAGGTCTTTTCCTGCTTTCTCCTCTAGGGTTTTGATGGTTTCCTGTCTCACATTTAGGTCCTTTATCCATTTTGAGTTTATTTTTGTGAATGGTGTGAGAAAGTGGTCTAGTTTCAACCTTCTGCATGTTGCTGTCCAGTTCTCCCAGCACCATTTGTTAAAGAGGCTGTCTTTTTTCCATTGGATGTTCCTTCCTGCTTTGTCAAAGATGAGTTGGCCATATGTTTGTGGGTCTAGTTCTGGGGTTTCTATTCTATTCCATTGGTCTATGTGTCTGTTTTTGTGCCATGTGACATCTTTTTAAACCAACACCTAAAACTACCTTTCCTGTGGCATCCCAACTACATTTGTGCAATCTTGTGAAATATGTATACAATGTTAAAAATCAGAAAATAAGAAAGTCACAACTTCTTCACCTGACTTGAAACCTTTCCAGAATGCATACCTGAAGGTTCTGCCTATCAGTTATGATAGATGGATAATTGTTCCATTAATCTGGCTTTAGTATGTTAAACTTCACAAATGGCTCTCATTAATTATCTTGATGAGTGGTTTTTAAACTTTTTGGTTTCAGGAAGACCCCCAAGAGCTATTCTTTATTGAAATTATATCTATCAATATTTATCAAGTTAAAAATTTAAAACAGATCAATGTTTTTTAAGCCTATATGAATTCATTTTAAAATAATAAACCCATTAACATTAACATAAACAACATAGTTTAATTAAATATACAGTTTTAAAATGAAAACAATTTACTGAGAAGAGTAGCAGTGTTTTACATTTCTACAAATATCTTTAATAACTGTCTCTCTTAGCATTCAATCTGTTGAGGTATCACACGAATATCTCTGGAAAGCTTCACCATATACCTGTGACAGAGTAAGAATAAACAGTTCTGATCTAGCAGACCCACTGAAAGGTCTTGGGGCCCCTGGGGTCTCCGGCCTATACTTTAGGATCTGATAAATTACAAAGGGTAGAAGCAAAGTTGTAAGGACATAAAAACATCAAAGTCATAAAGAAACAGTTTAGTGTCTATTAAGTAAATTGAACAGCATTAACACAAACTGTGATCTGATTCAGAGTAAGATTTCAAAATACTGACTTAATTCCCACAGCAATTTCAAGGAGTGTGTTCCACCAAAGATATTTTGGATATGCAGGGGAGGCAGAATTTACCCAGTAATATACACTGGCTCCAAATTAAGCAACACATTTAACTGCATTTTCCAGATTTATCTGACTGTGAAACCTCTTATTCACAAAACACCTACTAAAGTCAGAGACCAGCATACCACATAAAGGCAGGCTATGTGGGAGGAAAGATGTTTTGTTCTTTTATGTTTTTACCCTTGAATGTTGTAGGTACATCTCAGCCTAGTAAGGCAAATTTTGCCATGAGTTTGAAGTATTCAAAAGAGGCACAAATAGTAGCTAATTGACAGAAAGTAAAATCTTGCTCAAGTGGGTTTCAGAACCAAAGACAGAAAAAGCATGATAAAGCATCTTTAACCTTTTTAATTGAGATATAATTCACATACCATATAAAATTCACCATTTGAAGAGAATAATTCAATGGTTTTCAGCATATTTACAAAGTTATGCAACCACCACTAATTCCAGAACTTCACCATTCCAAAAACAAACCCGATATTCACTGGCAATCATTCCCAGTTTCCCTATTCCAGACCTTGGCAATCACTTTTCTACTTTCTGTCTCTAGATTTGCCTATTCTGGTCATTTCATTTAAATGGAAACAAACCACATATGGCCTTTTGTATCTGGCTTCTTTCAATTAGAATAATGTTTTCAGGGTTGATCCATGTTGGAGCATGTATCAGTACTGTTTATCACTGAGTACCTTTCCACTGGATGACTACTCCACATTTTGTGTATGCATTTATCATATAAATGGATACTTAGGCTGGTTCCACTGGTTATTATGAATAATGCTGCTATGAACATTCAAGTACAATTTTATGGGTAGACATATGTTTTCATTTTTCTTGGAAATAAACCTGGGAGTGAAATTGCTAGGTTACATGGTAAATCTATGCTTAACTTTTTGAGTAACTTCCAAACTATTTTCCAAAGTGATTCTACCATTTTACTTTCTCCCAGCAGTATATGAAGGTTCCAATTTCTCCATGTCCTAGCCAACACTTGTTCTCTGTCTTTACAAGCATAGCCACTCTAGTGGGTGCAAAGTGGTATCTCATGGTTTTTATTTACTTTTCCTGATGACTACTGATGCTGATTATCTTTTCACATGCTTTTTGACCATTTGTATACCTTCTTTGGGAAAATGTCTGTTCAAGTCCTTTGCCTATTTTTAAATTGGGTTATCTGTCTCTTTGTTATTGAGTTGTAAGAGTTGTTAATACATTCTGAATACTAGACCCTGATCAGATTTATGATTTACAAATATTTTCTCCCATTTTGCCTTTTCACTTTCTTCATAATGTCCTTTGATGACACAAGTTTTAACTCTCGTCCAATTTATCTATTTTTCTTTTTATTGGTTGTGCTTTTGATGTCATTTCTAAGAATCTATTGCTAAATCATGAAGATTTGCCTATATACTTCTAAGGGTGTTAGGGTTTTAGCTCTTACATTTAGGTCTTTGATCCATTTTGACTTAATTTTTATATGGAGTATCAGGTAGGGATCCAGCTTCATTCATTTGCATGTGGACATCCAACTGTTCTAGCAGTATTTATCAAAAATAATATTCTTTTCTCTATTGAGTTATTTTGGTACACTTTCTTAAAAAAAAAAAAAAGCAATTTGACTATATAGGCCACCAAAAGCACAGGTGACAAAAACAAAAACAAAACAAAAAAAAACTGGACTTCATGAAAGTTAAAACTTTTCTGCATCAAAGGACACTGTCAACAAAGTGAAAAGACAACCTGAGAAAAAATATTAGCAATGCTAATCACATATCTGACAGGGGATTAATATCCAGAATAGAGAATTCCCAAAACTCAACAATAACAATAAAAACAAACAACTCAATTCAGAAATGGGCAAAGGACTTAAACAGACATTTCTCCAGAGAAGATATTTAGATGGCCAGCCAATAAGCACATGAAAAGATGCTCAACATCACTCATCATAGGGAAATAATGGGTTTTTTTCTTTTTCTTTAAATTTTAGTTAGTTAACATACAGTACAATATTGGTTTCAGGAGTACAATTCAGTGATTCATCACTTACGTACAACGCAGTAGGGAAATAACGTTAATTAAAACCATAAGAGATACTATCTCCCATATATTAGAATGGCTACTATCAAAAAAAAAAAAGGAAAATAACAAGTGTTCAAGTGTTGGTGAGGATGTGGAAGAACTGGAACTCTTGTGCACTGCTGGTGGGAAAGTAAAATGGTTTCACCACTGTGGAAAACAGTATGATGGTCCCTCAAAAAGTTAAACATAGAATTACCATATGATCCAGAAATTCCACTTCTAGGTATATACCAAAAAGAATTGAAAGTAGGGTCTTGAAGAGATATTTGTACATTCATATTCATAAAAGTATTATTCACAGTAGCTAAAAGGCAAAGCAATCCAAGTGTCTATAGACCAATGAATGGATGAACAAAATGTAGTACATACATACAATGGAATATATTTGTAGATCCTTAAAAAGGAGATTCTGACATATGCTCCAACATGGATGAATCTTGAAGATATTAAGCCAGTCATAAAAAGACAAATATTGTATGATTTCACTTATATGAAGTACCTAGAATATCAAATTCATAGAAACAGAAAGTAGAATGGTAGTTGTCAGCAGCTTGAAGGAGAGAATGGGGAGTTAGTGTTTAATGGATATAGAGGTTCAGTTTTATAAGATGGAAAGAGTTCTAGAGATGGATGGTGGTGATCATGGCACAGTATGAATGCAATTTATATTATGTGTATTTTACCAAAATTTCAAAATAATTGGGGGAAAATCAGTTGGCTATAAATGTGAGGGTTTATTTCTGGACTCTCAATTCTATTCCATTGTTCTATATGTCTATCCTTACGCCAGTACCGCACTGTCTTGATCACTGTAGCTTCATAGTGAGTTTTGAAATTTGGAAGTGTGAGTCCTTCACACTTTGTTCTTCTTTCAAAAAAAAAAAAGTTTATTTATTTATTTTGAGAAATAGAGCATGTGTGGGAGGGGCACAGAGAGAGGGAAAGAGAGAATCCCAAGCAGGCTCCACACTGTTCTTTTTCAAGCATGTTTTAATGATTTCTGGTCTGGGGGCACCTGGATGGCTCTGTCGGTTAAGTGTCTGACTCTTGATTTTGGCTCATCGATCTCACAATCATGAGATCAAGCCCTGCTTTGGGCTCTGTGCTGAGTGTGAGCTTGCTTGGGATTCTCTTTCTGCCCCTCCCCCACTCACCTGCTCTCTATAAATACATACATACATACATTCATACATACATACATACTGATTTCTGGTCTGTGCATTTCCATCTGGATTTTAGGATCAGTTTGTCAATCTCTGCAACGAAGACAACTGGAACTTTAGTGGGGGATTGCAATAAGTCTGTAGATCAATTTGGGGAGTATTGCCATCTTAAGATTCCAAGTCATGGATGGACATGAAATGTCTTTTCATTTTTAGGTCTCCTTTTATTTTTCAACAATGTTTTATAATTTTTAGAACATAACTCTGCATCTCTTTTGGAAATTAATTCCTAAGTATTTCATTATTTTTGATGTTATTTTAAGTGGAATAATTTTCTTAATTTCATTTTCAGATCATTCATTGCAGTTACATAAAAATTCGGTTGATTTCTGCATATTGATCTTATATCTATAAATTTGCTGAACTCATTCAGTTGTACTAATATATTTTTGTTTCATCTGCTCAAAGAGATACCTTTCCTTCTTCCTTTCCAATCTAGATGCCTCTTATTTTGTTTTCTTTTCTAAATACCCCAGCTAGACCTGTCAGTATTATGTTGAGTAGAACTTGTGAGAGTAAAATCCTTGGAACAAAGCAGCAGGTTAAACACCAGCTGGGAACACCATCAGTCCAATAGAGACGGCAGGACACTCTATAGGACAAACCATTTCAACAAATAAACTGGAAGGCAGAAGACTAGAAAAAGAGAAGCCTATAGATTAATAGAGACTTAAGAGACATATCAAACAAATGCAGCTAAGTTTCTGAATATACTGCTTAAAAAATTATAAGGCATTATGCTAAGTGAAATAAGTCATACAGAGAAAGACAGATACCATATGTTTTCACTCTTATGTGGATCCTGAGAAACTTAACAGAAGACCATGGCAGGGTGGGAAGGGGAAAAAAAAATTAGGGAGGGAGGCAAACCATAAGAGACTCTTAAAAACTGAGAATAAACTGAGGGTTGATGGGGGATAGGACGGAGGGGAAAGTGGGTGATGGGCACTGAAGAGGGCACCTGTTGGGTTGAGCACTGGGTATTATATGGAAACCAATTTGACAATAAATTTCATATTAAAAAATTATCAAAAAAAATTATAAGGCAGTCAACAAGTTTGTCAACTGCCTGAAAATGATGGTCAATATCTTAGGGGTCATACCGGTATGACCCTATCTTTACAGACACCTGTTGAAATGGCAATAAGTGAAATATGCTGTTTGATATTAGCTTAAATAATCTGGGAGTAGCGAGGGATGTGAGGGAAATGAGAAGTCATGAGTAGGTCTTGATGACAGGTGGAACCCAGTGATGGGTATGTGGAAGGAGTTCTTCATAGCAGTCACTCAATATTTGTACATATTTTAGATTTTCTATGATTAAAAAAATATTTAAATGTGCCCTTGATGGCAGTCAGGAGGGAGCTGCTTCTGTTGAAGTTCTAGTTTTTAGTGTAATCTGCTCCCTGGAACTAATTTCCAGCCCTGTATGATACACTGGTGGTGTGTTTCACTTTTCATATTATATTATAAATGGGGAGGGGCCTGGGGGAGGAGGCCCACCCAAGCCCCGCATCATCATCTGATTCCCACTCAAAGCATGTGGCACCCCACTTTATGAATAGAAGGGCCCAACAACCATGTACCTAGAGACAGTAAAGCTTTGATCATCATGAAAACCTTTCAAATACAAGATTAATTAAAACTTAGAAATACCACTTTTAAGAAAAAGATGTACAACATTTAAAAAGATATATGCTACCCTTCATTTTCTAACTCCCTATAATTAACATGTTATTTGTGTAATTAATTATAGAGATGGCATAATTATGGCACAAACATTCCCTCAAATCTTTACTATCTGTAAGAATATATATAAAGAGAATGTTTTGAAAACTAAAACACTTCCTATAACAATAAATTCCACTGAAGACCTAGACTTTACATGTTTTGTGGTCCTTACATACGCATTCTGATGTTCATATTCAGTAAACAGAATTCAAATGACAAATTTGAAGGATAACCTCTTTTTTAGATAATTTTTTTCATTCTAATTCCAGTATAATTAACATACGGTGTAATAGTTTCAGGTGTACAATATAGTCATTCAACAATTCCATATATCACCTGGTGCTCATCACAACAACTGCACTCCTTAATCCCCATCAACCTATTTCACCCATCTCCCGACCCACCTCCCCTCTGGAAACCAGTTTGTTCTCTACAGGTAAGACTCTGTTTCTTGGCTTCTCTCTCTCTCTTTTCCCTTTGCTTGTTTCTTAAATTCCACATATGAGTGAAATCATATGGTATTTGTATTTCTCTGACTGACTTATTTTATCAAGCATCAATAATCTCTAGCTCCATGTTGTTGCAAATGGCAAGATTATTTTTTATGGCTGAATAACATTCCATTGTATATATACAATTTCACTCTTCTTTATCCATTCATCTATTGATGGACACTTAGGCTGCTTCCATAATTTGGTTATTATAAATAATGTTGCTATACACATAGGGGTACATATATCCCTTTGAATTAGTGGTTTTGTATTTTTGGGGTAAATACCCAGTAGTGTGATTGCTGGATCATAGCATAGTTCTATTTTTAATTTTTTGAGGAAGTTCCACACTGTTTTCAAGAGAGGCTGCACCAGTTTGCATTCCCACCAACAGTGCAAGAGGGTCCTTTTTCTTAGTATCCTCACCAACACCTGTTGTTTCTTGTATTTTTTATTTTAGCCTTTCTGACAGGTGTGAGGTGATATCTCATTGTAGTTTTGATTTGCATTTCCCTGATAATGAGTAATGTTGAGCATCTTTTCATATGTCTGTTAACCATCTGATATCTTTGGAGAAATGTCTGTTCATTTCTTCTGTGTGCATTTCTAAATTGGATTATTTGGGGGGGGGTGTTTAGTTGTAGAAGATCTTAATATATTTTGGATACTAACCCTTTACAGGATAGGTCATTTGCAAATATCTTCTCCCATTCTATAGATTGCCTTATAGTTTTGTTGATTGCTTCCTTCACTGTGCAGAAGCTTTTTTATTTTGATGTAGTCCCAATAGTTTATTTCTGCTTTTATTTCCCTTGCCTCAGGAGACCTATCTAGAAAAATGTTGCTACGACCAATATTAGAAACTTTACTGACTAGAACTCTCTTCTAGGATTTTTGTGGTTTCAGGCCACACATCTAGGTCTTTAATCTATTTTGAATTTATTTTTGTGTATGGTGTAAGAAAGTGGTCCATTTCATTCTTTTGTATATAGTAGACCAATTTTCCCAACACCATTTGTTAAGAGACTTTTTCTCATTTGATATTCTTTCCTGCTTTGTCAAAGATTAATCAACCATATAGTTGTGCATTCATGTATGGGTTTTCTATTCTGTTCCATTAATCTATGTTTCTATTTTTGTGCCAGTACCATACTGTTTTGATCACTACAGCTTTGTAACACGGCTTGAAGTCCAGAATTGTGATGCCTCCAGCTTTGCTTTTCTTTTTCAAAGTTGCTTTGGCAACTCGGGGTCTTTAGTAGTTCATATAAATTTTAGGATTGTTTGTTCTAGCTCTGTGAAAAATGTTGTCAGTATTTTGATAGGGTTTGCATTAAATGTGTAGATTGCTTTGGGTAGTATAAACATTTTAACAATATCTGTTCTTCCAATCCATGAACACAGAATGCCTTTCCATTTCTTTGTGTCATCTTCAATTTCTTTCATAAAAAAAGTGTTTTCTAGTTTTCAGAGTACAAGTCTTTCACCTACTTGGTTAGATTTATTCCTAGGTATCTTATTATTTTGGGAGCAATTGTAAATGGGATTGTTTTCCTAATTTCTCTTTCTGCTGTTTCATTATTAGTGCATAGAAATGCAACAGATTTCTGTACACTGATTTTGTGTCTTGTGATTTTCCTGGGGTGCCTGGGCGGCTCAGTCAATTGAGCATCCAACTTTGGCTCAGGTCATGATCTCATAGTTTGTGGGTACAAGCCCCGCGTCGGGTTCTGTGCTGACAGCTTGGAGCCTGGAGCCTGCTTTGGATTCTGTGTCTCATTCTCTCTCTGCCCCTCCCCAACTTGTGCTCTGTCTCTTCTCTCAAAAATTAATAAAAATGTAAAAAAAATTTTAAAAAAGTGTTTTATAGTTTTCAGAGTACAAGTCTTTCACCTCTTTGGTTAGATTTATTCCTAGGTATCTTATTATTTGGGGGGAAATTGTAAATGGGATTGTTTTTCTAATTTCTCTTTCTGCTGTTTCATTATTAGTGCATAGAAATGCAACAGATTTCTGTACACTTGATTTTGTGTCTTGTGATTTTCCTGAATTCATTTATCAGGTCTAGTAGTTTTTTGGTGGAGTCTTTAAGGTTTTCTATATAGAGTATCATGTCATCTGCAAATAGTTAAAGTTTTACTTCTTCCTTACCAATCTGGATGCCTTTTATTTCGTTTTGCTAACAGCTCTGACTAGGACTTCCATTACCATGTTGAATAAAAGTGATGACAGCGGACATCCTTGTCTTGTTCCTGGTCTTGGGGGTGGCAGGGAGGAAGCTTTCAGTTTTTCCCCATTGAAGATGACGTTCACTGTGGATTTTCATATATGGCCTTTATTATGTTGAAGCATGTTCCCTCTAACCTTACTTTGCTGAGGGTTTTTATCATGATCAGATGTTGTGCTTTGTTTTTTTTAATTAAAAAAAATTTTTTTAACGGTTTTTATTTTTGGGAGACAGAGTGAGACAGTGCGAGCGGGGGAGGGGCAGAGAGAGTGAGGGAGACACAGCATTGTTCAGGACTCAATGTGGGGCTCAAACTCACGAGCCATGAGAGCCTAAGTCAGGCTCTTAACCGACTGAGCCACCCAGGCACCCCTGTACTTTGTTTTTTTCGTGATCATATGTTGTTCTTTGAAAAATGCTTTTTCTGCATCTACTGAAAGGATATGGTTTTTAATGCTTTCTCTACTGATGTGATATCTCATGTTGACTGATTTGTGAGTTTTGAACTACGCTTGTGTCCTGGGAATACCACTTGACCGTGGTGAATGATTTTTTTTTAATGTAGTATTGGACTCTGCTAGAATTTTTTTTGATGATTTTTGAATCTGTGTTCATCAGGGATACTGGCCTATAGTTCTCTTTTTATGTGGTGTCTTTATCTAGTTTGGGTATCAGGGTAATGCTGGCCTCATAGAGTAAATATGGAAGTTTCCCTTCCTCTCTATTTTTTGGAAAAGTTTGAGAAGAATAGGTATTAACTCTTCTTGAAATGTTAGGTAGAATTTGCCTGTGAAGGTATATGGTCCTGAGCTTTTGTTTGTTGGGAGTTTTTTGATTACTGATTTGATTTCTTTGCTGGTAATCGATCTATTCAAAATTTCTATTTCTTCCTGCTTTAGTTTTGGTGGATTATATGTTTGTAGGAATTTATCCATTTCTTCTAGGTTGTCCAGTTTGTGGGCATATAGTGTTTCATAATATTCTCTTACAATTGTTTGTATATCTGTGGCATTGGTTGCTATTTCTCCTCTTTCATTTGAAATTTTATTTATTTGAATCCTTTCTCTTATTTTTTGATGAGTCTGGCTAGATGTTTATCTATTTTGTTGATCTTTTCAAAGAACGAGCTGCTGGTTTCATTTATCTGTTCTGGTTTTTTAGTTTCTGTATAATTTATTTCTGCTCTAATCTTTATTATTTCCTTCCTTGTGCCGGTTTTGGGTTTTGTTTGTTCTTCTTTTTCTAGCTGTTTTAGGTGCAAGGTTAGGTTTTTTTTGTTTTGTTTTTGTTTTTGATTTTTCTTGCTTCTTGAGGTAGGCCTATATTGTTATAAACCTCCTCTTAGAACCACTTTTGCTATATCTCAAAGGTTTTAGACATTGTGTTTTAATTTTCATGTACTTTTATTTCCATGTACTTTTGGATTTCTTATTTGATTTCTTTGTTAACCCACTCATTGTTCAGCAGCATGTTATCTACCCTCAACGTATTTGTGGTTTCCAGATTTTTTTCTTATGATTTCTAGTTTCATAGTGTGGTATCAACACTACAAAAAGATGCATGGTATGACTTCAATCCTTTTGAATTTGTTGAGACTTGTTTTGTGGCTTAATATGTGATCTATTCTGGAGAATGTTCTATGTGCACCTGAAAAGAATGTGCATTAATATGGAATATTCTAAATAGATCTGTTAAATCCACCTGGTCCTATGTGTCATTGAAAGCCATGGTTTCCTTATTGAATTTCTGTTTGGATGATCTATCCATCAATGTAACAGGGGTATTAAAGTCCTCCACTATTACTGTATTATTACCAAACAGTTCCTTTGTGTTTATTATGACAATTTTATGTATTTGGGTTCCTCCACGTTGGGTACATAAATATTTAAATTATATATTCTTATTGGATTGCCCCCTTTATTATTATATAGTGCCCTTCTTGGTCTCTTGTCACATTCTTTGTTGTGAAATCTATTTTGTCTGAAATAAATATTGCTTCTCCAGCTTCTTCTGACATCTATTTGCATGATAAATGTTTCTCCATCCCTCACTTTCAATCTGTAGGTGTGTTTAGGTTTAAAATGAGTCTCTTATAGGCAGCATATAGACTGGTCTTTTTTTTTTTTTTTTAAATCCATTCTGACACCCTATGTCTTTTGATTGGAACATTTAGTCCATTCACATTCAAAATCATTACTGATAGATATGTATTTATTGCCATGTTATTACTTATTTTCTGGTTGTTTCTGAAGTTTTTCTCTGACCCTTCTCTTTCTTTCATGGCTTGCTGGTTTTCTTTAGTGATATATTTGGATTTCTTGCTCTTTATTCTTTGCATATTTGTTAGTGGTTTTTGGTTTGTGGTTACCATTAGGTTTATATATACCATCTTCTGCATGTAGCAGTCTATATTAAGTTGATGGTTGTTTAAGTGTCAACCAATTGTTTACTCCTCTCTTCCCTGTGTTTTAGGTATGGATTGCTTTTGTTGAGTCTGTTGGGAGTACTCTGGGCTTCCTGGATCTGGACATTGTTTCCTTCCCCAGATTAGGGAAGTTTTCAGCCATTACTTCCTCAACTAAATTTGCTGCCCCCTTGTCTATCTCTTCTGGGATCCCTATAATGTTATTGTTTGATGGAGTCATTTGTTCTAAGTCATTAATTCCTTCCTCTGCATTTTCCAGCCTGCTGTTCATTCCATCAAGTGTTTCTCATTTCTCCTATTGAACGCTTTATCTTTCTTATGTTATTCCTTATCTCAGTGTTGATCATCTCACCAATGCCTTCCATTCTTTTCTGAAGTCCAACAAGTATCTGGACTTTAAATTCTCTATCAGGTATGTTATTTATGTCTCTCTTGCTTAGATCTCCAGCTGTGGCCTTATCTTGTTCTTTCATTTGGGATAAATTTCTCTGTCTTCTCATTTTAAGTCTCTATGCCTATTTCTGTATGTTGGGAAAGTCAGCTACATCTCCTATTCTTGAGAGTAATGGTTTTATGAAAAAGAGGTCCTGTAGTGTCCTGCAGTGTAGTGTCCCCTATTCTCCAAAACCTGATGCTTCAGGGAGTGTCTCCAATGTGTGCTGTGTGTGCTCAACTATTGTGTTCTGGCTGCTTTATCCTTGAGACCAATCATCTGCAGAGGCCGTCTTTGTCTATTGTGGGCAATGTTTAATCCCTGGCCTGAATGTGGCAACTTTTGACTAGGTGTGCTCTGGTCAGCTTGTGAAATGAGACCTGTCTCCACCACTGCTGAAACCAAGGCCTCTCAAAACTCTCACAATGGGAGACATGGTGTAAGTAGGGGTTTGAGCCAGTCTTCTGGGGGGAAGGGATCTGCCACCCCGGGACTGAGGCAAGCATGACTGGGAGGGGCAGTTCCACCAGGATGCTGGGGGCATGACTTTGTGAAAGCAAGTTACTTAGGGATGATGGCACTATGCTGGTTCCCGCAAGTGGCCCTGTGCTTATACTGATGGGTAGGGGAGAGAAGCGGTGCCTGCCAGTTCCTTTGTTCTCAGAGGGGTCTCTGTAAATGCTGCCTCTCTAGAACACACTCCAAAATGAGCAAACACCCTTCCCACTGTGTGTTCCAGGTCCTCTCCAGATTGTTGTGTCCACACAGTATATCTAAAGGTATTTGTCTGCCTTTTCTCCAAGAGCAATCCAATGCCTCTGGGTTCTATCCCAGCCAAGCCTGTTGAACTTTAAAATTCCAGCCTTTAAGGGGTGCCTGGATGGCTCAGTTAGTTAAGCATCCTTTTCTTGGTTTGGCTCAAGTCATGATCTCACAGTTCATGAGTTCAAGCTCCGTGTCAGGCTCTATGTTGGGCCCTACACTGACAGTGAAGAGCCTGCTTGGGATTATCTCTCTCCTTCTTCTTTGCTCCACCACTCAAGAAAATCAATTAAAAAAACAAAACAAACAAACAAAAGCCCTCCAGCCTTTAAGCCCCACTGGTCACAAGAAGTCATGAAACTGAACCTCTCTCACTTTCCAAGTCAACTGCTATGGAGATTTATCTATCCCATGCACTCCCCTGTGTGCTAGTCTATCTCTTGCCCTTCTCTGCAACAGTGGCTCCCTCCCCCACCACAGTGGGCACGATCTGATCCATTTCTTTCCCAAACTATGTCTCCGTACTTCCTACCTTCTTTGATGTGGCCTCTTCTCTCCCTTTAGTTGTGGAGTTTGTTGTGTCATTCTTCAGGTCAATTTCTGGAGTACTTAGGGTGGTTTGATAGTTATCTAGTTGTGTTTGTGGGACGAGGCAAGCCTAGGGTCCTCCTACTCCAACATCATCTTCCCTTCCCTTCTTAGATAATTTTGAACATACAATTTCCATTTTGGGGAGTCCAATCTTTTTCCAAATTTTTATTGTACCATGCCTGAGACCCATGTGAGGTCCCCACCATGCTGCTACCAACAGGGCCCCCAGAGTGCCTCCCACCCTAAACTGAACCAAAGCAAAGGCAGTGGAAGGTGCTGGGGGAGGGAAGACTCTGGTGAAGACCCTGCTATGTACGTGCAGAAGGGCAGAAGTGCTACATATTCACACCCTACAAATTGTACACTGAGTGTCCAGTACAGGAGGAAGATGGGTGTCCAGGGAGGTGGGTAAAGAGCAGAAAACAGACAGGATGGGTTTCAGCTCTGCTCTAAAACCACAAATGAACTGTGTACGGAGTTAGCCTCCAAGTGAATAAGTGTTCATTAAGACCCCTTAAGCAAAGACAGTTTTTATTCCGACTGGGGAGAAGGGGCAATTTTATACCTAGAGAGTAAGATGAGCACAAAAAGTTGCCTGGGGTGGGAGAGGGGCCCAGAGGTGGGTTACTAGTTCAGTAAGGCAAGAATGAAATGGACAATACCAAGCACTTCTGCCCTGGGGTAAATCTGCCCCTGGGGCGGGTGTGAGGAGTACAATGGCTCCTAGAAGCCTTGAAACCTTAGCACCACAATGAAAAGCCATGCTTGCACTCCCATGTATTAGTTTCCCATCCAATCCTTACTTTTTCCCCTTGAGAAAGAGTGTCACCCACCAACCTATTCTCCCCCATGTAGGACAGACTATGCTGTAAGTCACTACCAGCCCCAGACGGCAGCAAATCTCAACATCAATGCTCACCTCTGTGGGGCCTGGATTAAAACTCAGTGTGCTGCAAGAGGCTACCCACCAGCCCAGCCCCAAAGCACTGTACCTGATAAATGGCTTCATCACAAGCATTCTGAAGGCCCAGGTTCACCATTGTGTTCTGCAGTGTGCGGCCCATGTAGAATTCCAGGGAAAGATAATAGATGCGCTGAGGAGACAAAAGAAAGAATCTTAGATTTCTTTTCCATCCTGACACATGAGGAAGATTAGGGTGATGGGCAGATTCGTAAAGACACCTACTTAGGGGTCTCATTTAGGCTACCCACAATCCCCCCTAAATGGGCTCACTCCCTTTGCCGAGTCTTGGCCAAACTCAGCTTTCCAAAGGCAGCACGCCCGGGACCCTTCTATAGCAAAACTCTGCTCATTGCCCTTCTGGATATAAGCTGGCCTCCTGAGATGGGAGGAGGCAGGGCAGGGTAGTGGTAGGGAACAAGGCTCCCAGAATGGATAGAGCCAGCTCTGAACTTAGCTTGGCCTCTTCCCCACCATGAGCCCTTGAGCAAGTGACCTCTTCAAATCTCTAACACAGGATGAAACAACTTGGGGGGGTGGCGCTCGGGGTGGGGGGGGGAATATTTTCAAGTATTAACAGCTTTTAACACCCATGTTAAGTACTCGGTAAACACCACACAGTCAACACAACTGGATGGATGGATGGATGGATGGACGGACGGACACAAGTCAGGAAAGTTTCTACTGCCTATTGGCTGGCTCTGGGGGATTGGAATATGTGACTTTCTATGTAAACAAAGAGGATGACCACCCACACTCACTGGGAGCTGAGTTGGGTTCTAAGCCCTTCCCATGCATGGTACCATTTACTCCTCACAAACCACCCAGTGGGGCCACTGGGTGGCAGTGGCAGAGCCACAATCTGGCCCTCAGAGTCTTGCTTTTATACAGGACTCCATGCTGCTTCCTGCCATCAAAAGTAAGGTCTGGAAAAATAAATGGGGAAGGGAGAAATATTCCTCACAGATAAATTCCAATGAATGCATGCAGATGGAAGGAGCGAAACAGAAAATCAGCATGAGAACAGCACAGTGTAATTGCTGCAGACAACAGCCACAGCTGAACTCTGAAGCCAGCTGGCACAGCTTTACTATCTGCACAGCCTCTAATATCTCCCCCAAAGTATATACTCATTACCATGTGATTTTAACAAATGTCAAAAAATTCTCTGATATTCTTCACTCCAGCAGGTGGTGCTCAATCCCCTCCCCCTTGAAGGTGAGTTGGCTGAGGTGAGTCTGGGAGGGAACCTGTAACTTCACAGGGGAAGAACCTGATGACACCACCTTCCCCTGGTGACAAGGTTAACATCACCAGTGATGGGTTGTGATGATGCGCTGTGATGAGAAGGGGGCTCCATGGCTTGAGGTATTCTTTCTAAGCTCGATAACCCACACTAATTTGGAGAAAACCTTGTATGGGCACCAACTAAGGGTTGTTTTATGAACTCCCTGGCCAGTATTCATCAGATTGTCCAATGTTGTGAAAGATGAGGAAAGACCAACCACCATCGCCAATGGGAGGAGATTAAGGAGACATAATAACTAGAGGGCCCTGGATTTGGTCCAGGGACAGACAATATTAGAGGAAAAACTGGTTAAAAATGTGAAGAAAGTGCTGAGCCAGTGCTAGCTTACTTTGATAACTGTGTTGTGGTCATGCAAGATACTAATATTAGGGGAAACTGAGGGAGGGCTACATGGTACTCCACACTATGTTTGTGGCCCCCTGCAAATCTAATGTTGCTCCTAAAGGAAAAGTTAAAAAAACAAAACCAAGCCTTGAAAAAGGGTGTGTCATGAGTGTGTACACATGCATAATGATGAGAATGTGTGTCTTGGATTCAGATGTGAGTCCATGGAAAAGTACTGACTGTACTATGGTTTTATCTTTCCTGCAGGTTAAAATGTTCAAAATACAATTTAAAAAAATCAATTTCCCTACTGTTGCAGAATGCAGAGAGAGAATTCACTTTCCACAGACTGCAGAGAGGGCTTGTCAGGACTTTACTGGAATGCCCACATAGGGTGACCTACCTGAGTGGCTTTGAGACCCACGTTCCATGCAGTGACTCTCTTAAAGTGTCTTTTTTATACTACGTTTAGATTTCTGAACAGCAGCTGACTAGAAACCTTTTGAAAAAACTCTGTGGCCATGGGCCATCCACTTGCTGTTTCAGCAGTGTTGCTCTCTGGGCTTTTATAGCTGCATTTATACCATTACTTCACATTTTACTCCTCAGAACCATAAAACAGCCATAGAGGGTGAGCCAGGAAGAAAGGGGTTCCACATTTGCAAAATATACAGGCAAAGGAACTAAGATAATGGAGAGACATCCCATGTCAGTGGATTGCAAGGCTTAACAGTGTTAAGATGGCAAAATTTCCAAAATGGATCAACATATTCAACACAATCCCTGTCAGAAGTCCAGCTGCTTCCTTGCAGATTGACAAACTAATTCATTAGGTGGATTAGGTGGATCCATCAGACAGAAATGTGAGGGATCTGGACAAGTCAAAACAATCCTGAAAAAGAAGGACAAAGTTGGAGGACTCACACTTCCTAATCTCAAACCTTATTACAAAACTATAGTCAGCAAGACTGTGTGGTACTGGCAGAAGTATGGACACACAGAGCAATGAAATATAGGGTCCAAAAATCAACCCTCAAATTTATGGTCAACTGGTATTCAACAACCATGCCCAGATCATTTAGTCAGAAGAACAATCTCTTTAACAAATGGTGCTGGGACAACTGGATATCCACATGCAAAAGAATAAAGCTGGACCTCTACCTCACACCACATACAAACATTAATTGAAAGAACATCAAAGATCTAAATGCAAGAGTCAAAACCATACAATTTTAAGAAAACAGAAGTAAATCTTCATGACCTTGGATTAGGCAATGGTTTCTTTTGTATGACATCAAAAGCACAAGTAAGAAAAAAACATAAATTAGACTTCACTGAAGTTAAAAACTTTTGATAACATGAAGAAAATTAAAAGATAACCCATAGAATGGGAGAGAATATTTGTTAATCATATAATTGATGAGAGAAGCTGTATGTAGAACACACGTACAACTTAATAATAAAAAGACAAGTTGGGCGGGGAGGGGGGGCCTGGGTGGCTCAGTCAGTTAAGCTTCCAACTTCAGCTCAGGTCACAATCTCATGGTTTGTGAGTTGGAGCCCCACACTGGGCTCTGTGCTGACAGCTCAGAGCCTGGAGTCTGCTTGCAATTCTGTGTCCCCTCTCTCTCTGCTCCTCCCCCACATGCACTCTTTCTCTCTCTCAAAAATAAATAAACATTAAAAAAAAAAAAGACAAGGTGGTTGGGCAAAGGATCTGAACAGACATTTTGGTAAAGAAAATACACAGTGCCAACAGGCACATGAAAAGATGCCCAACATCACCCTCATCAGGGAAATGCAAATCAAAACCACAATGAAATATCAATTCACATCCACTATAGGATGGCTATAATCAAAAAGTTATCAGATGAAAACAAATGTTAGAAAAAATTTGAAAAAAATCAGATACCCCATGTATGAAGGGTGGGCTGTAAAATGGTGCAGTGGCTTTGGAAATCAGTCTGGTAGGTCCTCAAAAAGTCAAAAGGGATTAGCATGTGGTCCAGCAGTTCTCCTCCAAGGCATGTATCCAGAAGAAACAAAACCTATGTCCATGCAAAAACTTGTATGTCAGAGGACAGAAACTACTCAAATGCTCATCAATTGGTGAATGAATAAATAAAATGTGGTATATTCATATCATGGAATATTATTCAGCCATAAAAAGGAATCAAGTACCAATACATGCTACAACAAACAAGAACCTACAAAGCATTACACTAGATGAAAGGAGCCAGTCACAAAGGACCATATATTGTATCATTCCATTTATAAAATATAGGCAAACTTAAAGAAACAGAGAGTAGATTTATGGTTCCCTAATAAGTAGGGAGGGGTATAGGAAGTTTACAGTGGGTGACAGCTAAAAGCTGTGGGGTTTCTTTCTGGAGTAATGAAAATGTTCTAAAATTGACTGTGGTGACCATGGCCCAACTCTGTGACTATACCAAAGCCAATGAATTGTGCACTTTTAATGGGTGAATTGCATACTATTTGAATTTTATCTTAAAGCTGTTACCAAAAAATATAAAATAGTAAAAATAATGCACAAAATTTTATAAATGTTGTACATTAAGTAGAATACTTGCAGTTGTAAAAATGGTGGAACAAAAATGCCTCTGCCCACTTCTCCCGAAAACTCACTGATGGAAAGTCAGGACAGGTAGAACTAAATTGGAAAACTGACCCTTGTACATCTTCACCACCAAGCTGCAGGGTAGGGACAGGGTGATTGTTCACTGCTGGTCTCTGCTTTTCTGAAGTCGAGGAAAGGATAAAGTACTTTACACTCATATGCATGCATGCAAACACACACACATGCACACCTACGGATGCACATACTTGTGTGCACAGCCATACATGTGTGCGCTTACATGCACTCACACACATGCAATCACACCTGTACACAATTCATTAATTTGCACATGTGCACTCACATGCACACGCTCACATGTGTGTACACACACAGACACATGCACACACTCATAAATCTGGGACCCAAGGAAGAGCTGCTCACTCCAGGCTGCACACACCAGGCCCTTGCCCCATTATCCAGCTGCAAACAGCTGGTTCAGGAAGAATTCCTTCTACTCAAGGAGATGGAACTCAGGATCTACATCCTGAAATCTAAAACAGGAAAAAAGAACAGGAAACAAAAGGGGTAAAGAACACTAGCATTTACCATGGAGCAAATACAATTTGTTAATACAGACTAATCGGAGACATCAAGAAACACCAATAAAGTAACAAAAGAACCGCACCAGGCACAGGAAAGTAAAATAAAAAAGAGATGAAACTACTACAGAAATGGAGGCACCACTGAATGCAAAACAAAGGGAAAGATGGAAATAAAAACCTGGCTGGAAAAGCGGACAAAACAGGGAAAAAGCATGAAAAGGATTGGAGAGGAAAATATCCATATGGAAGACAAAGAATAGCTAACATCAGCAAAATTAGCGTCCCTGAGAAAAGAAACTGAATAAAACATTAAAAACATTTTTGGGGTGACTGAGTGGCTCAGTCATTTAAGCATCAGACTTCAGGTCTGGTCATGATCTCACAGTTTGTGAGTTGGAGCCCCCCATCTTGGGAGACTGCTTGGAGGACTCTCTCTCTCTCTCTCTCAAAATAAATAAATAAACTTAAAAAAATAAAAACATTTTTTTTCAGTATATAACTGAAGAAAACTTTCTATACATAAATCTATGCATACATACATACAAAGAACATACATACATACTAATAAAATCCATGGCAAGTTCAGTCTTTGACAGACTTTTCTTTTTCAATCATTTGAATGTATGGCTTCTCAGTTACTGCCCAGATTCCAATGCCCTTTAAATCACAAACATGGCAGCGCAGTGAGTGAATCTACAGCCACTCTGAGTACAGCTGCTGTCACTACTGCTCATGGCCCATTGCTTCTTCCTGGACGCTATTTACTCTGCACTTGAACTGAGTTATTGTCATATGGGGTTTCCATAGCACTATGCTGCCCCTCCCTCCACACAGGGCTTAGTAACCACTGAGAACACACTGAGCCCAACAAAATCCAGCTGTATGAGAAGAGTGTGAGTGAAGGTTCCAAGCACAATCATGCCCTTTTCCTATGTACACAAGAAGGCTCACTTCTCCCCCACATACCTACTTCTGGGGTTCTCCCTGGAGAGGTTTTATGACAAGTTGGAAACTTAGGAATATGATCAAAATGTTTTCATGTTGCCTTTAACTGGAACCATGTATTTTTAAAGCTGTAGTTTGATCTCTGCTAAAGTTTCTAATTTTTAACTAGCACTATGAAAAGAGCTTGACTATCTTTGTTTGTGTAAGGCATAAAATGTTGGACCTTGTCTTAAGATCTTTCAGTCTTGGGGCATCTGGGTGGCTCAGCTGGTTAAGCATCTGACTTCGACTCAGGTCACAATCTCACAGTTCATGAATTTGAGCCCTGCATTGGGTGAGTGCAAACCTCGCTTTGGGCTCAACACTCTCCATTCCTCTCTCTCTCTCTCTCTCTGCCCCTCATGGTATTCTCTCTCTCTCTCTCTCTCTCCCTCTCTGCCCCTCCCTCACTCACACACACTCTCTCTCTCTCATAAATAAATAAATAAATAGGTTACAAAATGATATTTAAAAAAAAAAAAAAGATCTTCCAGTCTTTAATTTTCCTTCCAAGTTGAGCACAGATGTCAAGGGCTCAGCAGCTTATTTAATTCTGCTAATAGTTCCAGGCAGCCTCCCAATGCACCTCTGCATACGAGGGGAGCAGAAGTGGCAGCATCAGGGCTCCCTTGGACAGCACCCACCCAAAGACTGGCCATGGTCAGCTCTAGGTTAGGCACTGCTGCACACCCACCCAGCCAGAGCCCTGCACTCTGGCCTGTGTCTGTTGTTGCTGTGTGATTTGTTCCAAGAATTTTTATAGTTTCCTCAAATGTGTTGAATTTGTTTTCCTCAGTTTCCTTAAGATGGTTTAGAGTAAAACTAAACTGAAGAAGGCTTGCCAGAGGGGCCGCCGAAGGAGATGCACACACTTTTGAACCATGCACGCTGGGGTCCAATCCTGGTTCCTGGCCTGGCCAGCAGGGTGGCCTGGATCCTTTCACCTCTCTGAGAAATACCATGTCTAGTTTGGGGTTTAACACAGGGCTAGCTGTGGACTCAGGCAATGTTGGTCCCCTTGCTGGGCCAGATTTTCAGGAGAGTGATGGAACCTAATTAACAGGATGGCAATTCTGGACTGAACCAAATGAGGGCACAGGATTGGTGCAAGAAAAAGCACAGGGGGCTCACCAGCAAAGGGCCAGCTCCTCAGTGTCCCCAAACTCTGCTGCTACTGCAGGCCCAAGGCCAACCCAGGCTTTGCCCAGTCTCTTTCCATCCCTCTCACCCCACTCCCGGCCTCTCCCACCACCATCTGTGCAACTGTGGACAGGGTCTCCCAAATCAAGGAACTCTGGCCAAAGAACCTGACACTCCCCTCCTTCAGCATGAGAGCAACAAGGACCCCTTAAACCCTCTACAGCAGTTCTGGGGGCCTGTGGCCTGGGGTGTGAACTGGGCTGCTGACCTTTCTTGTATGGTCCCTTCTTGCAATATGACTGTTAACACACGTTAAGAGGCTTAGAGGCAGCCTTAAATTTTTTTAATTGGGTTTACTACATGCAAAGTCTACACCAAAAGCATCACAGAAAAGCACAAAAGAAACTCCTTCCTCAAAATGAAGAGATGAAAAGATGACCAACGCAAATACACATGTTAACATAGTAGTCTTCTCCTAAGACATCTTAGGAGTTAAGGAACTCGAATTGTGGAGCTGGAGCTTAAAAGCAACAGGTAGAGCCTCATTTTGCTCTTTATACAATGGAGATTCATGAACAGAACTGGACTTTCAGAGACCTCCAATTTCTCTTCCCTCTCCAAAAAGGCTATTTAGAGTCTTTGTTTAACAGAAAGTGCTGAACACTCTGCAGGAAAAGGAAAGAAAGAACTCCAGCACTCAGGGCAACAAAACACAGACTGATGCAACTGTTTTCATCAAGAGAAGAACCTGTTTCTACAGGTGGATCTGGCCAGTGACGTGTCATCCTGTGCCCAGGAAAAGGCAGCAACACTCCCCCTGTCTATCAGATTCTATGTTATGTTTTAACGTGCCAGCCATCTCGCTGTGACTGAGCAGGCACAGTGGCGCCCACAGACTACCAGCTCCCTGCCAGACAGAGCTGGCCTGGACAGGACACAGGAACAGAGACCACTGGCCCAACATAGGGCCAGTTCTGGTGAGCTCCCCAGCCTCGCCAAAGGCACCAGGGCAGCCCTGCCCTTGCCAGCCTAGTGAGGGGACTGCTAGGGGGCATCAGCCTTCTCACCTGCTAGACAGCTGAGGCTCCTCCTTGTCTTCACTGGCCATCCTGCTTCACACCCATTCTGCTGTGTCTGAGGGGCTTTTTGGAGGGTCGCACCGACAACAGCTTTATGAAACCACTAATATGTTTGCCGTAAGGATGCTGAACACTTTCTACCACATCTCTTATACTCCCAACCTATGGAGCCACACTCAAGCATGTTCTTTTAGAATTAAGTGACAGGGAAATTTGGCTTCTGGTGAGTAACTGGCAGAAATTCCGTGGATCACGGATTTCCTTTTTTACTTTAGGTACTGGTACCTAGGACTAGAACACAGGCCTGTTTGCTCAAAGTCAATTTGGAAAATGTAAAATATAATAAAATAATAGAGTTTGAGAACTTATAGGGATCACAGAGATCACTCAGCTCTTCAGGGAACAAATTTATTTTGCACTCCATGATATAACTTTTTTTATAATCCTCTGCCTCCTGCCTTCCATGTTGTTAAGCTCTACAAAATGTCTCCCCACTCCCATCCCCGAGCCAATCACAGAAGTCTTATCACTGCCAGAGAAGCCAGAGCCTAATCAATTTATGTTAAGTGACCTGGACTGTGTCAAAGTATATTTATAACTAGTGTGGTATTAGTAAGCATTTTCACCCTGAGCTTCTTTCACCTTTCATTTTAAATGATGTTTCATGGCCAAGAAGACACTCAGCTAGAACTGAAATCACATATAATTCCTAATCCCAGAGATCCTGTCAAAGGAGTTAACCAAACTCTTCTGTGGTCTGATTACCTTGCTAACTTTGTGTTCATGCCTCTTCCCTTTACCGTGTCCTAAGAACACCATTCTGTATAAGGTAGAAGACAAGCCAGCTATTGTCTGTTGATTACTTGTTTCATGTCTCAGAATGTGCAGGTTTCTAAATGGCTTAAAGCTCTGGTCTGTTTAATGAAAAATTAGGCATAATCCGAAAAGACATAAAGTTCTCTCAATTTTCTTATTTGTATTTCTTATTAGTCGGGCAACTGGCAGAGCTATATGAGATCTGCAGGTGACAGCACCATGTCAATGTGCATGTCCTGGGTTTAATTGTTCACAGTGTTTGTCTAAGAGAGTCTCCCTGATTTTTGGAAGTACACACTCAAATTTTTAAGGGTAAAGGAGCATCAAGTCTGCAATTTACTTTCAAACGGTTCAGAGAAAAATGTACTAATATGTATAGAAAGGGACAAATGTGTTAAAATGTTTAATGCTTGGGGAATCTGCATGAAGAATGGGAATTTATTGTATTATTCCTGCAATATTTAAAAGTCTGAAGTCATATAAAATATAATTTTGTAAAAACTCATTTAAAAAGGGCTGGGGGGCACCTGGAGGTTGAGTCAGTTAAGCATACGACTTCAGCTCAGGTCATGATCTCACAGTTCATGAGTTCAAGTCCTGCATCAGGCTCTGCACTGATAGCTTGAAGCCTGGAGGTTGTGCTTCAGATTCTGTGTCAGCCTCTCTCTCTGCCCCTCACCCACTCACACTTTATCTCTCTCTCAAAAATAGATAAACATTGGGAGAAAAAAAAAGGCTAGGATTCAAATGCGAGGTCAGTTATGATTATTTCATAAAAATACAAAGGGTCCCTGCAGCCTCCATGGCACCTGGGTATTAGAGATCTCCAGAGAAACAGAATCAACAGGATATGTATATACAGATTTATTTTAAGGAACTGGCTCACACAGTTGTGGAGGTCTGAGACTAAAATCTCATGGATTTTCAGGCTGGCAAGCTGGAGATACAAGGAGGAGTTGCATTTGGAGTCCCAAAGCAGTCTGCTGGCATAATCCCTTCCCGCTGAGGAGGGATGATGTGGGGGGTGGGGTAATCAGTCTTTGTTCTATTAAGGTCTTAACTGACTGGAGGCCCACCCACATTGTGGAGGGTGATCTGCTTCACTCAAAGTCCACTAATTTAAATGTTAATCTCGTCTAAAAAACACCTTCACAGAAACATCTAGAATAGTATTTGATCAAATATCTGGGCACTGTGGCCCAGCCAAGTTGATGCAGTAAATAAACCATCACAGCCCTTGAGAGGCCAAACTGTCTACTATGAAAAACCATGGCTCACACTCTGAGAGGCTCCTTAATCTCATAAAGTGATGGTTTAACCTTACCTTCCACTTGTGGAGCTGTCAGGTTAATCAGCAACACAAAACATCTGTCCCTTGTCAAGCTTCTAGCCAGGGAAAATAATTGAGCTATCTGGTGTCAGGGAAGCTTGCCCATGGGATACAAGGTCAACTTCACAAGACAAGTGGAAACATATCAAAACTCAGTGTGTTAAAAAGACTCCGGTGGCTGGTCTCACCACTAATTAAAACAAAATCTTGTAAGTCGGGGCTATGGGCAGACAAGGCTGCAAAAACACTGCTCTAGATCTTCTTCCTTTAACTCCAGGGTCCAGCCAAACAGTAAGATTAATTGTATTCATTATGATTATCTTATTTGAAATATTTAAGACTGCAGTTTGGGCCCCATGGTGGTAGTGGTGCACTATTATTTTCCTTAATCTACTATTGTGGCTATGCCATGAGTTTACAGGAAAGAGCCATAATAAACAGACTATCCCATCCATTATAGGGATGCAGTAGGCCAGCTGTCCACATTGTGTATTATCCACTTTAAAGTCCCACAGAAGATATCTCACACCTGCCCATTCTAGAAGTTATCACAGAGATCCCATGACTCCCATAAGTAGACATGAGCTGCCATTTGCTCTGGTTGCCAGAACTTATGTCTGCACTTTGTGTCCTGACATTGTCCTTGAATGCAACCTGTTTCCCTACTCTTATTCCCTGGCTCCAACTTTCTCTTTGAGGTCTTCAATTAATCTGAACCTTCTGTGTCATGCCTTGCTTAGGCATTCTTCAATTCTTTTTGGATAGAGATGGAATGTCAGCATAAAATGGAAACATTTTATAAGCAAACACAAAGCCACAACTTTTTAGAATGGCAAAGAACCTCAGAAATGAACTACCACCCTCCACCCCTGTCATTTTTAAGATGAAAATACTGAGGCCAAGAAAGGTTAAGAAATCCAACCAAGTCCAAGGTCTTATAAACTGCATAGTAAAGCTAGGACTAAAAGGAGCTTGGACTCATATGAGCCATCCCTCACCATCCATCTCTTCTCTCTCTCTTTTTTTTTCTTCTTTCCATCCATCTCTTTTCTATTCCTGAATTCAGAGTGGAGTTCCAGCTCTGGAGTTTTATCCCAGACTCCTCACCTTGCCATCACTTCAGAGAATCCTTGAACCATCTTTAGAACTAAGTGCTATCTCCTGCCAAACACCAACCTCTCAATTTTAGTTTTTTTTGTTTTTGTTTTTGTTTTTTACTTGATTTGCCAGGCCAGTTGCCTGAAAAATCTTTCCCTGAGCATTTGCGTTTCATTTGTTTCTGCTATTACCAAAAACAGAAGGCCAAAAAGGGTTCTGAAACAAGAGGTACAGCATGATACTATTTTTGTAATAAAAACAGCGTTTCTACCAAGGTAGAAAAAAAGATGTAGAACACAAATGTTTATAGCATTTATCATGTTTTTACTAGGTGTTGCGATTACAGTTAATTTTTTCCTTCTGGCTTTTCTGTTTTCCAATTTTTCTTCCAATAATCATACGAACTTCCATAATTGTTTGAAAGACAAAAAGTCAAGTAAAAGCACGCTAATGTATTAAATATAGATCATCTGGCTCCCCCAGTCAGAATGCAGTGGGACAAATTCCTGAGGTCATCCCCAAGCTGGGGTGAAGCTCTGCAGGATTTTTATCGGGAGCCTACCTCCTGTCAGGCTCGGACCCTTGTGGGGCTTATTTCTGGTCCATTACAAGCAAAATAACACTTCTGCAGAAAAAGGAGAGAAGCTTATTTTTCAACATGAATTAGCCAGACTGAAACACTTAAATTCCAATTTTCCATTTTAAAATGGCCTTCCTACCCAGAACAGGCAAACAACTTTCCACTTACAGGCTGTGTGGTTTGTAAAGAAATTTTCTCTAGACAGAAAATTTTCCGCCTGTAGCCACCACAGCAGGCAATCAAAACTCAGACCTTTCAATGACGATCAGGAAACCAGTTTTGTTAGAGGTATTAATTCTGTTCAGGAAAGGTCATTTCCATAATCCCTGAGCCCATCACTGTTCTTTTCAGGATCTAATTATACATAAACACTCTAAGAGGAATCCCAAGGTGTTGAGGTGTGTTCTGGTCCAGAGAAATGTCCTTGAATGTGCATGCAAAGCTGTACCCTTGTCGTCCACTTACACTGACAACACCGATGTTGCAAATCAGAGCTCTGCCATCAGCAGGGAATTCTGGGGGAGCCACAGCCTCTTGGCCAGTTTCCCTGGCAAAGACATCCTAAGCCCTTGTTCTAAAAACCTGTTTTAGCCACTTGGTGCCATTTCTATGTTGTCTTGCATACTAAATGTGAAGAAGCCTCGCTGGTATTCTAACAACTCTGTCCTTGTTACCATCTCTGTTTTAGAAAAAAGAGTGCTCCACAGTAAGTATGGAAAAGCAATGATCTCACTCTTAACAACTATTAAACATTTTTTAATGCCTCATGAAAATACTCTAAAATAATATCAACAAAGCAACTATACAGTGCCTATATGGATACTGCAAAACAAATCTTTGCAAACTGGCTTCAGGCCTGCAAGTGTATCCTTTCTTCAGGAGTCATTCTACCTTAGTATAGTAGAAAGGACAAAATTCTCTGTGGTCAAGAGCAAGTAAAAACACCCAAACAAACTGGCAGCAGGTGGATGGCCAAGACTATGACAGGCCTATCCAACTACCAATGATACTTACTAACTTGGAAAGCTGTTGAAAAAGTTACAAATGTCAATGAATGAAACAGAAAAATCACAAAGTTGTATACGCAATATACTTTTTAAAATGTGTACCTGTATTTAAGAATAGAAAATGATCTGAAAGGACATACACCTTCATTTTAATATGGTTGAGAGTAATGGAGTCACATCAGTGACTTTTTTTGTGTGTATTTAGTATTTTTCTGCCATAAACAAATTTCTGCAAAATATGAAAAGTAACAACCTCCGTGATTACTTAATCTCCATGAACTTTAACCCAACAATGTTCTTCAAGAGAGGTGTGGAAACCCCAAAGACAGAGACTTCTTTGAGGGCTTCTTCTGAGCTCCTGACCCTTGCTTTAGCAGGCATCCTCAATGATTTTCTTCCGATCAATGCCTAGCCAAAAAAAAAAGCCCACAATCCCCTGCAGATGACTGAGCTCACCCCCTTCCAACACAAAACCGCCCAGGCCCGGTTCCAGTCTCCTTTTCTCTCACACTCTGCTGCAAAAAAAATCCCCAAAAGGTGGGGGGCGGAGTCAGGGGAGGAGGAAGCACCGACTCTGCAGCCATCACCGAAGCACACGGCTAGAAACAGGCTGGAAAATTCCGCCAGGACTCCTGGGCTCAGGAGACGCCGGGGAACAGGAGACCCCTGCAAGACCGAGCTCCTTGCGCAAAAGGACTGTGGACTGGGGCCTAAACAGAGGAAGAGGAGGCTAGGCGCCCCGGGGCCCCGAGTGTAGACAATACCCTACACTGTCTGCCGTAGAGGACAACCCGGATCCGCTTTGCGCCCGGGGTGGTAGGGTGGTAAGTACTGGGCCAGGTCTGTGTAAAGCTGGCTAACCGCCCCAGGGGAAGGCGGTGGGGGAGACGTGACCCCAGCCAAAGCTATTCTCACCGGCGTGGACCACCGATGGGCTGCGGGTGCACACAGAGGGTGGCCGTGCTCAATTTAAAGACACTCCGCCAACACAGGCCCTACGTGCGTCTTTCTGGGAGAGGTGCATCGCTCTGCTGTCTCTTCCCAGGGGCCCGTGTCTCGAGAGGCCCGGCACAAGGGCTGCCCTTTTCCGGGGTGGGGCAGCAGGCACGGCAGGACGAGCGCAGTGACCCTGGGCAGGCGACCCCGGCCTCCCTCGGGCCGCCTCACCTTGGGGTCGCGCTCGTAGTAGTGCTGCTGCGTGCGGATCCAGCGGCCCACCAGGTGGTCGCGCACCGTGTGAGCCAGCGCGAAGAAGTAGTCGCGGGGCGTGGCCACATTGCGGTCCTTGACCAGTGTGAAGTGCAGGTGCCGATTGAAGCTCTTCCGCACCTCGGCCACGTCTCCCAGCCCCGCAATGCCGCGCACACTGATTTGCTTCCGCTTCTCGCTGTCAGTCAGCGGCTTCGCCATCGCGCGGTCAGAGGAGGAGGAAGACGAGAGGCAGACCAGGGAAGACAACGCCAACACCGAGGATGCTGCGGCGGCTCTGGCGCCCGTCACTGCGGCGCCGTAGGGCTGGCACTGGCCGCGCCTGCGCGCTGCGTCGGGGCGGGAACTCCTGAGAAGAGGGGCGGGGCCGCAGGGGGGAAGGGCCGGTCTTCGGGGGCGGGGCCTCCGAGAGACGGGGGGCGGTCTCCGGGGACGGGGCCTCGGGAGAGGTAGGGCAGGGCAGCGGGCAAAGGCTTTAAGTCCTTGGACGTTGGCAGGGGCGTGCCTTTTTGTAGGTGTGGAAGATGAAGTGACCTGCCCAGGCCAACCAATAGCGGGGGTCTGTCCCCAAGATAGCCAAGCCCAGTTTGGGGGGACGCGAGTGAAGGAGCAGGAGGACTCGGGAGTCGGAACCTCTGTCCTGCTTTTCTCTCTCTGCCCCCCAGGGTCATGAGGGGGACTCTGCTATCGCAGCTTTGCAGATTTCTGGGGCCGGCGTCCCTCGCCCAGTCAGAGTTACCGGCTACCCCAGCCCGGAGTTCCCTGGGTGTTGGGGTGCGGCCAAGGCCTGATAAACGGGAAGGAAAACCGGGTACATGCTAGAAATGCAATCGCCATCGCCTGGTGGGCTCAGTCTCCTGAACCGGGGGCGAAGTGGCTCTGAAAACACCAGCTAAGAATGTAAAACTTTGTTAATACTGAGACAGTGCCAGCCTTCCTGCGACCCTCCGACTGAGATGACAGGCTGGTTGATGAGCAGGAGACAGCACTCCCCAGGGGCACTGCAGCCCTGAAGGGTTACAATGACCCCTCTGAGGGACCACCGCTGCTTACTCAGAGAAATTTTATTCCCTAAATCACAGGCCCTCACTTTGCCCTTTAAATACCGTCAGGAAGAAGGAAACACCCCACTCTAGCCGAGGATCCGGGTCATTGTGACAGAGACGCCGCCTCCTCCACTCCACCTAGGTGTGTGCCTCACTTAAGGGGTTCCTGGACACAGCTACCCACACCTGCTTAACACGGGAGTTCCCAAAGAAATTGTGCCTGGGCCCACCTTGCACGCAGCCCTGCATTGCTCTGAGCCTGTGGGAACACTGCTTCATTAGAGTTTCACCTTGACCCCTTTCCCCTAAACCCCATAAACTCTGGCTTTTCCTGTGTTCTTGAAATTGCCCCACGGTCTTACCGCCTGCAGTTACTTCATTGCAATGGGTCAGTAAACCTGATTTTGAGCCACTTGCAGGTTTGCACTTGGTGGTCTTAGACTGATGAGCAATAAAGATTCTCCATGTACATGGAGGTCAAGTTTGCCTGCAGGAGAGGTCATGAAAGTCTAGGTGCAGGAACTTTCTAGTGTGATGCTTCCAAAGTTATCTTCTTACCTGGATTCTCCTCTAGCTGCATACTCCTCGGGGGACAATAAATGTGGAATGCCCTGTCTGCCCCACCTATGCACACACTCACCTGTTCCAGGTGGCCACCAATATCACTGGAATGGATAAATAAACCCCATGGTCATCTCAGCCATTTTCAGATAAGTAATTTTTAAATTATTTAATGTTTATTTATTTTTGAGAGAGAGAGAAAGGAGAGAGAGAGAGAGAGAGTGGGAGAGGGGCAGAGAGAGACTGAGACACAGAATCCAAAGCAGGCTCCAGGCTCTGAGCTATAAGCACAGAGCCTGACACGGGGCTCTAACTCACCAGCAGTGAGATCATGACCTGAGCCGAAGTCGGAGGCTTAACCGACTGAGCTGCCCAGGGGCCCTGAGATAAGGAATTTTTATATAGTTATAAGTGCTGTGAAGAAAAGCACATTAAGTAGCCAGTGACAGGAGATGATATCTGAGTTGAAACTAAAAAAATATTAATGAGTAATGAATCTGGGGGAGGAGCAAATACAAAGGTCCTGAAGTAGGTACCCACTTGGACAGTTCACAAAATAGCAAGTCCAGTGTAGGTAGGGCAAAGAGAGCAGCTGAGGGGGTATGAGAATGTGCCACCCCCCAAAATGCCTCTTTGGTCTACAGATTATCTTGAGCCAAAGGCCACAGAGTAACAACAGAAGCAGGAAAAGCTCTTAAAACAGGGCACACTTTTTCCTTTTGTAAAGGAAATTCACATTTAAAAACATACTTCCATTTGTAGAGAGCTTTCCTCTCCTGACAGGTCTGACTATAGAACCTTACTAAACAACTTTGGTTACCATGCTTCTGGTTACCTTCCCAAAACTTGCCTCCCTGGCTAAAAGCCTCAAACCCTTTCCTTGTTTTAGCCTAGGACGATATATAAATTCAAGTTCTAACCACCCCTTTGAGTCACTCATCTGTGGTACTTCCGAGAGTATGTGCTGCACATCCTAATAAACTTATGTGGGTTTTTTTTTTTCTCTTGTTAATCTGTCTTTGGCCAGCCAAATTTACAGGGGCCCACATGGGGAACTTGAGATGGGTAGAGGAAAATATTTTTTCCTTGCCAACACAACCAATGGGTAGATTCAGATTAGAGGTGGGGAGCTAGGTCAAGGTGCCCGGTCAGCATTGATGAGGAATTTGGATCTTCGAACAAAACTGTAGAGCTTCCGAACAGACAAAAAAGAAAGTGGGCTCAGCTTTGCTCCTTCAACGAAAAGGACTGTTTTTCTGGCAGCCTGGTCTTAGCTGTGACCAGACCAGTGTACTTGCTCTTCTAATGGGAGAAGATCATGAGGCCAGTCAGCCCACTTTGTTATAGTCTGTCCGGTGCTCTATTTTGGGGAGACCTCTTTAAATATTCATTTACTAAGAAGTGATGGATATTGATCCAGGTTCAGTTATTTTTTGTAATGAGCTATTTTGTATGTTGGAGATAAATTACCTTTTAAGTGCTTTCAAGCAGGTATTTAAGACTGTCTATAGCTAGTTCCCTGCCTTGGAAACAGAGACAAAAGATGTCCTTGTGTGTGGAATGAAATGTTGTGGGAATTAGAAGAAATTGGGTGTGGAAAACACACAGACAGACATTTTGGTCTACTTAAACTTCTTGAGTGTCTCAACCAATAAATGTTGGTTAAGTCAGTGTCTTGGAAGCTCCGCCAGCCCTTGTTGAGACTCTTCAAGCCAAGGATAGAGACTGCTGGGGACCGCAGAAACACCACTGGCCAATCTGTGATGGTCAATAAAATATTTGCAAATTAACAAAGGCCTGGCATTTCAGGAAATGGGAGGCAAACAATAAATGCATTATTTGTGAGAGGTCAGTAATAGTAAACCTCAGTACAATTAAGACCACCAGCTAGAATGGTATTGTGGAATTGGGGCTCTTCCTTCACTGGGGTATGTAACAGATACAGTGACAATAATGTATTGGAACACATTGTTTTTAAAAAAAATCTATGAGACCGGAGTGATATGAAAAGGAAATAAAATGGGGGTGAGGAGAAAGAAAGGAAGCTCTTCTCTGCAGAATACCAAATAAATGTAGGAGTGGATGCTAGGACTATCAGACAAAGGCTGTAAGGGAACAGGATATTCACACAGTCTCAAAGTATCACCCACGGATTACCTTAATAGTTAAAAAAAAAAAGAAGGCACTTTACAGTGGAGAAATCTTCATGAAGTGATCCAACCTGGCATCACCAATAAGGGGACAAAATGATACTATGTGCTTTCTGATTCAATGCACTGAGAAAGACACAATATCACTTATAGAATATAACATAGTATACTATGAATGTCATGGTAATATAGTAAAGACACCTACCCAACTAATAGAGGCACAGATAACAGCTAAGGCAGTTTCCCAGACTTGCTGACCAGAACTCCCTTTAAGCACATTCCCAAAGCCCCAAATCCATGATTCCAACTGTATAACTTCTCAGCCAATTTTGTGTGTGTGTGCAAATGTGGGGATCTCTGCCCCAGGCAGCCTTTCTAACCCAGCAACCAAGGCGCTGTCCTAGTAGGAATGACATTAATGCACTGTGGAGTCCCCCAGTGTGTGTCAGAAGTGCTGGGCTTTCAGGTGTGTTCAAGCAGGACACTATCTCATGCTCAGCTTGGCTTGGAGTCTGCTACTTCTTTTTAAATTTTTTTTTAACATATATGTGTTATGTTAGTATCAGGTGTACAATATAGTGATTCAACAATTCTATACATTACTCAGTGCTCTTCATGATGTGTAGTCTTCATCCCCTTCACCTATTTCACTCATCCCCCCATCCAGTTCCCTTCTGGGCAAGCACCAGTTTGTTTTCTGTATTTAAGAGTTTTTCTGTATTGTTTTTTTGTTGTTTCTTAAGTCCACATATGAGTGAAATCATATGGTATTTGTCTTTCTCTGTATTTCACTTAGCACTAGACTTTCTAGATCCATCCATGTTGTAAAATGGCAAAATTTCATTATTTTTTGGCTAATATCCCATTGTGTATATATACACCACTTCTTTATCCATTCATCTATCAATGAACACTTGGGTTGCTTCCATAATTTGGCCATCATAAATAATGCTACAATAAACATAGGGCTGCATACACGTTTTCAAATTACTGTTTTAGTATATTCCTTGGGGAAAACCCAGTAGATCATATGGTGGTTCTAATTTTAACTTTTTGAGGAACCTCCATACTGTCTTCTACAGTGGCTGCACCAGTTTGCATTCCCACCAACAGTACATGAAGGTTCCTTTTTCTCCACATCCTCGCCAATACTCGTTGTTTCTTGTGTTGTTGATTTCAGCCATTCTGACAGGTGTGAGGTGATATCTTATTGTAGTTTTTATTTGTATTTCCCTGATGATGAGTGATGTTGAGCATCTTTTCATGTGTCTGTTGGCCATCTGGATGTCTTATTTGGAGAAATGTCTGTTCATGTCTTCTGCCCATTTTTTAATTGGATTATTTGTTTTTGGGTGTTGCTACTAACCCTTTATCAGATATGTCATTTGCAAATAGCTTCTCCTACTCACTAGGTTGTCTTTTAGTTTTGATTGTTTCCTTCCTTGTGCAGAAGCTTTTTATTTTAATGTAGGCCCAAAAGTTTCTTATTGCTTTTGTTTCTCTTGTCTCAGAACATATTTAGAAAAAAATGTTGCTACAGCTGATGACCTTACTGCCTGTGCTCTCTTCTAGGACTTTTATGGTGTGAGGTCTCACATTTAGGGCTTTAATTCATTTTGAATTTACTTTGGTGTCTGGTGTAAGAGAGTGGCCCAGTTTCATTCTTTTGCATGTAGCTGTCCAGTTTTAAGGTCTGTTACTTAAGTGATTATGAGATGGGCTCTAAAGCCAGCAAGAGTCAGCTTGGGATGTTCCCCTTACTCTGGGGCCCTCCTCCTGGAAGGGAGGGTGACAGACAGACAGGGGTTGGTGAGGGACAGAGTGGTGAACACGTTAAAGAGAGGAAGTTGGTCACACTCCAGGCAGGGCCATTGCCCTGCCATCCTCCAAGCCAGAAACATTACCCCACTTTGAGGGGGTTGAATCAGACAAGCCTTTACAGTTTTTGTAATTGAGTACTGGATGGACTTTCTGGTGTACTGGAATGAGCTGGGGCACCATGGTTTCAGCCATGGGGCCAGGCAAACCATCAGCCTGGAGAGCTCAGAGGGCCAGGCGTGAGGAGAGCAAGTCTCAAGTACACACCTGCACCCACCAACTCCTGCTTATTCAGGGTCAGACCCCCATGAGGAAATCAGCACTTAGAGGATCAGGGTCCTCAGTATCACTCCTGTCACTTATCAAAGACCTCCTGACATTGCATGCAGTAGAAGGTTCCAGTCCATAGGCAGGCCTGGTTGTTGCATTACCTATCTCCAGGGAATATGTTAAGCTCACAGTGAGAAAGTCTGTCTCTGCACAGCCTCAATTAATGTAAAATGAGGGATAACTGTGAAAGTCACCCTGAAAAACAAGAGGTCCTGTCAATGCATGTGCTGCCCTTGGAGTGGGGTAGGCTGAGGAGGAGCCAGACTCAAGGCGGGGCCGAGCTAGGCCAGCTCCCCTCAGGCTGCAAGAGGAGGGGGCCTGATCCCCTGCACCTACTCCACCACTGGGTGAACTTCCTAAAGTCTCCAGCACTCCTAACACCTGCTGTGCACAACTCAGGCCACTGGCTGGTGTGCTCCAAACCCAACAGAAAACACAAAGGTGGTGGGTGGGGAATGGAAAAGGGGGCTGGAAGGAGACTGGGAGCCAACCAGAGAGGAATTTCAGGATGCTTTCTGTGGGATAAACTGTATAAAAATCCCATAAGAGGGTAGGGTAGAGGGCTCCATTATTCTTTAGGGCTCCTTGAGTCAGATCTCCACATCGTCATGTGGGGGCACACCTCTTAGAGGACTGTCTCACTTGGGTAACAGTTATGGCAGGCCCCTCAGGTGGTGCTTCCTAGAAGGTACACAAGAATCATCTGGGGGGTCATGTCAGAAGGCAGGTTCTGATACAGCAGGTCTGGGGTGTGGCTGCAGTCTACATTTCTTTTTTTTTTTTTTAATTTTTTTTCAACGTTTTTTATTTATTTTTGGGACAGAGAGAGACAGAGCATGAACGGGGGAGGGGCAGAGAGAGAGGGAGACACAGAATCGGAAACAGGCTCCAGGCTCTGAGCCATCAGCCCAGAGCCCGACGCGGGGCTCGAACTCACGGACCGCGAGATCGTGACCTGGCTGAAGTCAGAGGCTTGACTGCGCCACCCAGGCGCCCCTACAGTCTACGTTTCAAACAGGCCCCCAGGTTCTGGGAACGCACCCTAAGAGGCAAGGCCTTAAGGCATAATAAGCACTGCTCAGAGTTTTTAATGATGGAAATTACTGGAAAGGGGGTTTTGAAGAAACAATTTCCCACTCCTTGCTGCTGTCCTGAGCAGGGAGGGAAGAAGGGCAGTTCCTCAAGGCAGCCAGGCTGGATGTAAGTGTCCCTCCAGTACATCCAACTATCTCTTCTGACTTGGAGTTTCCAGGCTGTGCTGTGACTCTGAGTGAGCATACCTATGGGCTGTTAGGGACAACTAGTACCTTTTGGGGGACCAGGTATGCCACACCATAAATACATCAAATTATTTGTTTCTTAACTGGCATCTCCTAAGACTTGCTATATGGCAATTTGCTGCCGTCTTCTTACCCCTGGATGAATGATTTAGCTGAGTTTCTTGACGTGCAGAGCTGAGGATGAGGTCCTAGACTTGTGGTCCGAACTCCTGCTGGCATCTCTTCTCTTCTCCAGGCCATGAGACTGTCTCACTACCCCTCTGCTCTTGTTCCTCCTTCCCAAACCCAGAGTCACCTGGTTCCTATGGGCTTGGGGACCCCTTACTCACTGTTACCAGCAACCTCAGGTCTACACCCACTAACATCACTGCTGGTGTTCTTCAGGGCCATATTGGGGCCCTGGCTTCAGTCTTGCTCCCACTGACCTTGATCTCATCTCATTGGCCTCTGTAGTTTCTACATCAACAAGTGCACTGGCAGGTTGGTACTTTGAAAATCTGGTAGTATTCTTTTATTATTATTATTAGTAGTAGTAGTAGTAAGTTTATTTAAGTAATCTCTATACCCAACATAGAGCTCAAACTCATGACCCTGAGATCAAGAGTCGCATGCTCTTCAGACTGAGCCAGCCAAGTGTCCTGGTAGTATTAAATAAACTCTGAACCAGAACTGAACCTGCTCTGAACCAGCTATTCTAGTCCAAAAGAGATACCCAACAGAAATGAATGCTTATGCTGACCAAAAGACATGCACAAAAATGTTCAAAACAGCCCTATTCAAAACAGTCCAGACTGGAAACCATGCAAATATCCATTAACTCTGGGGTACTTTGTGGCATATTCCCACAGCTGAACAGTCTGCAGCCCAGCCCTTGAGAATGATCAGCCATACCCAGTAATCGGCATTAGAGCTCATCCTGTATGATTCTGTTTACATGATATTCTAGGACAGGCAGACCTCTAGAACATCAGCCCTAAGAATGGTAGTTGAATTTTAGGGGTGGATACAACTGGGGACGATATGAGTCTGTGGGATCTGACAAAGCTATTGCAGTATGGTGTGAACAAGTGTAAAAGTTCATTGTGTGCTCACTAGAAGCCAGCCCCATGTGGGGAATATCTGTGGGTGTGGTGAACACCACAGACTTGGGGGCAGGGCCCGGGGGGGTTTACACTGTGCTGCCCATGACCTTCCATCATCTTCTTCCCAAGCTTTTCCTGTTTCCTTGTCCTCCCTGCGCAGCCAGTAGGGCTCCAGATCCTTTTTTAGGCCAGGAGCTTCCTGCCTGCTTCCAGATCAGGCAGCAATGCCACACAGGTCTGGTGGGCACATTCTCCCCTAAGCTCCCAAGGACTGTCTCAGGAACTGGTCCTCCAAGAGCAAGTCTGAGGCCTCCAGCTGTGTTGTTCCTTGTGGTTCTAGACTCCTTTTACCCATCCTCAGCTGCTCTTTTGGGTTCTCTTGCTAGGATTCCTGCTGTAGTTTCCTAATGGGCTTTCCTGCCTCCCAAATGCTCCCCAGAACAGTCCTACACAGGCTGCAGAATTGGACCCTTCCTCAGGGGAGGGCTGAGCCCAGAACTGCTCCTATAAACCCCAACCCCAACTGGGCAACCTTCCTAGGCCAGTGTCAGCAAGTCCCTGGCAGGTCTTCTGGCGAGCATGGGGCTAGCCCAAAGTAGGACCTGATAGGCAGGCAAGGTGATAGGAGGCACCAGACTACAGGGGGTCAGCTTTCTGACATGTCTGATTCCAAAGGGGCCAGACAGAAGCAGGAGTGTCAGAACTGAGGTGAGGGTGGGGAGGATCCCCAGAATTGTGGAGCTTGGGGCTGACTTTGTTGTTGAGAGGGTCTGTGAAGGACACACAGCCAGGCTTTACAGGCCTTCCCATTCTGGTTCTCGCTCTGCTGCCCCTTTCAGCCTTTCCCTCAGTGGACGGCATCCTAGCCCCTCACCCTCAGGGTCCCTGACTGGAGGAGTGGGATACTGCCCCTCTATCCCATGGGCACCAGGCCCTCAGTGAGTCTCCTGCCTGGCTTAGGGCTGCCTCTGAGCTGACTGCCTCTGCTTACCTAGAGCAGGATTAGCAAACAGCAGTCCTCAGCCATTGTATGGCCCTCAAGCTAAGATTACCTTTTACATTTTTAAGTGATCAAACAAATCAAAAGAATAATAATGCATGATGCATGAAAACTATATGCAATTCAAATTTCAGCATCCATAAATCAAGTTTGATTGGAATGCAACTGTAGTCATTCATTTACATTTTGTCTAAGTGCTGCTTTCACACTTCCACAGCAGAGCTGAGCAAATGGGACAGAGACCATATGTTCTGCAGAGACTGAAGTATTCACTATCTGCCTCTAACCAAGAGTGTGCTGCCCCTGACCTGGAGTGTGTCCCTAGCGTTGCCTTATACTTGTGGATCCCAGTGGATCTATGTTCAGTGTGGCAGCCAAAGTGGACTGGTGGGGGTGGGGGCGGGGGGCAGGAGATGTGGCTGGCCTAGGTAGGATTCTTGAAGCCTCTTTAAAATTCATTACATCACATCAAGGAAATGCATGTTAAAACCACAGTGAGGTAGGACACTGGGTGGCTCAGTAAGTTAAGCATCTGACTTCACCGCAGGTCATGATCTCATTGTTCCTGAGTTCAAACCCTGCATCTGGCTCTCTGCTGTCAATGCAGAGCCTGCTTCGGATCCTCTGTCTCCCTCTCTCTCTGCCCCCCCACCCTCCTGCTCACTCTCTCAAAAATAAATAATAGTATTTAAAAAAACAAACAAAAAAACCCCACAGAGGGTACCAGAACTCACCAGCTAGAATGGCTAATATTAAAAAGACTGACAGACAGTACCAAGTGTGGATGAGGATGTGGAACACTGCTAGTGGGAGTGTAAATGGTAATTCACATTGGAAAACAATTTGGCAGGTTCTTATACTTAAACATACACTTACCATATGAATCAACCATTCCACTTTTAGTTCATATCTTGAAGATATTGTAGGTTTGGTTTCAGACCACAATAAGTGAATACTGTAATAAAGCAAGTCAAATGAATTGTTTGGTTTCCCAATGCATATAAAAGTTATGCTTAGACTGTACTGTAGTCTATTAAGTGTGCAATAGCATGATGTCTAAGAAAATGCATGTACCTCAATTAAAAATGCTAACCATCATCTGAGCTGTCAGTGAGTCAATTGATCACTGATCACAGATCAGAACAAATTTAACAATTTTTTTTGAATTATTGTGAGAATTACCAAAATGTGACATAGAGATACAACGTGAACAAATGCTATTGGAAAAATGGTACCAGTGGACTTGCTCAGTGCAGGGTTGTCACACACCTTCAGTTTGTTAAACACACACGCACAATGCATTGTCTGTGAGGTACAATAAAGCAAAGCACAATAAAATGAGGTATGCTTGTATTCATCCAAGAGAAGTAAAAACATATTCCACAAAATAATTTGTGCAAGACTGTTCACAGAAGCCTTATTAAACCCCATATTGGAAACAGCCCAGGTGGCAATCAACAGGAAAAGGAGGATACAAAGTGTTGTATATCGAAATAATGGACTACTACTCAACAACAAAAAGAAATAAACTACTGATCTGCATGTTGATATGGGTGAATCTCACAAACATGTTGAGCTGAAAGCCAGACCCAAAAGAGCACATACTGTATGATTCCATTTAGATGAAGTTCCAGAACTGGCAAAAGTTATGTGTTGTGATGGAAATCCGAACAGTGGTTGCCAGGTGCCAAGGGTGGGGGGATTGTCTAGGGACTTTCTGTGGTGAAAGAATAAGCGTATGGGCCACATGGCTGTTTTTGCCAAAATTGTTTGAACTGTATACTTAAGATCTGTACATTCTACTATATATACCTCAACAAAATTATTCTTTAAAAAATTCACTAGGTCAGAAGTAAAAGCTTAGAAGATCTTAAATACCAAACACAGCTTCCATCATGCAGGCAGCCTTTTGCAAGTCTAGACCTCAAGGAGGCGGCACCAAATTCCTTCTGAAATTCACTTTGTGTAAAGGAATTCCAGCTGAAGCTTTGAGTCAACTGTGAAGACTCCATCTAAGAGGGAAGTGAAGAAGTCTTGCAGAAAGCCTATTTGCTTTGCTGACAGTTTAACCTTGCTGTTTGGCTTGGGTGGAGTCCTGGCCAGGCACTCCCATTGAGTAAACAAGAGGATTGTTGGCTCCACAAGGAAATTTGGAGGATGGGAAGGGAAGGTCAGTATCCCTATTCTCAGGGTGTTTCAGTTCTCCTGCTTTCTTTCAGGTAGCCTTTTATTACTCAGTAGGCAGTTAAGAGACCCTCCCCAGAAACTCAGAACTTGCAGGACCCAGGGGTTCACCAGATATCTGGGAGCAGACCTGACCCCTCCCCAGGAAGGGGATTTTCTCTTAGCCCAAAGGTCTAAGGGGCCACCATGACAATACAGGAAAAAGTCTAAGGGTTGCCTTTCCATTTTGTTGAGGATTCTGTTTGCTATGCAACAGCTTTTTAGTTTGATATAGCCCCGCTTGTTTATTTTGCTTTTGTTGCCTTTGCCTCTGGAATCAGATCCAAAAATCATCACCAAGGCCCATGCCAAGGAGCTGACCACCTAGTTTTCTGGTCTCAGGTCTTCTGTTCTTTAATACACTTTGGGTTAATTTTTGTGTATGGTGTGAGATAATGGTCCAGTTTCTTTCTTCTGCACGTGGCTGTCCAATTTTCTCAGCACCACTTATTGAAGAGACTGTCCTTTCTCCACTGTATATTTTTGTTTCTTTTGTCATAGATCAATTGACCATACAATTGTGGGTTTATTTCTGGGTTCTCTATTCTGCTCCATTGATCTATGTGTCTGTTTTTATGCCAATACCAAACTGTTTTGATCACTACTGCTTTGTAATACAGTTTGAAATAAGGGCTTTGTTCTCCAGCTTTGTTTTTCTTTCCCAAGATTGCTTTGGTCGTTTGGGTTCTTGTGTGTTTCTGTACAAATTTTAGGAGTGTTTGTTCTATTTACTTTTTTCTTTTAAAATTTCTTTTGTTTATTCAGTTTTTTGAGAGACAGAGACAGAGTGTGAGTGGGGGAGGGGCAGAGAGAGAAAGAGACACACAATCTGAAGCAGGCTCCAGGCTCTGAGCTGTCAGCACAGAGCCCAACATGGGGCTCGAACCTGCTAACTGTGAGATCATACCCTGAGCTGAAATCAGACGTTAACCAACTGAGCCACCCAGGCGCCCGTGTTTTTTCTATTTCTGTGAGGAATTTTGATAGGCCTTGCATTGAATCTGTACATTGATTTGGGTAGTATGGAGATTTTAACAGTATTGATTCTTCTAACCCATAAATATGGAATATCTTCCCATTTGTGTTTTCATTTTCTCCCTTCAATGTCTTATAACTTACAGTGTACTGGTCTTTCAAAACCTTCTGCACAGCAAAGGAAATCATCAACAAAACAAAAAGGCAACCTACTAAATGGGAGAAATTATTTGCAAATCATATCTGATAAGGTGTTAATATCCAAAATATATAAAGAAACCATACAACCCCATAGCAAAAAAGACAAATAATCCAATTAAAAAATGATAGAGGATCTGAATCAACATTTTCCCAAAGACATACAGATGGCCAACAGACACATGAAGATCCTCACCAGTCACCATCAGAAAAATGCAAATCAAAACCACAATGAGACATCACCTCAAATCTGTCAGGATGACAGATTGATATTGTCTTATTATCAAAAAGACAAGAAATAATGAGTGTAGGAGAGAGCATGGAGAAAAGGGAACCATTTTGCACTGTTGGTGGGAATGTAAACTGGTACAGCTACTGTGGAAAACAGTATGGAGGCTCCTCAAAAAGTTAAAAACAGAACTACCAGATGATCCAGCAATTCCACTTCTGGGTATTTATCTGAAGAAAACAGGGACATTAACTCAAAAAGATATATATACCCCATGTTCCTGGCAGCATTATTTACAATAGGCAAGATCTGGCAACAACCTGTGTCCATCAGTGGATGAATGGATAAAGAAGATGTGGTGTGTACATCTGTCTGTGCATATTATCTATAATGGAATATTATTCATCCATAAAAAAATGGACTCTTGCCATTGTGACAACATGGATGGACTTTGAGGGTATTATCCTAAGTCGGACAAAGACAAGTCCCATATGATCTGACTTATAGGTAGAATCTAAAAAACAGAACCAAAAAAGCCTGGGCTCATAGATACAGAGAACAGATAGGTGGTTGCCAGAGGCAGGGGGTAGGGGGTGGGCAAAATGGGCAAGGATGGTCAAGAAATTATAAAATAAGTCATGGGAATGTGATGTATAGCACACTGTCTACAGTTAATAATACGGCATTGTCCTCATTGCAAAAAAAAATTTTTTTTTACCTATGTATGATGACAGATCATAACTAGACTTACCATGGTGATCATTTTGCAATGTTTACAAATTTTGCTTGCCATACTATGGTGCTGCCTATTCTGGACATTTTACGTAAGCAGAATCATGCAATATGTGATCTCTGTATCTAGCTTCTTTCACTTATTAGCCTAATGTTTTCCATGTTCATTCATGTCGCAACATGTGTCCGTACCTCATTTTTACTGCCAAATAATATTCCAATGTATAGAGAGTCCTAGAAATCTCTTCATCCCCGGAAAGCTGAAAACCTTGGTTTACATTCCCACTTCTCCTTGTTGCTTTAGGATGAGCACTGTAGGCCTCTGAGTGTTGGCATTTTTACTTGCAAAACCATCTGATCCCTAGCAGACCTCCAGATGGATCTGGGGAACCACACAGCTGTTTTGAGCACCTAACACCTTGGAAGCTGTTTGGAGCCATCCCACTGCTGTGTTCCATGCCTTAAAATGAGGCTCTGGAGCTCTGCTGACCTTTAGAGGCTTCTCAAGACAAGATGCCATATAGGGGGATGTCTGCTCTGTGCTATGTAAATCCTGAGGCAGACACAAAGATTTACAGAGCTGCACTTAAGCTCTTAAGCGGAAACCTTTATCCACCAATCAATAACACAGAAAAGTGGGAATCAGGCTGTCAAAATGATAACGAGGCAGTTAGGCCTGGAGCTAGTTTTAATTTTGACTGTTTAACTACTTTTCTAAATATCACAAAACACATTATTACAGTGATAACGGATTCCTTAGTGGAGAGAGCTGCTTTTGATAAATAGCTTCATGCAAGGCCGAATGTAAGGAGGAAAAATTAATCTTCTACCACCTCTAACTTTGGAGGCAATGTGGCACACTAATTTGGGGTTTGGAAGCCTCTGGATCTGGGTCTGGGTGGGGACCTTCACTCTTTACTTGCTGACCTTGAGTCCTTAGGGCCCCTTGACCAGTCGGTGCTCCGTGCGCTGCCATGAAAGTGCAATCACTTGCTATTCCAAAAAGCAGTTGGCTCCATGCCTGACCTAAACACTCCACAACACAGGCCATTGTTATTTCAACTCAAAACTGAGGGACATTATGTGTAAGTATGCTTACCTGCTCATAACTTTCAAGATAATTTTCAAGGCGCATTCAAGGATCTTGAGAGTAAAGAGGCCTTGGAAGTGCCTGATATGACCTCTTATCTGGACAGGGATCCCTTCTTGAGTACCCTTGAGTGCTGGCAAGGGTGGGGATGTATATGACAGAGAGCCTATCTTCTTTTAGGACATCTTTCCTTGTTAGAAACCTGAAAATGGTCTGTAACTTGTGCCCATGTGTCTAAGCTCTGGCCTCTGTAGCAACAGAGGCAAGTCCAGGATCTCACAATCCTTACAATATTGAAGATGCTGTCAGATTCCCATCGGCCATAAAGCCTCTTCCAGTACTGTGATTTTGTGATTCGTAATAGGAAACACAGATTTGGCCTTCATCCCTGCTCTTGGCCCCACAGCTCCTAAACCCTAGGGGGACTTCCTAAGTCATAAAAGCAATGGGAGCATCTTTTGTTATAATGTTTGGTCTTTGGTCCCAGGTCCCATAAGCTCATTCAACCACCCCTGAGTCTATGTTAATGAGGTGATTTCTGGAAAGCCCCTAGGTGACCACGGGAAGGGGGACAGTTGCCAAGGAGAAACAGCCATGCAATCAAAAGGATGGATCTTTCAGCCTCCCCCACCCTGACCTCTGGAGGAGAGAGAGCCTGGAGGTTGACCTAATTACTAATGGTCAATTATTTAATCAATCCTACATAATAAAACCTCCATAAAAAATCCCAAGTAGGGGTTTAGAGATCCTGAGATCAAGAGTTGCTTGCTTTAATTAAACTTCTGGTTTAATTAACATGTGGAGGTGCTAGGAGGGTGGTATGCCCAGAGAGGACACGGAAGCTCTGGACCCTTCCCCTATGTCCTGCCCCACATGTCTCTTCCATCTATTCTCTGCAATAAATCAACAAGAGTAAGTCAACTGTTTTTCCTGAATTCTGTGAGCCTCTTTGGCAAATTATCAAATCTGAGGAGAGGGTCATGAAAACCACTGACTTAGAGCCAGTTATTCAGAAGCACAGGTGACAACCTGGATTTGTGACTGGTACCTGAAGCAGGGGTGGGGGTAGTCTTATAAGACTGAGCCCTTCACCTGTGTGGTCTGCACTAACTCCAGGTAGATAGTGTCAGAACTGAGTTGTAGGCCACCTAGTTGGTGTGGGAGTATTGCTGACACATCTAGCATCAGAGAAAAGTACCAAGAGTAGAAGGCTGAGTGGAGAGCAGAGAAGAGTTTTCCTCCACAATGATGAACTGCTCCAGGGACTTCAATCATTCCTCACACTTCATGCTCTCCAAACAAGTCATTAAAACAACCTTACCAGAAACCGCACACACAGTGTGGCTTTCCTGGGAGACTCTTCCTGACACTGCTATGATTCTGCACACTTCTGGGATTGCTCATTACCTTATTGCCAGCCTTGATTTTATCCCAAAATGGTATTACCCTAGTTTGAACATCACATTTGCCTTTCAGGGACTCTGAAATGGTTCTAAAAATAAAATCCACCTTGAAATAATGATTTACTGTGCCTGAGGGTATTCATAAGTATATATTGGGAGTTCTTAAAGTAATAAAATGAAAACCATAAAAAACAACAACACTGTTGGTTAACTTTGAAAACTATCCCAGTGGGGTAGCCTTTCTAATTATGACACAAAACCTGGAAGTCATCATAAGTCTATATAAAAATATAAATCAGTTAAACTTAAATACATAAAAACAGTAAAACTGTGCATTGAAAAAAACACCATAAATTCAAAAAGTAATAAAATGGGAACAAACTTGCCACACATTCTGTCACAATGACTAATTTCCCTAATGTATAAACATTCTTCTAGTAAGAGAATTACCACAATCTCTCAGAAAAATTGGCACAGGACATGGACAGATGTTTCACAGAAAAAGAAATGCTCTTAGACATACATATGACATGAATTAGGCCAGTGCACAGGAAAATTACCACCTGACGACATGGTCACAATTTAAAACATTCCTGCCTTTGGATCTGGCAATGTCAGCATGGCTCACGTATGGATGTGGTACTGGAAACAACCTGATGCCGGGGGTCCTGTCATCCAGACATATGGATGACACCAGCCACTGGAGGACTGAGGCAGCTCAGTGTGCATCAACAGTGTAGCTGTTCTGAGTGAGAACAGGAAAGTACAGGACATGTGGGCAGGAGGTGGTGTGTGGGACGTGCTAGAAAGATCTGAGCACATAGATGCACACGGCTTATGTGAAGTGGGGCACACCAGAGGGAACAAAATTCTTACTGTATCTGTAGTTTGACTTTTACATGTTAGGAGGTGCATATGTAGTTACTTCTTTTTTAAAAAACAAAGCCTACTTTATAATCACAAAAGACACAGCAAAATGACTTGTGTACTTTGCTGGAACTAAAAATATTCCATGACTTATTTGGTGATCTTTTGGGAAACTTCCAGTTGTTGCCACTTTTTCAGATGTGAGATCACTAACCTATAAATGGACCAAATCAATTTTCACCTTTACCTTCATACACATTTGATCATGGCCTCTGGAAGTTCCTTAAATATTTAACTTGTTAGATATTATAGAAGGAAAAGGCTGGGGAAACCCTGCCAAGGCAGGGATGGTGAGGTGCTGGTAGTTGGATTTTCTTGCCCTTTTCAAATGAAGGTTTCCTAGCTGTAGCCCAAATGTGGCTTTTTATTTAGGTAAAACACCTTCCCTTCTTTGTCTTTTTCTGCTTATGTCATATGCACACCTCCAGACCTCTGCCCCAGGGTTTAAATTCTGGGGAAACCACTGGGCAGAGGGTGATTAACCTTATCTTGTCAGTGGATTTTGTACTGGGTCTTCCACCAGCCTTCTGAAGTTGGGCCAGTGACGATCAGACCACAGAATCAGGACGTTCAGAAAAGGGGGTAACTGCTCCCCCATCTCCGTGGGCACAGCACTTCAAGATCAAAGGTTTTACACTTCGATCCCTCCCTGCCTCCACCCCTGGGGACGAAGGGCTCTTGGAGGTAAGGAGTAAAACTAACCTCCTGTAGCTCTCTGCAGAGCCCTTTCCCCAACACAGGCCTCCACTCATGGGCTCATTCAGCAGTCACATCGGTCCTGGTCCTGCAGTGGCCCTAAGTAGTTGAGGGGCCAGACCCTATGCTCACACCCAGTCTTTGTCTGGCATGCGACCCCTTTCCAGCTGTCCCAGATTAAAGCCAGATCCTCAGAGAACACACTGCAAGCTGGGGCACAGCATTTGCTTGAGAACTCCACACTGCACGTGGCTGCGGGTCACAGTCCCAGGGAAGAGGGGAGCTCTGCTGGGAAGGCAAGGGGCTCGCCTATAACCACGGGCATGTATGATGGCCTGAGGATGGCCTCCCTATGCCCTTCTGCTGTTTTCTCCTTATGAGGCACACTGACAAGAGTTAATGTGCCACCTGTCACCCGGCATGGACAGTTCTTTGTTTCAACTATAGTAAACAGGGATCTCAGGGGCTTTTCCACCAGGGGATGAACATTGCTGATGCTCACCTAGAAGAGTGACTGGAGAAGAAACCCTTGTAAACCCTTTATTTTGAGTGGAACACATGAGGTTCAGCTTATTCCATATACCATACATTCACTGCAGAACGACTGTGGCCCCAGGGCCTATGTCTCACAGACTTCACATCCTGATGCAAGAGGGCCCAGAGCCAGTGTCCTACAGAGGCCCCAGACAATGGGCATAGCCCTGTACCCCAGAAGAGCCTCAAGAAGGCAGTTCTGGGGACTGAAGTCCACCTGACCCACAGGGGGATGGTGTGTGTCTTCAACACTGCTCAGCTGCAAATGGCTCATGGTAGCAATACATTCACTGGGGCTCAGAACACAGCTGCTACACAAACACCCAGCACCACACAACAGAGATGTCACTCACACAGCACAGCCATAAATATTGTAAGCAGGTCATGCTCACATTCAGACCTCCTCTGAAGAGCTGGGACACACAGAGGTATTTCCCCCAGCCCTCTTCTACTCACAAGGCCAACTTCATCAGCTTGCCTCAAGCCATCCAAGAACCTGAGAAAACAGACCTCTGGATGACCTCGCATGTCCATAACCAAAGAGGAGGCCAATGCATTCAGGTCCGCCCAATTCACTGTCCCAGAGGACATGGTGGTTGCCACTTGGCCCACCCTGAAAGCAGCCAGAACAGCCTGTAAAACCTCCCGACCAAGTCTCTTGGGAGAAGGTGGAGGTCCACCCTGGGGATGAGAGGAGGGACCAGACGGGGGCAGGGAAACAAAACAAGACCCCTGTCACAGAAACACGTTACAGTCACCCCAACCCTGCATACAGGGGAGGGATGGGGGATGGTGTGCCTGTGTCATACTAAACTTGACATGTGCCCTTTGCCCTGTCTGGTTTACTGCCCACCTGGGGCTGAGGCAGGAGGAGACACTAGGCCTGGTCACGTTCTAGCTCTCTGCCTGTCCAGGGGCAGGTCTGCAAGGCCAAAGGGAAAGGGGTGGCAGCCCGAGCAGTGGCTTCCTCCCAACACATCAAGGCGTTCCACACAGGTCTGTTCTCATGGAGATGGAGCCGCTCTGTAAGGATGGCTGGGGCAGCTTGGCCACTATGAGGCTGGATTCTTCTGTCTTCTCAGGGAGTCGATGTAATGAAAAATGGCCCCCAGAGCCCAGCTGGTCTCAACATTGTTGATTTTCCGAGTCAGCTTGAAAACACAAAGGAAGGCACAGAGTGGGCATGGTTGGGAGGCTGGAAGCAGTACCCCCAGCCCTTGGGGTCATAAAGGGCACAGGAGCACCCAGAGACAGTCTTTACCTTCAGCACTTTGTTCTCTGGGAAGCCAAACTCTTGGAGCAGCAGGCTGATGTAGGTGAGGTCCATGCACAGAAAGGGGTTGCCTAGAGGATGGGTCTCCGCTGTCCTGCACACTGGGGGTGAGAGAGCCCTTTCCCAATCAGATTCCAAGTGGTTCATTCCTGGGTGGGATGGGGGGGCTCTATGCAGACTAGACTCCACCCACCCCAGGTGCCCACCCTTCACAGGGCTCTATGTTGGCCCCAGGTTCTCAGTGATTTAGAAAAGACTGTAGCCCAGAGTGGGAAGGTGATCTGCCAAGAGCACACCAAAGGGTAGGGTCTCAAAGCTAACCAGCCTCCCCTGGGCCTGGCCTCCAAGACCAAGAGGGACTTGTGTGTCTTGTCTTGGTGTCATGGGCCTAAGGCCAAAGTCTCACACTGCATAGCTCTGCACCCATGACTTCTAGATACCTCTCTCAGGGGTGGATCTGGGCTTTCTGGAGAATGAAAACACCAACAAATCTGGCTCAGAACATTCTACTCTTATTCTCAAGGAGGATGAACAAACCTACCAATAGCCTTCCCAGAATTCTGCTCAGAACCTTTTCCTGTTGAAGAGTCATGACAAACCCCTAAGTGACAAGAAAACTTGAAGAAAAAAAAAAAAGCCACTTTGAAGGGGAAGGGGAGAAAGGACTTTCTATAGAGAAACATATGAAGTTTAACTCTTTTGATCTGCAATTAACAACAACCAAAGAGCAGAATATTTACAGACAGCCTTCATTTCACACCCCAGCCAGCCAGATTGAGTGTGATGGACAAAGGAGGAGAGGAAGGGGGACTGCTGGGTCAGCTACCTGCAAACTCAAGGGGAATAGCTCTTCACTCCCTACATGTTGGGCTCTGCTGTGCAGGGGTTGTTGGTGTGACAATTGTGAATTTGCTGGGACAATATCAGGGGAAATCCCTGAACTGCAGTGAAGAGGTGTCAGAAACAGTGAAATCAAGGGAGTCCATTTCTAACAACCTTAGAACTAGAAATATGCCGTATCACAGCCAGGGACACTGAGGCTCCCCTCTCCCCCTGCCGTGGCCACACAGGATGTGGCTGACCTGTGGTCTGGGCCCAGCACAGTGACCCCAAGCACCCTCTCCCACCTCTGAACACTCATCTGCCTGGCTGAATCAGGAACTAAATCCAGAAGTTCTCAGTACTGCCTCACAAGCACCAAGGTACATCTGCCACACAGAGGGACTGGGTCCTTGTCTCCCACTCTGGCTCTTCTCACCCGGGCAGTGCAGCCATCACTTACCATACTTGGCTGCAATATCAAAGTCTCCCACGACGAGGCTGCCTCCCTTCTCCACATCTGTGGGATAAGACCAAACACCTGGTCTGTACCAGCATTCCTGAAGCAGTGATGCCACCAATGCCCTGAGGCTGGTGCCCATGAGAGGATGATGTAAGGCGGCGTATCCAGGCTGACTGCAAGTGGGGCAGTGGCCCTCCCATGCACTGATCATTTGTCCAAAGTGACGTGGCTGGGGGTGGGTAGGTGTTCCATGCAGGACACCACATGGGGATGATTAGCACAATCATGGGACTTAGAGGGTCCCTCAGAGGAAAGGCACCAGGATCCTTGGACCCCAGAGACTGGGCAATCTCTTAATTTTAAGTTAAAAAAAAAAATAAAAGGGAAGAATTGGATACATTTTCTCAAGCTGTGGCCCAGAGTTCAGCAATGGTATTCTGGTATCAATTTTATGAATGTGGAAAAAAATTCTATAAAAAAAGTCAAATAGTGGTTTGCCAGGTCTTAGATCAAATGGTCAGAGAGACTTTACAGGGCTCTCCAGAAGGGAATGGCCCCAGCCTTCTGTGACATTCCTAGGGAGGGAGGCATGGCAGCTGTGTCTCCCAACTCTCAAGATTGGTGATTGTTTCTTCAACGCACCCCAAAACCTCTACTTTTCAAAGAAGGGCCTTGAGATATCCCACACACTTACGTTTCGTAGGGGGCAGCTGCTCAGTGAGCTGAATTTTCCTTGACTTTGGGCATTTGCTCAGTCAGCAAATGTCACATTGAAGATGGATACCATTTCTGAAAACAGACCTAAGCAGCTCTTTCAGAGCCATGTGTAACCACAAAAGGGAGTTGGAAGAGCTTTTCTGAACAGGCCAGCATCTCCCGAGGTCACTCTGGGAGGCTGTTGGTCCCCTAGGGAAAGGGCAACCTGCAGCCAGTGATAAGGTGATGCTGGGAGGTGTCTCTTCAAGCCAGCCTAGGAGAGTGGAGTCCCCCAGTGTGCTGCCAGGCCAAATTTGTGTGTGGTAGGCCCTGAGCATTGTGATGTCCACAGCCAGTGGCACAGTCAGGAGAGTGGGGATCAACTAATGCTGCTCCAGGTATAGGGAGCCTGCAGGGGCCCTCAGGCCTGGCAGGTCAAGTGGCCATAGGGCCAGCTACCAGGAGGTAGCTTGTTCTATGCCAGAGAGAGAGACCTGGGGCCTGAGCAAAGGGTGAATAGAGGTCATTTTCCACCTGGACTACCCACCCTTGGGTGGTAGTGTTCCACACTGGTCCCAGGCAGCAGGTGGCTCAGGGAGCCTGGAGACGCCACAGTGCCCATAAGCTCCTGAAGCTGGTCAGTGGGCTGACCCCTCCCCATGCCAGCCTAGGTGCCAGATGGGGAAAGATGGCCATGTCACCAAGGGCGCCCTCAGCTAGAGACCTGGGGGCCAGGCAGGAATGGCTGAGGGTCTGAGTTACACAGGTGCGTCAGTTCTGCCTTAGAGCAGAACAACTCAACAGCAAGTAACTGTTTTTGCACTGACATTGTATTACTAAGTGGCTCAAAAACCTGCTTTATTTTTGAAAAGGGGGCTTACTATTGCCTATACGGATGACAAGACACTTGCCCTCCTGTCTACTTCCAGCTGTGAGGGTCACTGATGACATGATTACTCTCTGCCGTGGGCCCTCTGCACACCTCAGCCCCACCCTTACCTATGAGGCCAACATTTGCTGCAAGGTCATAATAGTAGGAAAAAGCATAAAAATCCACATCCTTCACTTCTTCTGTTCTATGCACTTTGTTTCGAAGGATTTCCGACACTCTGCTGGCACACAGCTCATGGAGGTTCACTGCTGAGGCAAAGGAGAAGCACAAAGATAGCAGTTTGGGGGCTCAACACCTGGGCCACGCAGCCCCCAGGGCTCTGTCCAGTGATTTGAGGCCCTGACCTGGAGGGTGTGGCAGGGCAAAAAGCCTGCATAGCACCTACCCTGAGTCAGGGTGCTCATCAACACCACACATATCAACAGCAAACTTTCAGGAGCCACAGCACTGTGGGCCCAGGTCAAGGGAGAGAAACCCAAAGCATGAAGGTGGCCAGAGATGGTGTGGTCCTCAACCCTGAAGGACATTGGCCCTTGGCTCAGCACACACAGCTGTCCTAATGCAGCCCAATGGGTTCAAGTTCACACTGTTTACTCTCTGCTAGCCCTTACTGAGCTCTGAACATGCAGGCTATCCCATCAGCCACTGTGGAAGTGGGACCTGCACCCTCCTTATGTCACAGATGAGGAAACTGAGGCCTAACAGGCAGCCTGCCAAGCTCACACAGCTGGCAATTAACCCCTTGCTCGGAAGAAGGACAACAGAGAGCCCCAGAGGTTATCAAACGTGGATATCCCATAGCCCACCCCTGGACTCAGCTTCCCATCTCTCCCAACAGACCTGCCCATGGCCTGAAAGCAGCTCCAGCCAGTTCTCCCCTTGTCCTTGTCCGATGGATCTCATTTCCCTCCACTGTCCCTTGTCAGGACAGCCATACTTCCACTTCCTCATTCCTTAAACACAGCAGTCATCCCAGGGCTTTTATACTTGCTGCTCCTCTGGCCTGGAGAACTGCTGCTTTAGATCATCTGTGTGCCTTATTCTCCATCTCTTTAGGTCTTGGCTCAAACACCACTCCATGAAGCCTTCCCTGGCCATCATATTTAAAACAGTTATCTTCCTCTCAGGTTCCCCCTCCCCACAATCCCTTCTGTTTCTTTCTTCAAGTTACTTTCTTGTTTATCAATTCCTCCCACTGAAATGTCAGCTGTATGCCAGTGGCTGCAACAGGGCCTGACGCATAGGATGTGCATGAGCAGCTGGCTGAGACGGTGACCTCCATGGTCAATAATAAGAAACATATATTTGGTCTTTGTTCTGGACACAGCTTCTAAAACCCTTGGGATTTCCTGAGGAATGGAGATAAGAGGAAGATCTTCTGTTACTCAGGATAAATCTGCCCCTTTTTCTCAAGTATACCTGAATTTATGTGAATGAGTGGGCTCTTGTTGGTGGGTCCCTGAGTGGCTTCAGGATGGGAGCTGGTTATCAGAGGAGCCAACCATGTGATTAGAGGGTTGGAACTTTTAGCCCACCCTTCAAAATTCAGGGAGGGCAGGGGGCTGGGGCTTGAGTTAATCACCAGCAGACAATGATTTAATGACCTATGCCTGTGTAGTGAAGCTTTATATAGCCCTAAATAGGTTCCGTGAGCTTCCTGGATGGTGAACACATGAAAGTACTGGGAGGTGGTGTCCCCAAGGAGTGCATGGAGGCTCCACACCCCTTCTCCAACACCCTGCCCTATACATCTCTTCCATTTGGCTGTTCCAGACTTGTGCCTTTTATAAAACAGTGATATTATGTAAATTGCCTTCCTGAGTTCTGTGAGCTATTCTGGCAAATTATTTGGGGGTGGTGGTGGTGGTTCGTGGGAACCCCTAATTTGTAGTCAGCTGGTCAGAAGTATAGGAGGCCCAGGACTTGCTATCTGCATCTGAAGCAGAGGGGGGTGAGGGGAGCCTCGCAGGTCTGAGCCCTTAACCTCTGCAGTCTGCACTAACTCCGGGGTGAGTCTGAACAGAATTATTCATGTGTGGAGAACTGGTGGGTGTGGGGAACTCCCTCCCCTCCCCTGCCCACATTTGGTGTCAGAAATGTGAGTAGAAATAGCTCTGTCACCAAAGACAGACAAACCTCATGCCCATTATGTCCAGCCTGGAAACAGTTCAATGTTTCTTTTAGCAAAAACTAAAGGAGCACAGAGCAACTGAAGACCACGTGGGGCAAGAGGGGTCAGGCTGGTAAGACAGCACACCCAATGTCACAGGCTGGGGGGGCTATGCCACCTGGATCAGCCTCTCCTGTGCTCACCAGGCAGCCTGAGGTGATAGGTGGAGGGAACTGATTCCACTGAAGAAGCCATTTCTCCCTCTTTTCAGAGATAAGCTCACACTGCTACTGGGCCAACAGCCCCAACTTGGCCATTTGTCTTAAGAGTGGTAGAATGTTCAGGTCCTTCCTCACTGGAGGCTTGTTAGGAAGTGCAGTCTTTTGGAAGAAAGTATGTGGCGACAGACAAGGGAGCCTTGTGCAGAGACCCCATGGGAGCCAACAGTTCCCAGTGTGTTCTGGCAAGGGCCTCCTGCAGCCCTGACAGTTCACAGAGATGCTTCCATTTCATGGGCAAGTGAGGGCTTGTCTGTGAATGAGGCTTGGCAACAGCCTCTCTGCTTCTGAGAGGTATTCAGAAGGTACAGAAGAGAGGGAAGGCTGTGGATCTTAACCCTCATAAACCACTGATGAACAAGAAGTCCACCATACCTGCCTTCTGTCCTGAAATTCTGTATGTTATTTCAGCATGTTGCCACTCTCCTGTGAAACCTGGAGACAAACAAGGACTGACCAACTCCTTTCCATCCTCAGCTGAAATAAAGAGAAATAAGAAAGGCACGTTATCACAGTAAGAATGGGGCACACATGGATTCTCCTGAGAACAGGCCTATAACACAGAGGATTATAGGCTAGTGAGGGGAAGATTTTTACCTCCCTTAACTACCTAAAATAATTTAGATAGTGTGTCTAGCCCAGAAACAGGGCTGTTACCAGAGATATTTTAATCTAAGTGACTTCTGTATGGATGGGCAAACATCTAATAACCAAACCTCTGTTCTTGTGTCCTGTGAATCACCTTCTTCCCTTTTAAAGCCCCCAGGCCCCTGGTCTATTTCTTAGCTCAGGATGACACAAAGCCTCAATTGCCCAACTTGTCCTTGGTGTCATATTCTTCTGGGGCTCCCATACATTTGTAATTAAATGTTTTTCTCCTATTAATCTTTCTTATGTCAATTTAATTAATATACTAGCCAGAAGAACCTAGAAGGGCAGGAAAAATTTTTCCTCCCCAACAGTTGGGGAGCCAGCCAGGAAAAACTTCACTGGCTGCAAACTGCCTGTTCTGAGGCTGCTGCAGCTGAGAGATCCTGAGACTTCTGACAGGTGTGGCACAAGGTACGAATTTTGTCAGGCTCCTGAATCTCTGCCTGTAGGGTCCAGTGGAAATGAGTGGTGAAAATCTCCCCCCACCCTTCTAAATTTAGATTAGCAGGAGAAAATATTTGTACAAGTTCCTTGGGTATGGTGACTCTGGTAAAGATTTATTATTAACACTCTTGACTTTTTTATTGATCCTTTTTGTTGCAGAGATGGTCACTGCTTTTCTCTCGTCTGTCATCATTTGTCATAAGAAGGAAGACCACAGGGTAGAACGCAAGCCTAGGTCCTATAAGCCTGCTGAGTTCACAGTTCCCACCAGACTAGTGTCTGTTTAGACAAATGTTGCTGTGGGTCAATATGCACATGAGGTAAAGAAGTTGCTAGGGGACATCTTGGAAGCCAAAGCCACAAAACAGGTAGGCATGGGTCAAGCACTTAAAAGCTGTCAGAGTGCTCCCTGTCTAACCCAAAGACTCCTGTGTTAGGATGAGTTAGCCACAAAACAGGCCAGACTGACACTAGGTCACCTGTGAACCTTGAGAAAACTGCCATACGAGGTACTCTGTAAAACACTTCACAATCTCTAACCCAGCAACACATCCCTCTCAGGTACAGTTTGGCTGAGACACCAAAGGCTCAGCTAAAGCTGTTAATGTGCCTATAAGGGGCTTTCCTTTCATTTTGTTTATGTATTGAGAGCTTGTCTTTATGACCAGTGAGAATATTCTCTCTGTACACATCACATGCATCTCGGTGGCTAGCTGAGTAGTCTGTGGTTCCGAGACTTTAAGTCACAAGAAGCACTCTTTGTCTGACCAGGCCAGCTCTCAGGAGAGTTTGTCACAGGGGTCCTGGTCCATATGGGGTTTTTGTCATCTCAACCTTCACTGTTTTGTCAGTGCTGAAAAAGTCCCATTTTAGCAGTGCCTACCTGGTATCTGATTAGCAGGTGTGTGACTGGAGGTGCCTCATGTTCTCATGGGGAACTGGAAAGGGTTTTCATGCATCATTCTTACTGCTTGCAACAACAAAAGGCTTTACTTTCTTAGACTATTTCTGGGAGTAAACTTTCTGGATCTTATAAGGGCCCATCATCTTTTGGGACACTTCTTGTGTTCATGGTTAAGCCATAGAACGGCTTTTTGGTTTGAGTCACTATTGAGATTAATATAAAAATCCTGCTCACCAATGGCCAATGAATCCTTTGAATTGATAATATTTGAAAGAAAGAAAAATATTTTTGAGAGTTCTCAATTATTATCCTAAATAATTGTCTTATTGGTACCTATAGAAAGACCAAGTTAAAAAAAAAAACAGACATGAAGAAATGTAACAGCTAAGCTTTAGGGACTCCTTTAATAAGATGGGGCAGGGGAAGAAAGGAAATTAGACTTAAAACAAAAATGAAAGTCCCCATCCAACATAAATTTCTTAAAATCTGGCCCTGTCTCCTCAGCAAATTCCCTTAACTCCCAAACTCGTCCACCTTCCCCAGAAAATCCCTTAAACACTGAACTGCTTACTTTAGCTTCCCTTTCCCTACAAGATTTACAGAGAGCACTCTGGCCTGATCTCTACGCCCAGGGTATACAAGTTACTCATATAAATACTAAAAGCCAAAAAACAAATTTAACAGTAGCACCCAAAGTAGACAATAAGGCTTAGACAGAAAGCTCCTTGCTATAATCAGGCTCTGCTAGCTTTAGGCCTTCCTGTGCAATGTCCTTTACAGCTACATCCTAGATTCCCACCCAAATAATTCACATCCCTAGATAGCAGATTTTTAAAATTGTAAAGCCCTTGAAGGGCCTTGAAAGTCTTGACTTTCATTGGATTCTACCAAATTAAAAGAAAATCCCAGATTAATGTCCATTTACAACCCTACTCATAGGGACCTTGTTTGGGTGCTAAGGGGCATTCTTCCCATCCATGGTTATATTGTAGTTATCAGACAAGCCAGATAGCTCCCTGAAAGCCCCCGCCCCCACCCAAGGAAACAGATGACTAGCATTTCTCCTAGGACCTCCTATAAATGATCAGCTGAAGGCTGATGTTAGGGGATGATAGGCTTTTCTTCCTAAGATGAAGGTCCAAGATTGAAATGTGCACTCAGAAAGGAGGCCTTTGTTAAAATACTATATATAGACTTTACAAAGGCATACTGCATTAATCCCGGAAAACATCTGCTGTTTGTCCAGACTGAAAACTGCCAAGACATTTAAAAGATTTTTTTAAATAGCTCTGTGGCTGGAGACCGGCCAGACTGGAAAATGATATTCAGAGACTGATAGGATTTTTTAGGTCTTTTCCCCTAGGCTAAAATGAAACTATGTTCTCAGAGGAAAAGAAAAATCTTCTGAAGCCTCTATAAAAAGTTTTATTCCTAAAACACTACAAAGCTCTTATATATATATATATACACATATATATATATACATACACATATATATATGTAATACATATATATATAAACATATTAATATAGTTGGATGGGTGGATCAAACTATGATATCATTTAAGCTGCAACCCAATTCTTTTAAAGAATTGAGAACTGTCCTTGTCTTACAAATCTTTGCAAAACTAACAATGCAGCTTTACAGGCAGCTCAAAGCTCACCTGTTCTTTTTCACCAATCCTCTCCCCCTCAATTTATCATCAACATGCATTCTTCCTTGTGCCTTTGAAATTGAAGTGTTAAAGTACAAAACTCAGGGAGGTAAAACAAAAAAGGGAATGGTCACTTGGAACTTGGGCTCATACGAAATTTTAAGTGTATGGAAACTGTAAGGTCTCAGTTTGCATCTGTTGATATGTTTATGTATTCTATATGTATGTGTTGTAATTGGGTGATATCTTCTATGTCCAAATGGTGTCAACAAAACTAATTTGTAAGAGAGCTCTATTTAATTGGCTTAAAGAAATGAAGTGTTTACATAAATTGAATTCTCAAAAATATACAGAAACTAGGGATGCCTGGCTGGCTTAGTTAGTGGAGCATGTGACTCTTGATCTCAGGGTCATGGGTTAGAGCCCACATTGGGCATAGAATTTACTTTAAAAAAATTAAAGAATAAAATACTTCATTCTTTTTTTTTTTTTTTTTTTGAGAGACAGAGAGAGAGAAAAAACGAGCATGCATACTTGCGAGAGGAGGAGGGGCAGAGGGAGAGAGAGAAAGAATCTTAAGCAGGCTCCAGGCTCAGCACAGAGCCAGATGCAGGGCTTGATCCCATGACCCTGGAATCATGACCTGAGCTGAAATCAAGTCAGTCACTCAACTGACTGAGCCACCCAGGCACCCCAAAGACAAAATCTTTAAAAAAAAAAAAAAGAAACTAACCCAAATGTTTTCAAGTTAATGTGATCTAGTATTAACCTTTAGTAAATAAAAACTAGTTTAAGTTTGTTGATTAAAACAGGCAGGTCTTCAGAAGTTAATCAGTATGGCAGAGTGCCTGGGTGGCTCAGTGGTTGAGTGTCTGACTCAACTCTTGATTTCAGCTCAGGTTACGGTCTCAGGATTGTGGGACTGAGCCCATGCTGAGCATGGAAAACTGCTCAAGCTTCTCTCTCTTCCTCTCAAATTAAAAAAAAAAAAGTTACTAGTATGAAATATGAATATCACTATGAATATCACTATATCACTTTTATTCCACCTTGATTTACTTAAGGTCAAATAAGCTCATGCCATCTTTTACAAAAATCTATCAGCCAGAAAAATAGCTTGGGATGATGGCTGACTTTGTCTAAGGTCTCATAAAGCAGTCTAAACACAGTTGTTAAGAACAAGTAAATTGGGGCACCTGGGTGGCTCAGTCGGTTAAGCGTCCGACTTCGGCTCAGGTCATGATCTTGCGGTCTGTGAGTTCAAGCCCTGCGTCGGGCTCTGTGCTGACTGCTCAGAGCCTGGAGCCTGTTTCAGATTCTGTGTCTCCCTCTCTCTCTGACCCTCCCCCGTTCATGCTCTGTCTCTCTCTGTCTCAAAAATAAATAAACGTTAAAAAAAAAATTAAAAAAAAAAAGAACAAGTAAATTAAATAGATACAAGTAGTATATGAGATTTTTAGGTGAACTTTTCCGCAATAATTATGTTTTATGGTATGTGTACTTAAAAAATTTTCCCAAATCTTTTGGATAAGCTAAAGCTTTAAACTTTTGCTAAATGATGATTTAAGTTAAATTCACTGACTATCCAGACCATTTCTAATTAAGAGAAAATACTGGAACATTAATTACTGAACATAGATTTATACACTTTTATTTCCTTTTTCAGAAGAACTAAAAGGTATTTGGATCATGAGTAAACATATCTTATGCCATACTGAAAAAAAAAATTGTGCTATGAGGAAGCAGATGTCTCTAAGAATTATTGTTTATTTATTTGGGCGGGGAGGGGCAGAGAGAGAGGGAGACACAGAATGTGAAGCAGGCTCCAGCACAGAGCTGTCAGCACAGAGCCTGATGTGGGGCTCGAATTCACAAATGGTGAGATCATGACTTGAGCCAAAGTTGGAAGCTTAACCCACTGAGCCACCCAGGCACCCCTAGAAATTATTAAATGTATTCATAAGTTTGCCAATCTAAACAATGCTGGTGTGACATAGTTTACAACTGTTAACTTCTTAGGGGTTTTAAGAGTTAATTCTAATTAATATATGTAACTAAAATTACTAGCAATAATAAGGGAAACAACTCTGTATGCAAAGACAGTAAAATGTGCTTTCAGTAAGAAGAGGTATGAGGTATGAAGATGCATTTTTGTTAAGGAGAAAGAAAGTAAATTTGTTTCAGGTAAAACTGGTTATTTCCAAACGGGCAGGAGAAGAATAAAGACAAATTAAATGGAAAGCTGGAAAGATAAAATCTTACCTTGTGTGGTTAAGTTGGTTAAAACTGAATGAATTTATTTAGGTTATAAAATGAAGCTTTAAAATCAGTAGTGTACTTATATGAAACCAAAATTGAATGTTCTTTCACCTACTAAAAGGACAAAGTTTTCTGGGACTAGTAACTGGCCTGCTCCTGATAAGACCGTGAAAGGCTTTTTGTTACCTTTTAAGTAACCAGCCTACAAAAAACAAAGATTATGTTTTATCAAAATAATTTTGTTTTATCAGGTCTTTGACCAGTTTTGCTCACAACTATGTAACCTTCTGTTTCGCCCTCCCAAAGGATTTTACCTTTGTCACTTTGGTTAAACAGATAAGTAATGTTTCATAATGATCAGTAATTTGTATTAGTCAAGTGTACAAATCTTGTGGGTTTTTTTGACAAATTTCCAAAATCAAATTCTAAATGAATTCTTTTTTGGCCTCCAACTAAGTTTGAGATTTTTAAGAGGGCACAGATAACATCTCAAAAGATACGCTCTCTCTATAAAAAGAGATGTTACACTGAGTTTATTTGTTATGTTAAATTACCTGGAAAGCATGTCAGATAAGTGATGATAAGCCTTCTTAGATTATAACATATGAGTAAATGTTACTAACATACATATTATAGAAATTGTTAAGAAATTCCTAAAATTCTGGTATGTCCTGGTATAATGTTGTGTCATAATTGTTACCTTAAAATATTGCACACCACAGAAATAACCAGACCTCTTTGTCAATTCCACTACAATGAACTCTCATCAGATCTTTGACAATGGGTATTTTAATAGTCACTTACAGTTACTATTTTTACTCTTGCAAAAGTGTTCCTACAAAAGTACTTTCCTTCAAGGAGATTCAAGAAAAGGACTTTTGACAAGTCCAGGTTTCTGATAACTTTATGATCATAAAACCGGGCTGGGTAAGAATTTCTAGAGCTAAAGAGAAAACGGGATTTAAGGGAAACAAGTACTAATTACATGGAACTGAATAAACTGAGAAGGAGCATTATAATTTTTATGAGTTTTTGTTTGAAATATTGCCTGTTCTGTTCTTCCAGATTTAGAAAAAAAATTTTTAAAATATATTTATTTATTTTGAGAGAGCGCAAATCAGGGAGGAGCAGAGAGAGGGAGACAGAGAATCCGTTGCAGGGCTCAAAACTCAAACCATGAGATCAAGTCCTGAGCTGAAACCAAGAGCTGGCTGCTTAACCAAATGAGCCACTCAGGTGCCCTTGTTTTTCCAGATTTAAGGAAACATTTTTTCTCTTTTTTCTTAAGCTATCAACAACTTGGTAAGATATACCTTTGTGAACAAAGATGAAACAATTACTTTTTCTCCCTATCTGATACTTCCAGAATTTGGAAACTTACTGAATATGCTTATTTTCATGGCAATATAGTTACATGTGTAAGTTCAGTAAGAATCCATTCTCCTGAGTCTCCAGAACACAACTGGAAACACTGGCTATATTACCAAGGTTTTTACTAGAATGTCATATTTGAGAAGGATGTGTGTAAGCTCAGACATGATCAGACAATTTTAAGGAACTAAGGCTGGTGTTATGAAGCCTATGAAGCACCTTGAAAAAACTGGCCTGATATCTTGCTTGAAGGGTTCCTAGCATGCTTACAGGTGAGTAAATGTTTTCTGGCAGGTGCAGGAACCTTATGATATTTTAGACACCTCAAGAAAAGAGGAATTCACCTAAACTATAGGTATTGCAGGTTAAGTCTGATGGCCTTGGCTTGATGGTTCTAGCTTCAAGAGGCCATTTTAAAAACTTCAATCTGAGATTCCTTATGAAAGTTCCAGCAAAGAGGATTAAAAGAGCCTATATGATGGTCAATCCCTATTCTTGCTGCACTTATGCAAGTAATCAGACCAAATTTATTGAAACTAAACTTAATCTGCAAACAAATTAGTCTTACTGCATTTATCTCTGGTAGAAATGGGGTGGCTAGTAGAAACCACAGTATACACTTCTACTCCTGCTGTCTCTGAGGTTTTATCTTCTGCCTATAAGTTGGACTGGAGCCTCATTATTCTACTCTTCTCGGATAGCTGGCTATAACTCTCCAAACTAACATTTCCAGTTTTTCTCCTACACCTCTGACTTGGAATCATTGAGAGCTAAATTGCCCTTTTTTGAAGCCATTAAACCTAGGCTGGACAATTGGATATAAATTTCAGAGAATCATCACAACAGCTCACATATGGATAATCTTCATGCCGGCTGCTGTGTGGAGCACTCAGAAAGATCACCAAAGACATTCAAACTGCAACAGGAAAACCTATCAGTTTGTCGCTGTCTGCCCTCACTCTGTCTGAAGGTGCTTCAAGCTGAACATCTAGAAATCTTCTCAAATGGCTGCCTTCAGAAGAGAAACTAGGATTACAATCTGCCAGTCATTAGCCACTATGTTTATTTCCACAGAAATGTATTTTACTTAAATACCTGATTTCTGGCACCACAGGCCTAACTTTGGGTGCCCACCTGCATCACTGCCTCCTGAAATGAGACACAACTATCTAACTGAACCCATCCATTATCAGGACTAAGAGCCTGGTTCAGTGATATGGAACAATCTACTAGCTTGAGTTCTCGACTGTGAAACTTCTTAGAAAAATTTCAAAGGTAGGACTAACAGGGAGTTGAATAGATGACCCCAAAATATGCCACTTTGGCATGTGGAATGTTTTGAGCTAAAGATAATCAATACTCAGAAGATTCAAGAAAAACTTTTACCTTTCTCTTAAATACTAAAAGAATTTAGATAGGGGGTCTAGCCCAGAAAGAGAGCTGTTACCAGAGTTAAGTTGTTAAGAATGACCTCCGTATGGGAGGGCAAACACATCTAATGACCCAACATCTGTACTTCCTATTGTCATGTGAATGCCCATCCCCCTCACCTTTTTAAACTGTACTGTTATTATTTTATTATTAAGTAATCCACTTCTGTGACTGTCATGAAGCCCAGGCGGGGTTAACAGTAATGAGTCCTAGAGGTAACTATACCCAACTATGGACTTTCTGGGTATAAGCACTATCTTCCCTCTCTACCTCAGCTGAAAACCCAGACTCATGAGGCCTTAATCCCCGCCTCCCTATTCTTGGAAGATGCCAAAGCCAACTATATAGCAGGTTTTTCAGAGAAGATGACTTTGTCTTCCCAGAAGACAAATGCTCTAGTTTGCTTTATGAGGCAAATAGTAACCCCCAAGCCCCAAACCCCAAACAAGTTGGGACCTGCGCAGACCTCACTGTGCCCTCTTTCCCTTTAAGGCCCTAGACCTCTATCCTATTCCTTAGCTCAGAATGGCACGTAAGCCTCAATTGCCTGACTTGTCCTTGGGTATCATATTTTTATGGAGTCCTGTGCGTACATAATTAAATTTTTCTCCTATTAATCTGTCTTATGTCAATTTAATTAATAGACCAAAAGAAAAAATTTTCCTAATACTAGTAATGAAGGCATCGGAGAGCTAAAGGAACATGCTTCTTTTTGCCAGATTAGACCTGACCTGTGGAAGGATTCCAGGTCAACTAGGGGAGGCAAAGACTTTTTCTATCACAGAAGTTGCAGCAAAACCTCATCAGTTCTAGAAACATAGCCACCACAAGCTTACATGCACTGAGGGGCTTCAGGGTTCCAGGCACTGGGTCAAGTGCTATTCAGTCAATTGTCACAACCATGCTAATAAAAGGGGAGCCAACACTACTTGGTTTTATGGACAAATGAGGCAGTGAGTAACCTGGCAGGGCCAAGACAATGCTATCATGCCATGCATCTGTGTTGCCCCACAAGACAAAACCTGAGGTTTTTTTTCCAAAAAAAAATTGGAAAGGAAGCATGGTGGTTGGCCTCCAAGGGCCCACGATGCCACCCCTCGAGGATGTGCATGCTGAGAAGTGAGTCCCTATGTCTGCCCTTGATTCTGGCCTGGGGCTGCTTTCACCCATGGAATGTGCAGGATATGATGGCATGTGACTTCAGGGCATTTTCCTTCCTGATCTGCTAGGGAGAAATGCAGGCTGCTCTGCTGGGGGTGGGCCACATGGAGGAGCACTGAGTTGCAAGACATTCACCCAGACACCACAGGTGTCACCACACAACACCCTAGGGATCCTAGAAGAAGTGCTGCCCAGCTCAAGCCTGTGCAATCACGAGATACAACAATGACTGCTGTTTGCTTGTTTAACCAGTTTGGTGTGTACTTGTTGTGCAGCAACAGATAACACAATAGGGAGAGGACTCCTCTGGGGCAGGAGCTGTCCACACCCTTCGTGGCAGGTGTTACAGTCCTATGTGTCCCAAGTGGGCACTTCATGCAGATGACAGGACTCCAAGGCTAGCCATGGACAAGGCTACCTGCCTTCTTCTTCTTGGCTAAATAGGTGTTTTCTGGTCCCAGAACAAAGTCTGCAGGTATACCTGAGACATGGACATGTTTCTGGTTTGCAACAAAGGGGATAGATACCATAATAAGGTTAAACACTAGGATTTGAAATAAGTCAACTGAAATAAGATGTATGTGAAAAACAAAAATTCCTGCTGAACATTACCACCCTGGTCAGAACAACCAGGCCCTTAGAAGAAGTGCAGAGAAGTGCTAGGCCTATGGAGGGGAGCGGGTGTGGAGCAGGGAGCGGCAGGGCTGAGGGAAGGGCTTGTGGCTGGAACACAGGTGTGCATTCACACACACACTTCTGGACCAGAGGCATGGGTCAAGGCCTTTGGGCCTTGATCGATGCCATCAGTAAAGAGAGGCCAATGCCAGCATCAAATTAGTGCCCCCCAAATTGGGAAACTCCTAAGTGTCTCCTAAGTGATCTCCTAAGACCTCATAAGAGTTCATGTATCCTGGTGGCCAGCACCAGGCTTCTCCTCAGCCAGGCCACTCAGAGAAGATCAGAAAAGGCCTGGGAGGAAACATCCTGACCTGACATAGGCTCCATCTCTAGTCCAATGCCATGTCTGCAGGAAGGGCCAAGCCCATGTTTAATGATCCTTCACAGAGCAAGAGAAGATGGAGGGACATTCTCACAAGACTAGAATTGCTGTGAATAAGGGAATTCAACCCCAGCTCCAAGGCAGCAGCCTCAGAATCACCTCCTCATGGTCCCTCCTGTACTGTCATGAAGAATAATGTTCCCTCCAGATCCTTAAAAACCAGTCCATTCCAAACAAAGGTGATGATTATACAGTTTCTTGGCTAAAATCCCCCAGCTCAGTGTTTGAGAAATAACTTCACTAGCATCTCTTCCTTTTGAAAAATAACTTAGCATGTACACAGCTAAAACACATCACCATTCATCACCATCAGAGTGCCCACTGACAAGATGTGGGGTGCATCCCTCCATATGCATCCCTCCTGGGCTCTCCCAGTCTCCCAGGGCCCAGCGGGCTACTATGAGGGCGGAGGGTGGGAGCACCTTTCCTGAAGGGCCCCTGAAGGCTGCTGAGCAAGGAGGGCTCTGAATTCTCATTCCACTCACCAGGTTTCCCTTCCATGCCACCCAGAATTGCTAGCCGTGCCGACATCAATCCGAGGCCCAGGTAGCTGTGGAAAGAAAATCCTAGGTGAGGGACTGGCCTGCCACAGGAAGCGCTCGGTGCCATCTTCAACTCCACCTCCAGTATGGTCACCCAGCCTGGATCCAAAATAAGTGGGAGAGGGAGGAAACCTGTGCCGAGGCAGCAGATTTTCTGCTCCTAGAAGCCTCTCTTTGTGGAGTTCAGGCCATTTAGTTCAACAAATGAAAGCCTATTAATTGACAAGAGCTTGCTTAGGAGCTGTGGGCACCAGTGAACAACACAGATGCACCTTGATTTTTATGGAGCACATGTGCTTTATGCCAATAATCTACTAAAGGTGCCACGTAGTAAATAGATGGCTGAGAAAATTCCTGCACAATCCATGGGCTCTTCCCACCTTTTGGAAACCTCCTCCAAAGCAGAGGAGAATAAGCACAAAAAAGAGAAATGTGATTTTACTGTAGGTGAATTGAAAAATGAAGCAGGGAGAAGGCAGGAGAAGGGAGGAATAGCAGGGAGGAAGAAGAGGAGGAAGAGGGAGAGCCTCCAGTGGGGCATCTAGCAGAGGGGTTTCTGGGGCCTGGCCTGTTTGTGACCGGGTGCTCTGGCCACTGCACAGGGCTGGCTGAGCCAAACTCCTGGACAGGCAACCTTCCGCCCCCACTCCCAAAACAAACCTGTAGGAATAGAGCTTGTAGGTCCGATTAAACATCTGGAGTGACGTCAGGTAGCCAGGCGGGGAGGTCTGGAGGGTGTCCTGAGGAAGAATGTGAGGATCACTATCCTTCCCGCTGGTCTTTCATTTGAAAAGACCAGGGTATATGGAAACCAGTTTGACAATAAATTTCATATAAAAAAAATAATAAATACATATCCAAAAAAAAAAAAAAAAAGAAAAAGAAAAAGACCAGGGTATTCACAGATGTATTCAATTAAATTAGTTTTTTGTTAAGTCACATGTTATGAAAGAGTTTGGAACAAGCAAATGAAAAATAAAATGTCCAAAATGAAAAACTATGTTTTTCCTCCTTATAAGTAATATTTTCCATTTTGACAAGTATGGCCCAATCAAGACAATTATGAGTGAATTTAAATGTTCTTCCACTGAAAACTAAGAATAATAATAAAGTGGTTGGTGAGGAAGGCACTGTAGTTAACTATGGTCTTGACTGAGAGCATTTTTATCTCCTTTATAAGGTCTATCACACAGGGCTTGAGCTCTCTCAAGCTCTACTGGCCCCCTAATTAATAGCCCCTTTTCTGGCTGCCCTAGTGGGGAAGGGGAGCATCTCACATCCTATGGCCCAAAGGGTTCCAGGTAGTATCTAATTTATTATTCCACTGAAGACCAAATTTCCATTTTTTTTCCCCGGGCAGAGTTAAAATCAAGTGAAGAAGCATTAACTGTGAATGACTCTGGCCTTCAGGACAGGAACTGACTACACAGGCCCAGAGGCTCCAGTTCTATGGGCCTCCCCTAAGGGGCTGCAACTCTTGGGGACAGGCAGCCTTGGAGGGGGGGTAGGGGCCACAGTGGGGTGACAGAGACCAGTTACCTCGACTCTTGGAAGGAAGGTGATCTGAGTGGACCCTCCACCCAAATCCAGCATGCCCACACTGCTCCTTCCTGGGGTTTTCAAACTGCCTGGAGCATAGTGAATAGAAACCAAAATAGCACTGTTGCGTTAGTAATTAGACCAGAACAGCCAAAAAAGTAAAAAGAGTTTAGGAGCCAGGCCCCTCAGTGAAAAGAAGAACAGAAAAACAGCTGTATTTAACAATCTCTATGGAAGGATGCACTACATGTATAAGGGACATGAACGTGGCTCCACTGGCTGTGGCTTTAACAATATAGGATGACACTGATCTTCAGCAGAGAAGTGGGGCCTGCCCTTATCTACTGTTCACCCCTCAGAGACAGACTTCCATGATGTCCCTTCATGCCCAGAGGCATGCCTTCCCCTAGCTCAGCACTCCCAATCTGGCCCCTAACATGGTTCTCCACCCCAAGGGGCAAATCCTGCCACAAAGCTTCTTTCCTTTTCATATATGCATCACACGCGCTTGTCTTTGCCATAATTACAATAAAGAGACAAAAATCAACATGTACTGAGAATAATCTAAGAATAACAACAATTTGCCACCTCGATCCAAGAACTAATGTTTTTGTTCCCTGTTCTGTCTACAGCACAGGAATTCAATTCTAAGGTGATGAGCATACACCACATTTACTATGTGAAAGCATGACTGGTTTTATTCAGGACTTCCCTAAGAAATGAGAGAACAGGGTCCCAGGCAGGTGTGGCTCCAGGACAAGAGGCTGGAACCATGCTGGTGAAAACCAAGCCTACAGAGAAGCTGGTTTTCCTAGCATTTTTATCTGCAAGCTCCATGCTTGCCCTGATGAGTCCCCAACCCATCCCAACACCCTACTTTGGGTAGCAACACTGGGGAACCCTAAGGGGTTAAAGACTAGAAATGAGGCTGCTGCTGTCAAGAATGGCATCTGTGGACTGTCAGATTCTGGCGGGTGGGGAGGAATGTACCTGTTAGGAAGTTGACAGTGATCCACGCTGAAACGCCTATAAGAGAGGGTCACAGACAATATGTGAATAACCTGAGATGCTGTAAACAACACATGCACTCAAATGACCACTTTCAGATTCCAGGAGCTGGAAGTGAGCACTCATCACTCCTCAGTCTCCAGACCAACTACAGGAAGAGGCATCAGTCATCAAGTCACCAACAGCTTCTGGAAGACTGTTCTAGAAGACACCACACTAAAACAATAAATACTCTGTCAAATGTTGTATCTCTCCCTCCTATTCTTTATCATCAACTTCCACTTTTTGGAAGAGAACCAAATGTTGCTCTCCCCTCCCCTGGTCATATTTAAAATCAGGGGCTGGTGAGGAACCTGACCTTTTCTCTCTTAGCAATAACAATGTAGCAGCAAACTTCTAAATAGGGTAGCAAGTGGGGATTCTCTCTAAATGTTCTTAAAACTGAAGAGGATTTGTTTTCAGAAACTTCATCTGTGCCAAGTTTGGAGCTGGTCAAGATGAGAACCCATCTCTAACACTGGCCCACAAAGATCCTCTGAGACAGTAGAACTGTGAATTGAGTGGGACTGCCATTTTTGTTTGCCTGTGTCTGACCAAGGAGAAAGTTCCCACTCGGAAGCCAACAGCAGCCCTACATACAGCCTGTCTCGAGGGACAGAGAGCTTGGGAGACCCTACCTTCATCCGTTCCATTCATGATGGAAACACAGTCATCTCCCACAAGGAAAGGCGATGCCTTAAACACTTCTTTCACCTAAATGTAAAGAGACATGTCTTTATCCTTCAGAATCTAGACTCAAAGTTCCCAAATATGCTGTGTTTTCAGCAGGTGGTGACAAAACAGCAAAGGACGGCAGCTGTTGCTGTGAAGTAACAAAACTCTTGTTTTAAATTTCTCTAATCCTTGGCAAGTGGTATCCTCCTTAATCTACTCTCTGGGCTGGCAGAGGCAGAGGCTACCCTGAAGAGCCCTGTCTTCAAGCCACTTTGGGCTAGAATTGCTCAGGGGCATCCTGAGCCTACTGGGCCCCCAAACACTGCCCAGCTTTAGGACTAGAGATGAGGGACAAGAAACCCCTCAAGGCAGAGTTTAGCCTGGGACTCAGGAGACAGTCCCACAGAGGGAAGGTGAAGGCAGAGGAGCAGCTGCATTTGGGTGTATTTCCTTCTCCTTTTTTTTTTTTTTTTTTTTTTTTTTTTTTTTACCAAGTATTGACACACAGAAACTTCAGTACTCTGCACATTCCAACTGCACTTGTGGCCCACCATCCGACTTGAGCATGCAAGGTAATTTTTATAAGGGACTTTGAAAAATGTGCAAAAATTCATCATTTAGCAGTTGCATAGTTTAGAAACAGTACAGAGGATGAGGGGACCACATTGTTGAGAGCAGTTTCCCTAATGTGCCTGACAATAAGAACCATTCAGGCACCTGTTAGAGATAGGGTCCAGAGCCCCTTTACAGGGCTGCCACTGGTTCTGGGGACAATCCTGGCCATTTGAGAAAAGAACAGGGCCGGAGAAGGCTAAAAGGCCTCCTCAGCAGTTACATCTGTGGATCAGACCAAGAGGGAAACTAGCAATTTCCATGAGAACAAGCAGGCTGGAGATGAAATGTCAGGAACTTGGCTTCCACATCCCTCTACAAGGAACAAGTCTGCATGGAAGGAAGCCCTTCAAAAGGCTTCAATGTATTTTTAAAACAAAGTTGCTGTTATCACACAACAGATTCATTCTAGAAAACACAAACAGCTAAAAGTGATGCTGTTAACATTTTGATGTGTTTTCCTCCTCAAGAAGCTTCTACATAGCCCGTCTGACTGCTTGGACAATGGCTGAATATTTGGTGTTTCCAGATATCATAAGCTATGCACCTCCGCCCCCCCCCCCCCCCCCCCCAGGGGTAAATGGATAAGATCACCTTTTGCAGTAACTTCTGAGCCTTTTCTCCTGGTAATAGACGTAAACCAGCTGTGGCCTTGAGAACCAAGGGGGTAGCCTTCCAGAAGTCAAAAGGAACGTCTTTTTTAGCAACATCCAGTAATTCCTGAATTCCCGAAGTACTCTGTGAAGGTGGTAAAAGTAAAGTAGAATCTGTCAAAGATCAGCATACAGGGTCACAGATGCTCCCCCAACCCTTTTGGTTTTATTAACTCATAAATACATTTTCTTCTAATTTTCCAAATTGGCAGAAAATGACTTAAGTGGTGCTGGTGGGTGTGAGGGGCAACAGGGACCAAGTGAGTACAGAGAAACACCCTTGGCAGTGGAGCATGGTGGGATAAGGACACACACAATAGGGGTCTTGCTGTTCTATACTCTGGCAACCAAAACCCCACCCAGCCCCCATCACCAACCCCCAGTGGGTGACCTCAGATGAGCTGTGATTCCCCTGGACATTGTGGGGAATCTCTCATGGTGCTAAAATCCCATGAATAACTACACAGAGGAATCATTTACACCTGCCAGAATGCTTGAGGTCCAAAAGTTGGCTACGGCCCTGTGTCAGTGCATAGGTGGCAAAACAACTTTGGTAAAGTATTGCTGGGCATTATCAATAGGTACAATGCTGTGGGGTGGTGTGGGGGAGGGCAATTTGGCAATGTCTGTCCAAGAAAACATACATTCCTTTTACTCAGAAATCCCATTGTAAGAATTCATCTGAGATAAATGCCCTTGCATGTGTGGGTAATGAAGTTCATATAAGGTGACAAACTGCAGCCTTATACCGTTAAGAGTAAAGTGTTAGACATTATCCAAATGTCTTTCAGGAGGGGACTGGTTCTGTAATTTAATGTGCCCACACATACTGCAATATCATTGCCAGAAAAATCAAGGAAGCTCTTCATATCCTGATAGTAAATGTTCTCCATGTTATACTGCTGAAGGACAAAAACAAAGTATGTAACAATGTGAATGCCATTCTATTGTAAAAATAGGGGAGGGGGAAGAATATAGATGTATTTGTTCATAGGTATATCACCTAGCCCTTGAAGGACACATAAGAAACCAGGGACACCAGCTCTCCTGGAGGGGACTAGAGAGGGAGGAGAGTTCTCATTGTCTGCCCTGTGAAGCTGTGAAATATGTCCCACTTGAATGTGTACTGCCTACTAAAACAAATAAGAGTTTAAAAGTCCTATGAGTTTATTCTAAAGACACCTAATTTAATCATGTGTAACCTTATGGTTACTCTAGCATCACTCATTTCAGTTTTGTTTTCAATTTTTTTTTTTTTAAATTTTTTTTTTTTTTTAACGTTTATTTATTTTTGGGACAGAGAGAGACAGAGCATGAATGGGGGAGGGGCAGAGAGAGAGGGAGACACAGAATTGGAAACAGGCTCCAGGCTCTGAGCCATCAGCCCAGAGCCTGACGCGGGGCTCGAACTCACGGACCGCGAGATCGTGACCTGGCTGAAGTCGGACGCTTAACCGACTGCGCCACCCAGGCGCCCCTTGTTTTCAATTTTAACCAAGCCACAGGAAAGCAGGGTATGACTTCACTGAGATCAAGAGACACTTGTGGGCAAAAATGATACATCAGCTTTTAAGACATATTTGAGCCAAAAGGCATGTATAGGTATATGACTAACTAGTCCGTTTCATCAGTGCTTTAGTGGAAATACAGGTGTCCAGTATTAGTGCAGCTATAAGCTTTAAGGACTCAAAAAATATAAAAGCTACAAACTTACAAAAATCATTGTTTGACAGTTTAAATAAATCTTTCACTCTTACTTGGTTTTGTGGATTTTACATAATACATTTTTAACTTCAATTTTTTGTGTCAGTCAACTTTTGTCACCCTCAATCAGAGGAACTGAAACAAAAACAAACTCTCAAATAATGCTTTTTTTTTTAAAGCAATTTTTTTAAATGTTTATTTTTGAAAGAGAGAGAAACAGAGCACAAGCAGGGGAGGGTCAGAGAGAGAGGGAGACACAGAATCCAAAGCAGGCTCCCGGCTCTCAGCTGTCAGCAGAGTGGGGCTTGAACCCAAGAACTGTGAGATCATGACCTGAGCCAAAGTTGGACACTCAACCAACTGAGCCACCCAGGCGCCCCTCAAATAATGCTTTTTGTCAAGTTTGTAGGCTTTGTGTTTTTGAACCACACTAAGACTTCTGGGTGGCATGTGTGTTGGCTGGGGGAAGGCCCTAGGGTGGGGGCAGCAGCCCTCCTTGAGCCTCACGTGCAGTACCAGTTTCCTCCAACTGATCATTCTAAACAGCAGGAGATGTCCCAGGTTAGTACTGTCAGAGATGCTTTTCTCTGTGAAGAAGGCCTACTGCACTCAACAGATAGGGAGCTGGCTTTAACAGATTATACAGTTGGAAGACAAATGTGAAGAACAACAGATGTGAGAGAAAATAATTACCTTTTCAACATCATCAGCATAAGCAGAAAGACCTGGCTTCAGTGCTTTGAAGGTCTCATGGGTCAAAGTGGGAGTTTCTAAGGGGGAAACATGTTTAAAAAGGTACACGGCAAATATATACACAAATATATAAATATATACAACAATGGCTTGCTGCCCTTTTCAAAGCAGACGCCTGAAATCAGACCAATCCCAGGGTGACTGGGATGCTGCCTCTTTAGTTCAGATAAACAAGATGAATGTTAACACCTGAGGCTTTGGTCAGAATTTTTTTTTTTTTTTTTTAGTCAACCTTACTGAGGTATAATTTATATACAAAACTGTATCCATCTAAAGTGCTAAATTTTAACATGGTTTTCGTGAAATTAACAGAGGAGCAGGACAGATGATTCCAGACTGCAAACATGAAAATCATTTCTCTGTTCTAGGATGGATGTAGTACAGGTTCTGAAAGAACATTTATTTTTTCCCTTCTTTTAAACCATAAGGGGCCTGGACTCATGAGCATATAGCAAGGGAGTGTTCAGGGGTACACTGGTGGCCAAGGGATGCTGGTCCAAATTTGGACATGAAGACCCAGGAGGAAAAATCAGGGACAGAACTTTTTGAAAGGATGTCTCTCCAGAGATAAAATACTGGAATATGGCTACTGAAGGATTACATTCTGAATATGAATTGTCTTAAAAGCTTCAAAACCATTATGGGAAGTATGTAGGTCTGGCATATAAAACTTTAGCTACTGAAATGAGTTAATTAATAGAGCAGATGAAGAGTAGAGAAAACATGCCACAACAGTTTTGAAGAGAACTACTAATGGTGTCTGTTGCCACCAGCTCAAAAACAGTGTCTACTCAAAAGGTTTCGAGGGTCAGCAAAGAACCACACACGACCAGCAGACCTACTGAGCAGTCAGGGGGAAAACACTCAGTGGCTAGAAGCTGGAGGGTGGCCCTCAGAGCTGGAGGGTACAAAGGGCGCTAGAGAAGGAGATCAAAGTGGGGAGGGAAAGAGTTCAGAGCTGGGCAGTGACTGTGTTTCTCCACAGGAGCAGTTAGGGGGTGAACATACACAAACTCCCTCCTCCTTCTTGCCGGAAGCCTGTGATCCCCACCCTAGCAAGCAAAGCTGATGGGGCTCAGACTCCAGCTCCCTCCGCACTGCTGAGGCCACTCTCGTCTGTCACCCCCCTCTCCTCCTGGACCCACTGGGCAGCACCATGTCAGCCTGGGTCCTAGGTCCGTGCCAGTTCATGACTTACCCAGACTGCTGCCTCATACCAGTCTGAGTTTGGGGCAACTTCCTGCCTTAACCTCTCCCAATGCAGCTTCTGGCTTAAGTCATGGTCCTAGTCATCTGACATGCTGGTAAACACTGGGACAGGACAGGCCACCCAATACCCTTGGGGATCTCAGTTGCCCTGAGGTGGTCACCAGATGCTAGTGTGAGTATGGACAGTCTGGTGCTCCAGGGAAATTCAGATTCCTGGGCCCCAAACCACACCGGAGCCAGCTTCTCTGGGAATTGCATTTTTGACAAGTTCCCAGATGAGTCCGAGGCAGGGCATCCAGCCCACATGCTGATAAACCATTGTCTCTAAGTAGAAGAGATCCCGAGAGCTCTGACGTGAGCAAGGAGAACCATGCAGTGAATGGCCAGGGCCCTCTGCCCAGCATACCTCCAGGCTGCCGGGCGAATTGGAAGATGTGCACACGGGTGCCAGTGCTTCCTGCGTCAAACATGATGCCATAGAAAACCTCATGACCATGTGTAGCTGTCCCCAGAGGACTATGAGCCTGCTGGCCCCTCCGGGCCCCAGACGCTACCTCAGTGATGCTGAAGAAGGCCTGGGTGGCGGAGGCCCAGTGCCACTTGATATAGGCGACATAGATGAACAGGCAAATGAACAGCCCCAGAGGGTAAGCCACTTTTGTCATCTTCAGGTTCCCATTATTTGGTATTTTTCTCATGTCTCTATCTGCTGAGGACTGTGCTGAAGCTGTTGGTGAAAAGGGAGGGAAAGCAGGAAAAACATGTTAGCAAGCTTCCAGGGCGAGTCAGACAAACATTTGTGCTCGGAGACAAAACATTCAGCCAGAAACTGGTCTGCATTTTTCTGCCTGGAATGAGAAGCTTCATTTGGTCTTCAAAGAGCTTCTAGAAGGTATGAGCCCACTTTATAGAAGAGAAGAGGGGGTGCCTGGGTGGCTCAGTCGGTTGGGCGGCCGACTTTGGCTCAGGTCATGATCTCGCAGCTCGTGAGTTCGAGCCCTGCATCGGGCTCTGCGCTGACAGCCTGGAGCCTGCTTCAGATTTTATGTCTCCTCCCTCTGCCCCTCCCCCATCCACGCTCTGTCTCTCTCTCTCTCAAAAATAAATAAACATTAAAAAAATTTTAAGAAGAGAAGAGGAACTGAGGCTAGTTATATGTATATATACATATACATACATATAT